>NC_089689.1:19603134-19913313 GCF_031753505.1 Anomalospiza imberbis | reverse complement strand
TTTATAAAATAACCTAAATCTGTTTGCTCAGAAACAATGCTTTTTTTTTCCAAAAGAAACAGATGCCACTAAGAACTGCTCTGACATGCACGCAAAGCCCCAGGCTACAGCTCTGTCTAGGACAGTTAAGTACCATGTCCTACTACACACAATATCATCTTCTAACAATGGGAGAGGATAACCGTGCTGCAGCCAAGCAGCAGTCAGACAACAGCAATAACACAGTCCTTTGAAGAGAAGGCAAGAATTGAATCAGACTGTATTATAAAGAAAGGATAAAATGTTTGTTGTTTTCCTTTTCGTACTCAAACTTCTAGATTGTTTCCATCCTCATATGAAGCAGTTTTTCAGGACAGAATGTTAAAGTGATTTGTTTCATAGTTTTCTTATTTGGTTAAGGTTCCAACATGGGCCATTTTGTTCTATGAGGACTAAGATCAAATTTAAGAAAACAGCTACATAGTAATTGGGAAAGAAAAGATGCTTGCCATTTTATCCCATGAACATTTGATGCTCACCCACATAAAATCTAATCCTGCACAACTATGAAGCAATATATAGGCAAAACACCAGACTTCTTACCCAATACCAGTGCACTGCAGAATGCTGACTCCATTCAAAAAGACAAAAAACCAAAGAAAGTATGAAAGCTCAGCCTTTAAGTTAATCACTGACATCAGAATATAGGTTCAGATACAAAGGCACAGGTGACAGACTGTACCTGTTATTTTAAGTAAAGTTACTATGAATGGGCAGCTCACACCCCTAAACTTACCAATGAAGCTGTTTCCTGAAATTTTTGTCCATGAATTTTAAAGCTGCCTTTGCTACTCCTGTCCTGAAGGGCAGTGCTATGTGATCATGAAGAACTCACAGTAGCGTCACAGCGGGACCACATTTATTAGTAGGACTTTTGGTCATGTTTGTACCGTAAAGGACATTTTCAGAGCCCACTCCTCTGTGCAGATTAAGACTGCAGTTGCTCAGAAAACCATTTGCACAGGAAAAAAAAAGGTAAAAAAAAACCCCAACAAACAACAACTCATAAAACTTTCAATATTTTTTAACCAAATTCACAAAAGTATCGCCATAATAGGGTCTAATGGGGACTAAACACTAAAACTTTATCAACAGTGGTCCTGTTTTTAAATAAAGACAAACTGCTGCTTATCAGGGATTTCTACGATAAAAGCTGAGCAGTAATCATATTTGCCTTAAATTTAGTTTTTATTTTTAATGCTTTATGAAATGGCCCTCATATTTTCTGTTACATTTCTGCTCTTTTTACTCAGCTATTTTCTAAAGCACTGGTGGTTGCTATGGTAACTTTGGCTTTTTTCCCCTCAATGTTCATGCAGGTTTTCATCAAACCCAATGACTTTTTTTTTAATCTTATCTGCTCTATAACAATAGTTCTTTGACTAAGGTGCTGGATACTGTACCAGATGAGAATCCTGGTATTTCACAGGAGAAAACGAAAAATGGTAAATTTTGCTAAATTCTGAAAACTAGCAATTAAAGTGGGAGTTTTTAGGGGGTTGGTTTGTTTGTTTTTAAATGACTGAGTACATTTCTTTCTTCCTTTTAATCTGCATATTATGCAGGTGAAAGATAAAGCCAATTTTTAAAAATAGCAATGCTTGAGGAACAGAAGACCTTGTGTGGAAACTTTCTGAAAGAAAAGTAATCACTGCTGTGTCACACAGACTAAGCAGGACACAACTAAACTAAATGAGAACTGTGTTATTTACTGCATTTCCACTATAGATTACCATCAGTCCAAATCTTCCTATGACAGTAAACAATACTTCTGGTCATTTTAATCCAGTATTTCTTAAGATCAGCACACAGTCTGTTACAAGTTGATCTGTAACCTACAGGAAACTAACTGCATATGCCAACAAAACGATGATGTATATGCAAAGGTTTGAGTCATTTCCAAACACTCTTCCCTAAGATTCTAGTTTAAATCTATTTTTCCAAAAATATTTAAGTTTAGGGCTGTATTTTTCAATGTGGATTTGGTCTTAAAGGTTTGCTTTCCCTTGTATTAATGCAAAGGAGATGCACTCTTGATATTTTCTACAGGACAAGGTTATCTTTTTCTGCTCCAGATAGGAATAACCTTTCAAGAGAACTTACCACCTTACTCACCAAGTAACACACACAGCCATTCAATCAGACTGACCTGATTAAATGACACAAAATTGAATGACATACAGAACTGAACATTCAAAAAAATAAATCCACACCAAACTTTTGGCAACAAAGAGATTAACTACTTCACTGACTAAACGAGGTGCAAAAGTAGCATTACTGGACTAAAGTTTCACTCCAAGATAATTACCTGAACCTGGCCCCTGACTTCTAATGTTTACAGGCAGGGCTGTGCTGGAGACAGTTTGATACAGTTCAGAAGAGTGGGCTATTGAAATAACCCTTGCTAAAATTAATTACCTTTAATGGTGTCATTTTCTTAAGCAGTATCAAAAACATAAGTAAAAAAGACAAAGGCTTTACAACCTAAGAAAATTACTGTTTCATAGAATTCAACTCCAAAAATGATTTTGTATTACTTTCTCTGGGGATGGGTTGCATTCAATATCTATTTGCCTCAAGAGTAATAATTCATCTTTTTGTATTTTATTATGGTTACAGTAATTTGCCTTAATTTCAAGTTTTATAATCACAAGCACACTATTTCTTTGTTTGAGTAGATGGCTAACATGCATATTGCTCTTATTTCTGATTATATTGATTTCCTGATTCCCTCCTCTCCTATTAACATTTTTCATTTCAGCATATAAGAAGCATACCTAAAAATTACACTTCTATTTTACAAGGACAGGTGAAAATAAACAAACTACAATTTGCTTCACTTCATTTCAGCAATTTTGTTTTTATTCAAATTTCTGGTGAAGTTAGCTTTATTACATAATTATTCTTTTTACAATTCTAATTACATTTAACAAAATAATCTGATTACTAGATGAGCACAGTACACATAAAAGGCATCAATACATTAATTATTCCCTGTTTCAATTTGCATTACCCTAGTTTTACTGAGATTTCAGTTTGTTACCATGTGCAGGTTGCATATTCATTTGGCACGTTAAAGATGGTTGGATTTCGTCAGTAGGTGGGATCTCCTTTCCAATGGTATTTGTATCAGCCACAATTTCTACAGCTTTCTCTTATGCTCACAGCAAGATACAGGCAACAGTCACAAAGCAATTAGGTCTCTTCCATAGCTGCATTTTACGATATAATTACCAAGATGTAAAATGAGCTTCCCCTTCCCCCACTTTTTCTTTCTAGTCTTAGTGAATCTTGTAAAAGACTTCATTTTACATCCAGAGAAAGCAGGAAGAAACAGTTAGAAATCAGTTAGAAACAATTACCTAGGCTATCTAAAATCTCAACTAAGTACCTCCGTGATGATGTACCACCATAAATAAATACCACAAAAAACTACTAATCACTATTATTCTAAGACATCTCTTGCATCTATTATTTTCATCCATAAAACTCACATAAATGTACACAAAATTCAATGCAGTGATAATGATAATCTTTTAAGAACTGCACTGTAATTTTAAATGTTTTGTATTTACTATTATCTGAATTAAGAACAGCCATGATCCGGCACAGAATTATGAACTGGCTCATGCATACTCTCCCATAGTGTTAAAGAAATAATTATGTTTGCACAAAACCTCAATAGTGCAATAAAATAAGAATTTTGTGACCAGAATGGAATCCCTCTGTTTGCAGAATATGCACAGCTACATATAAAAACTACATTTTTTTCTCCCATACTCCACTACCAACTGGAAATATGTCCTCATCCACAATCTTTCCACAGCTTCCAGTGCTGCTGGAAGCATCCCCAAGAATGACAACTGGAGAAGCTGTATTCATTACACAGCTGCTCGTTAGTAACTGAACAGACACATCACATCAATACAACGATTATTACTGTAAAACATTTAGAGCGACACTGACGTAAACCATCTTTGAATCTATGGCATGAGAATTCTTCCAGCCACAGCTAGCTAATATTTTCTCTTCTCCTTCCTAAATTACATTAAAAACCCACAGATTAATAAAGAGCCTAATATTTTTCAGTAGTGCCATTAGATTTGCAAACCACCTAGAAATATTCTGATTTAAGGACAATTTTCTATCTAACCACATTTTTTTGTGTGCACAGTTTCCAGTTTTAAAACATTATAGCAGAGTGCAGATTTATCCATTTTACAGATATGCCATATATTTTTATGGAGACATCCATAAGCATCTAATAGGATGGAAGTCAGCTCAGAATATTTTGTAATAAAGTACCTGTTAGTAAAAACTATACCAGAGGAAAACCACACACAAAGGAAAAAGGAACTAGGGCACTCTATTTGACAGCTGAGGAAGAAACAGAGGTTACGTCCTCTATGGCTGAGATTTAGAGCAGTTTCACTTAGTGGCTGTTCTGCTCCAATTCCCCAGTTAAAATTTAGACCTACAGCAAGAAGTCTTCATTCCTATTTTATTCTAGCAGGAAGTCATGGTTCAGACTCTTAAGTAACCAACAGAAAAAAAGATACTAGCCAGTGGGGAACTATGAAGCTTAAATATTATGTTACAGTTAAATTGAGATAAACCTAGGAGCAACTACAGGGTTCACTATAATCTCCCAAACTAAAAAGAGTTATAAATTGTTAACTATTCAGAGGTGTAACTTTTGTCCTACTATTTCAAACACAAAAATACTATTGAAATTTTAGAGCATGTCTATGGTAACTTGTATCACTTGCAGATTACACAGGATCAGGGATCATCTAGGAATACAAGTAAACCTTTCTGATTTTTAGCTCATTCAAATTATTTAATACAACTATAATATTATATGCACTAACCCACCTGTCAAGTTTAAATAACTACTGTGGAACAAGAAGAAAAACATACTCTTATCTACTCCTTTCACACAGTTTACACTTAAGTACACTTTCTGATGGTACAGAAGATCTAACCATTCCTAACCTTCTGCAGCACTGTGCTGCTTGGGAGGAAATTCAGATGGATAATCTGCAAGCCAGATTTGGCCCCAGTTTTGGAAAGCTTCTGCCAGCAGAACAGTGGCCCTGGACTGTAGCTCCAAGAAGGCAGCCACGGGGAGAACATACTGGCACCCAGCAGCCTCCTGTCCCTCTGAGAGCCCAGGTGGGCTCTGAGCAAACTGCACAGCGAGCGGTGCCAGTCAGCAGGACAGCCCAGCCACAGCCCAGCTCTGCCCCAGCGCCCTCAGAGAGGAGCACACAGAGCACCTGCTCTGTCCTTGCAGTGAGCGTGAGCCCCCTTCCCTCCCAGCGAGGGCAGCAGATCTGCTGTGACCGCGCAGTGCAAGGGCAGGAGGCGAGCAGAACCGCGAACGGCCACGGCGCAGCCACGGCGTCTGGGAGATGCACTTAGTGGCCTGCTCTGACAGCCACTTCGGTTTTCCCAAGCAGGATAAATGCACACAGCTTTGGCTTAAGAACATTCAGTGTCCCAGGACAGCAAACTCACTTTCAGTAATGGTTACCTTGATGAGGGTACTCAGATTGCTGATGTTAAATATGAATTCAAACGTTTTTCAAAGTACAAAAGGTAACCCACTTCTACCAAGTACCTTCCACACATTCTGAAGCTGTATGAATCCAAGCATTTGTCATTTATCTCTGACTGCTGAAAACCCAACAGTATAATGTACGTTTTTAAAATACTGAGATACAAAACACAGAAAGAGTGAAAGCATAACATCAATTTAAAGATTATCATATACTGAAGATTAATCTGAAAGATTAGCAGAGCTTTTCCTTATCCTTCAATCAGTGTCTAAAATTATACCAATATACCAGTATTATTCAGTCTCTTCCTCTGCATCTGGTCGCTCCAGAATTGATTTTTTGTATGTTTTTCACATAGCAATTACACAGAGAATTACAGAGAAAGTACCACTGTAAAATTAAAAATCCAGCAACAGAAGGCAGGAGGAAGGTGCAACATTTTTAATTGTTTCAGTTTCTGATAAACCATTCCCTTAGGAGAGTAGTAAACTAATACATCAGCTACACTTCAGCAACTTTTTTTAACCAGTAGTAAGAGAAATTTAAAATGGCTATCATATAATTCAAGGAATTTATGCTAAAGCAACTTTGAATACCAATGCTCAACAAATATTCTTCCCTTCCCTACAGGAAAGGAGATTCTAGCCTCCATTGTGGTCTTGCCTTCTCTTGGGAACTACTGGATGGAACTATCCTTGTCTCAACACTTGGCTGGGGTGGGAAGAAGACACATTCTCCCTCTCCAAACTTGCTTCTGAATTCTCATTCCTGCCTGTCACCAAAATGCTGTTCAAGTAATGCAGTGCTGTCACTAATTTCATGTTGTATGTACAAAGTGAAAGGTGAATTCCCTAAACAATCTCGTGGTTTCAATATATTTTGGGAGCCCACTGACTTGAATGATTCCTGCATCCATAAGAAGCATACATATTTTTTGGTTACATTAAAAAAAAGTAATTTAAGTTTGCAGTAAATGCTGGTGCTACATTACAGAATAGGAACACATCTTCACACACACAGAGCAGCAACTCCCAGTTCATTTTCTGAAAGAGAAATCCTGCCTGACTTTATGTTCCAAATTAGCTCTGATCTCTAGACAGATGACTAAGGCTACAACCTTTTCAGTTCTTTTTCAATATCATATAAACTTGTGCCCAATTTAACTGGCGGAGCAGAGGTTGGCTGTCACCATTCTGTAAAAGCTGAACATCCACAATTGCCATCCCAGGAATCTCCAAATAGTAAACTGGAGCCAAATGAATTAAGTTTACTAGGATTCAAAAGACATATCCAAACCCTGAACAGGTAGGTATTCCTCCAGCTCCCTATGTATCCTGCTTTCATCCTTTCTTTTCTTGCTCCACTTCAGAGGATACAAAAGACTTTATTGTGCTTCATTACTTCTTGTTTGCTTCTCCTGCTATTTACCAATAACAAACCCCTCATGCAGTCAGCCTTCTACCTGTAAAAATGCTGAATAAATCCCATTTTGCAGTAAATTCTTTGTTTACAGTATTACTATCTTTTCCTGAAAGATCAATCTCACCACAGAGTTAATATTTTGCCGTCCTACAAATTTTATAAAATAATCTTAACAGTAGCTTGGGTACTTCGGTAGATGTATTCAGCATCTGTTTCTATAGATTTCTGATACTCTTGACCAAACTCATAAAACAATCTGATTTTATAAAGTAATACTAAACAGTGCTCAGCAAGCCATCTGTAAATCCAGTGCTTTATGTGATCAGAATCACCTTTTATAATCACCTCTAGTTTTCTTTCCATCCTTTGATGCAACTGTGACTTTCTTGCTCCCCTGATATCAGAAATTTGCACTGGTCTATTCAAAGACCTAGCTGGATGGAAAAGACATGCCTGGCAATAATGCAATGCTTTTTTCTTTTGGAGTTCAGCTCTTCTTTCACAACGTACATTTCACTTCTTTGCTAAAGAACTAGGTCTCTCAGTATGCCCACTGAGCAGCAAAACTTCTCTGAGGGTAGTAGAGCCTTCAGAAACAAGCAGGGACACATCTCAATCTTCCAGACCATCGTGCAGCTCACCAAAACCAACAACAGGGCTTCAGGGACTTGCATTTCAGTAATAAATGTAATAGCTCTACAATGAGAGCTTTGGTCCAGCAAACACCTGACTTGAGAAAGGTCCCTCCAATTGAGAGGGCTGGAAGGTGTAGACTGAGATCACTTTATGGTCTTTTAACCATTGATATATAAATACGTTGCGAAGGCACTTCTCTCCACAGCCCCTTCACCTCCACGGCTTTGGGCAAGACATGAATTTTCAGAGGCAGGAATTTCTGACCATCCAGAAGGTCAACCCTCAGGTGCCCAAAAAAATCAAGGGTAAGCTTTTTGACAATATGAAAACCAGCAAAGACTAAAAGCATTTGCGTATGGCTTAACACCATATTTTTAAAAAGCAGTAATGCTGCTTGAGCCTTGGAAATTTAATACTTATGTGCACAGATTCATTTTTAGGGCATAACAAATGTTAATGTGAGCTTGGCCTCTAAATTCCAAAGACCTAAGAGTTCCACAGTCACTGCTTCCAGAAGCCTGCTTCTCTTCATCCCTGTTTTTTCACTCTGCTAGAAATCACACAAGAAGGGTATCCTCAGAAACATCAACGGCAGCTCCAGTACTTCTGACAGGAAGCAAATAACAGTAATACAGTTTTATTGAAATTCTCATGTTATCTCACAGTGCTGAAAACATGCCAAAATACATGAAAATATTTCCTGGTCAGACTTATGCCAAATACTACAGCTGTTTTCATGGTCTTCTTCAGCAGCAACATAGAGCACACAGCTACAGAAATACTGCTAGGAACAGACATTAATTTTTATTTAGCACCTGGGCAGCAAAGCAAGAAGATCAAGCCAGGACCTCCATATAAATAGCACTAGAAAGAATAACAAGCACTTCAGGAGACTGCAATTACAAAGCAGCCTGCTCAACTGCAAAAATAATAGCAGGTAAAGATCACACAGGGAGAAGAGATGAAGAAGAAATAATGAAACAAAATAAGAATTTTACATAGGAAAAGTATAAAAAGGAATGGATAAAGTAAAAGAAAATTAAAACCCTATGTGAAATATGCTCTTATATCTAGATATTCTCAAGCTGTCTAGATGATGTTAAAATCTACTGGATATACTTAAGATCTCCCATAAATATGCCATGCAACAATTTTAGACTGCCTAACACTATATGTGTCCAATTCAACTGGCATATCTAAGTCACTTGTGAAGAATGTAAAGGTACTGAACTTGATTTAAAAGCTGAATCCAATAAAATAATACCATTGACTTGCATGTGCTTTATGGTACCTCTAAAGACCAAGAGTTTTCTTTGCCTATTGAAATTATATATAGAAATAACTAACTATATATGGGTTCAACCAAGCAATGTTATACTGAAAATGTGAAATGATAGAAGCACAACAGTTGAAAGTTTCTCACAGAAAAAATGCAGGATCACACACAGAACAAAAATTTGGAGGAAGAGGGGGAAAAAAATCACCAAAGAAAATCTGAGTCAAGAGCTATAGTTTTGAAACAAGCCCTTTTTTTGTATTATCAAAAAACCTCCAAAATCTGTCAAAATGCATGGTCAAAAATCCTTTCAAAGGAACAAAAATAAATTGTTCAAAGCTGCTTTTTAAAATACCTTGCTAAACAGGGACTGTAATTACCAAGCATAGCACTTTAGTGTATTTAAAAACTTCCCAATACAATTTATACCTGCAGTTCCTTTCGATATTGTCAGTCATCCTTATTTATTTTATACCGACATTATACTAGTGAGATTGTGCCCTCCTATGTAATTTCTCCTAATTTCACTTGTATTACATTGAAAAGTTATGTTACACTAGAGTGTGTGTATATATATGTCTATGTATATATTGACCTATCTTTATGCAAGCAAAGAAACCCCGAATATATTTACAAAATACTTTAGGAAATCCAGCAATAGTATTTAACAGCAAGTATTAGCTCACCCATCTTCTTTAATTACTTGTAGGCTATTAAAAAGCACATGGATTACAAAATCCAAACTTACCGCTAAAACAGAATAAATCTGTAAGACACTAGAGGAAAATCCAGTATATGTGTAACTGATTAGTGCTCTTCAAGGGAAAAATTATGAAACCCATCTGAAGATGTTGGTGGACCTAGAAGTAATAGCTTCTTAATCCCACTGGCAATTCAATTCTGATGCGTAGAGACCTGCTAAATTCTGAGGGGTTTTCTATTTTTAAGTTACTCTAAAACTGAAACACGTTACATCTCTCTCACATTGTTGCCCAGTAGGAAAAGTGGAAAATAAGGTAAAAAAACCTCCCATTATCCTGTTGAATTTCCACGGAACAAGGACCAAGTTGAACTCCCCTTTTCCACGCCCGCCTGATTCCGAAGGGATCCCGCACAGCGGGCGTGGGGCAGGCACGGCGGGGCTCCCCCGGTCCCGGTCCAAGCCCTGGTCATGGTCCAAGTCCCGGTTTCAGTCACTGTCCCAGCCCCGGTCACTATCCCAGCCCCGGTTACGGTCATTGTCCCAGCCCTGGTCCCTGTCCCAGCCCCGGTCCCTGTCCCAGCCCTGGTCCCGGTTACGGTCATTGTCCCAGCCCCGGTCCCGGTTTCGGTCACTGTCCTAGGCCCGGTCACTATCCCGGTCCCGGTTACGGTCATTGTCCCAGCCCCGGTCCCGGTTTCGGTCACTGTCCCAGCCCCGGTCCCTGTCCCGGTTACGGTTACGGTCACTGTCCCAGCCCCGGTTCCTGTCCCGGTTACGGTCCCTGTCCCAGCCCCGGTTCCTGTCCCGGTTACGGTCCCTGTCCCAGCCCCGGTCCCTGTCCCGGTTACGGTCCCAGCCCCGGTCCCTGTCCCGGTTTCGGTCACTGTCCCAGCCCCGGTCCCTGTCCCGGTTACGGTCCCTGTCCCGGTTACGGTCCCAGCCCCGGTCCCTGTCCCGGTTTCGGTCACTGTCCCAGCCCCGGTCCCTGTCCCGGTCACTATCCCGGTCCCGGTTTCGGTCCCTGTCCCAGCCCCGGTCCCTGTCCCGGTTTCGGTCACTGTCCCAGCCCCGGTCCCTGTCCCGGTCACTATCCCGGTCCCGGTTTCGGTCCCTGTCCCGGTTACGGTCCCTGTCCCGGTTTCGGTCCCTGTCCCAGCCCCGGTCCCTGTCCCAGCCCCGCCCGCCGCGCTCCCGCTCCGGCGTGACGGCGCCACCTGCCGGCGCTGTCCGGAGCGGCCGCGGGTCCTCCCGGCGCTGCCCGCTCCGCGGAGCGCGGGACCCCGCCAGGAACCGGGAACCTGCCCGGCAACGTGAGCTGGCAGGATTAGTCCTAAAAGTGACTTATGAAACGGGAACGAACTACAGATTTGTGGCGCCGGGTACAGGCTGAACGGGGATCTCGGAACAAACCCTGACACCCACTGAGCTGAGCAGCATTCCCCAAGGCTTCAGGACCACACAATAGCAGCTTTAATTATTAAGCACATCAAATTGAAAATAGCTGGTGGAGAAGAAGAAAGGACAGTTAAGAGACACCAACACACACACACAAAATAGATTGAGAGAACATTAGCTAGTAATATTCTGCAAATGTACCAATTACTCATAATTAGCCTGTTACAAGCATCCCTCCTAACACAAGTGACCAATTTATTTATTTTTAGGAAAACAGTCACTGCCAGTAGTGAAGAATCACAATCCTTCATAACAGAAGCATTAAATACAAAGCCAAATTCTCAAAAGCAATGAAAATAGGATGGGTTTATATGATGCTGTCTTTAATTCACTCTTTACTACCCTCAAGGGAAATATTCATCCCAATTTTTACCAACACTTTCTGCTGATACAGGTCTTTTCCTCATGACAAGAACTGAAAAGGAGAAAGTGTTCCAACTGGCTGCAGAATTACAATCCAAGTTTAAAAGACACAGTCCTAATTTATTAGATGTTCTAAAACCTGCAAGGCTCCTCCTCCAAAGAAACAGGATTTCTTCTTACTCCTTAAGGTTGACTTTTTGCACTTGCATGGGGATTTAGACAAAACATAACCATCTGAAGCCTCAGAACCCTTAGACTGTCAGATTTTCTGCTAAAATTGGCAGCTACAGATCCTGTCAGGACTGAAGCAGCTGCAGAACAAGCCCTTTGAAGTGAACACAGCTTAGACTGAAACAGCTATGAAGAAAGGAAACAGCAGAGGAACCTTCTCTTTATTTTTTAAAGCTTTTACTCGCAAATATTCACCTACTACTACGTGGGTAGAAAGAAAGCCTCTTCTCTTGGTTAATTAGTAGTTGTTCTCTGTATGAGTCTCAGCCCAAGCCAGAGGAAACTTCAAAGGCCTCACTCGTCAAACGTCACGGCATGAGCTCCACGTGAAGCTGCCAGTTCTGATCTGGTTGCACAGCTATGGCTCACGCTGGGCTTGGGAGCGGATCTGTACAACCAAGTAATTGCTAAGCAATTGTGTAACAAAAGAACAAACTTCTATTGAAAAGATTTGGCAAAGTCACAGCAGTGGGCAAGATGAGAACTTGAACAGTCTGCCAGCACTACAATCCTGCTACATGTTCATGCCTCACATGACAGCATCTTCTTTACCCATAATCTATGTAATCAGTGGTTTACCTCTTTGTTCATCTGGCTTTTAATGTCTTTATCTGCACCTGTGACACCTGCAGCTTTAAAACAAACAAATCAGATCTAATGCAGACTACTTAAGACTGTGTCAGAGCTGAGGCCCGGATTTCATCTTCTGGTTATGGTCTGCAACACAAACATTCTGCAGCATTCTACTGCCACCAGTATGTAAAAGTAGAAGAAAAAAGATATCAAGCTAACATTGAGGGAAGAATGAAACACAGGACATTATTCATAAAGGAATGAAGCCTCAAGACTTCATCAAATATAAAACCAATAACATCTTCACATTCAGTAACCAAAGTAATATAGATTTTGATGTACTAGTAGCATATACTTGTGATCTATCAGATACCTCTTGGTCAATAAATCTTACAAACTCTTAAGGGCCCAGGTTCAATTCTCTATTACTTTTTTCTGCTTCATCAGGGCTTTTAAAACAATGTTTGGCATAAACAAGATTAGTCATAACTATTTTGGAAGGATTATTTCACTTTTTTTGGTTTAGTTCTCTCCCAATGAAACAAAAAAGAATAAACCAGGCTGTGACAGCCCCATCCCTCCCCAGCTGTTTTACCTCAGAGTGTCAACAGCCACTGCATTCCCAAAAGGCACAGAATAGTTTAACTGACACTGAGAGGGTTAAGAATAAGAACTCTCATTCTTTCATTCAGGAGTCATTCTTACATTATTTTGAGACAATCAGTGGTAGCACCTATTCAAAAATCATGTAATTTTTCTTCTACCTTCTCAACACCCTCAGAAAGAGGTGTGTGTAATGTTCATAATATTCTTTAAAAAAAAAATGGAGTCATTAGTTCTTGTAGATCAGATGCTCCAAAACTGCTTTTTTAAAAGGCATTAACATTTTCATTTAATAAATTCACTTCAAACTGAAATTCTTATATTTGTTGTAGCTAAACAGAGCTGTCATACCAAGAGGTACTGACCTTAGAATTCTGCTTAAGGAGTTTATTAAGCACTCCACATCACTGTCTGTTAGAGCTATACTACAAATTTTCAGTACTTTTTTACTGAAAATTCCATACTTTCAATTCCATACTTTCTCCTTCATTAAAAACATATTGTCTATAAACTCTTTCCAAATGGTAACAAGACACTGAGAACTTAAGTACTTCTTAAGAAAATTGTATAAAGGAGAACTATTAAACCAGATATTAAACCAGCACGTCCCCACCCCTTCCAATTTCACAAACTTAAGTGGATCGCCATGATATGTAATACAGCTTTCATTAAATATCAAACATTTCACAAGGATAATATTCCTCTCCGTGCATGAATGCCCATTTCTCAACATGCTTCCTTGTGGGCAGTGCAGTATCATCAGGCACCAAAAATCTCTCCATTACTGAGACTAAACTAACACACACACAAAAAAGCTGAAAATTCCAGCCAGTCATTTCCTGTTTCAGAACAGTAGAGTCCTTCAAAATCTATTTCTCCTTTCAATTGTCCACAAATTAGAAACCCACATCGGTAAGTTTTCATCATGGTTTTTGACTAGCAATGTCAAATGTCTGTTACTTGCCAAGAGTAATTGAAAAAAAAACAATTTATTGCCACTAAGTACTGTTCTATACTAAGAAATTACAAAACTAGCTTAAGATTTATATGGTATGTACTAATGCATATGATTCAGATATACAGTATGAAAGTAAAATATGAAATACACTAAAACTTTCATGACATTTATAATGACAAGGACCAGAGTTAGTTACTTTTAAAATAAATAAAACTGCTATTCCACTGGCTTGAGCACCAGTAAACAACAAGGTAGACAAGAATTTATATAAATTTATGTATTGAAAAGTATTTAGTCCCTGATATAACACAATATTCCAATCCTTTGTTTCCCCTCCTACAGGGCAGTATCATTAAGCACGAAAGACGTAACAGAAATGGAAGTACAATGCTAAAGAATCCCTACAAAACAAGCACATCTTCCTTTACATCTTCCCAATAGGTGGCAACAAAATCCCAAAAATACAAAGAAGTTTATACTTCTTTCTTCATCCACAAAGTAATGGAAGCCCTGTTATGACTTCAATCAATGAACTTGCACCAGTAATTTTAATCAAATGAATCACTGTATCTCAGGAACAGAAATTCTCAGGACAGAATAATGTCAAAGGCCAGAGAATTCAGAGAAGTGAAACAAAGCATTTATTAAAAAGCTAACTGTTATCAAATACCTAACCTGATGGCTTATACTCAGAGCTTATTTGGGGCAGGGTGGGAACTACCACAAGCAGGAATTGCAGTAACAAAATATTTGAGCACTCAAGAAGAAACATTAAGGAAGAAATAAAATTCTAAACTACTTCTGTTGTTGTTGAGATCCACACCTTGGTCTTAAGCAGCATTCATTTACAAGGGTCAGGAAAAGAGTGGGCACTTTTAAACAAAGTTTTCAGCTGACAACTTCATGATGGTAGGAGGTCAATATTAACTCCCTGATTCCTTGTAAGAAATGAGAGGAAGTCAGTTTGTTTTTCCTTGGCAGTTAAACAACTGCTTTGTTTTTGTGGCACAAAGCTATACACACCAGGTCTAAGTAATGACCACTTACTTGCTTTCCAATCCAGGCACGTCCCGGCCCAAGGAAAGCGCCTCTGCGGTGATCTCCACCTTCCTGACACTGCCAAAGAAGTCTGTGATCAGAACATTCTGAGGGTCTCGCTGGAACAGGTCGGTTCGGTGCCCAGGGGTGGAAACACACAAGCTTTTTGGACAGACCTGAAACTGGAAACCAAGGTGGAAATCACATCCTGTCCCTCATTCAACAGTCTCTACATACACCTTCCAAAATGAAACAACTGTTAAAAAGAAAGATAAATAATACATATAACTTGCAATTATTTCAGTCCAAGCTCCATAGCTGAAAAAATTGGTCGAAAAAAGGCATTAAAATGCATAAACATCTTGATTAAGCATTTCTGAAAACGTTTTTCTTTACAATAATGGCAATGGAGTTTAAAAATGCTACTGCGAAAGCCAACCATCAATTATATCTAACTGATAAATGCACAAATATATTGCTGAATATAGATGCAGCAATGCTGCTATAACCTTCCTGAAGTCACAAGTGGGCATAAATTCTTCATATTTACCAAAGGGAGGCATGCAAAATTAAACAAGCTTTGATAAGCAGCTATGTTGAAGGCTTCATAAAGAAGCAAAAATTTACATTTTGATCGGAAAAAAAAATCCAACAGTCTTGTTTCTAATTTATAGCCTACAAATTAATGCATAGGATCTTCCAATACCAAAAGTGCTTTAGTTACATTAAGTTCACAAACATCCTGTGACACCTACAAACATTATTTATTTTATCCATGTATTTTGTCTACATATCAGATCCCCTATATCCCGCACACGCTGCAACACCTGAAAGACAAAAGCAGCACTAACAAAAGCAGAAGAAACAGTGACAGATTTGTTGCAGCATTTAGAACACCTGACAAGACAGGATGTCTATTAAGTAATAGGTTTGTTATGTACCCAGCAGACACTGAAGGCAATACAAATACATGTTGGACACAAAGCAATTTTGCACAAGACCTACGACACTTGCCACAAAACAGGTCACCTCGTAACAGTGCAGATTATGTGAGTCCTTCACATTCCAGCCACGCAGAACATTTTACACAAGAGATTTAACATCCAGGACTAAGAATGCCACTCTCCACATGGACGTTCATCCTTCTTAATTTTATATTTTCCAAGTGATTTTCACAAACAGGTCCATCAACCACAGGAACTAGAGCTCATACACCTAAATTACACCATGGGTCAGCTCTTACAAGGCTGCATCCTTATGACAATATCACAGGTCCTAATCAGATCAGTGCAAATACAACTTGAATTATTCCAGATTATGACTGACAAAAACCAGTGAGTTTCAGATCATACTTCCCAGCAGAAATACTGTGCTCAGCCTGATACAAAATGCACAGGATTTTGTTGCTCATTCTCCTTGGACAACAGAGCCATACATTAAAAAATGTTTCCTATAGAGGAAACAATCTGGCTTTTCATCACAGAGGATAGAGTCTACCTCCCCATTCCTCCCTTCTGCTCTATTGCAGTTTCTCTTTTATCCCTTTTTAGCCTAAGCCTGTAAGCAAATGGCATTAGGCTGCTAGTCCAGGGACACCTCAGCTCACTTTCACCTTTACCTGAAGCATACAAGCACACACATACACTTATTTTAATTATTCCCAACTCTCTTGCTGGCTGCTATCACACAGCTGCTAAAGAAAAGATGGGGCAAATCAAACCCTTTTTATCCTCCCTGTGGTGAAAATGAACTAGACTCATCAGCATCATGCTTCCCACACCAAAGCCATTTGTTAATGCACATATAAACTCTCTACAGTTTTCATTTTCACCAAAACGCTATCAATTTTCTCCAGCTTTGCTCCAAATAAGGACACAAACATAAAAACAAAGTCTCTGAACTAAACTATAAAAAGTAAACATTTGTTTTAATCCCACTATTTGAAGCATAAATTTATGCTGCAGTTTTACAAGTAAGTCTCTCGCCAAGGTTTTGAGAGTATGAATGTCCTAAAAAACTGCATCAGCACTCAAAGTGGGAAACTCAAACTGCACCCAACTAATTCTAACCTGTCCCACAACAGTTTACTGCCACAACATATTGATATGAATTTGAACAAAAATATGAAGTGGCAGTGAGAAGAAGACTTCAGTGTTAAAAACCTACCCATCCACTACCACTCTTGAGAAAGGACTGCAAACCAATTATACCACAGCAGACTAACACTAATCACCAAGGTCTTCTGACAAAAAAAGAAGAGGCAAACACTGGTTAAGTTAAGCATGTTTTTTCCTGTATTAATTTCTCCAAATTTTTAATTTTTTTTTTCAAACAGAGCTAAAGAACTCCCCCAACTTTGTTATCTAAACTTTTCTAACAACAATTTAGCTATTTTATTACAAATGACACCTCATTTAGAAATTTATTTGAATCTTATTTTGAAAGTTCAAATGTACGACATTTCAATGTAGTCTTTATTTTCAGGGAATTGTGATCAAACCTATAGTCAATCGTTTGCACAGCTTTATGCTATCCCTTAGCAACACAGATGGAGCAGGTGGGGAGTAGGTGGAGTGGATTATGAAAAATGATGTATCATTCTTTGCAGGAATGCAATATCCAAATCCTAGGTGGATGTGAAGAGAAGCTGTTTCAAGAGTGGTTAGAGAAAAGTAAAGAGGTAAGAGTAAAGAGGGATAGAAGCAGTGTAACAAATACACAGTATTTCAAAAAGAGAAGACATTGGAAGATCAAACAACTGAAGATCATTTAATTTTAAAGCTAGGTAGTGAGCAATGTAAGTTACCCTGAACTTGGAAAGCATTAACTTACATTTAAAAAATCAGAGTTGGAGAGCTGGATAGAGTACCTCCAGTGCCAGAGTACCTCCTGCAACTGCTGGCAAAAAATCCAGGTTTATATCTTTACCATGGACTAACCATATGTCATTTTGGAACTCTAAGATGAAGCCTTGAAAAGCGCCGCTAAAGTCAAGTGGTCACATTTGTTGAAATGCGTGCAGATAACGACTCAGTACCTGATCACACAATGGTCTGGGTTGGAAGAGACCTTAAAGATCATTTGGTTCCACTTTCCTGACAAGGGCAGGGACACCTCTGACAAGACCAAGTCTTGAAGTCCCATCCAATCTGGCCTTGCATAGATTATCACAAATCACGATGTATTTGTGTCCCTTCTTTTCCACTCCCCCAACATCAATCAGCAGATCAATGGATGGTAAGATGACTTACATGATGTAAGGAATTTACCAGTATGGATAACTTATCTCAGCTCTTCCTGAATATTTGGCATATAAGCAAAAGCACGCTTAGGTATCTTCTCTGAAGAGCTCAAAAAGTATTTGGGCAGCTAACAAATTCCTACACTTTTCACAATAACCAGATTAACATCCTCCTGGCCAGCCCACCTATACTTTCCAGAGAGTGTCTTACACAGTAGAAAGCATTGTTCCTTTTTATTACTTTTTATTATTAACACAGATTAATTTTCTGGTTTACAGTGAAATTTGAATGAACAGGCTAGTCAAAGATACTTAAACAATAAAGAACTTGTATATTTTTCTTTATCAAGATTTATTTTAAATTTACCTCTATCCCATAATTAGAAGGTATTAAATTAGAGGACAGAATTTCATTCCCATATATCCAAGTAAAAGAACCTTGAGTCTTAGCCACTGAATCAATTCTGTATCAACATAAAATCTGCCAAGTGTGGGTTGTTTAGAGAGAATTCTAGCACACATGTAGCAGTCAGGCTAACACCATCCTCTGTAGACAGAGGGTGGCATAAAACTTCTGAGCAGCTGCTCCTTTTACAGAAATGAATCTATGACAATGTGTCCTGTAAGTGGTGACTCTTATATTACTGATGTGGCACAGCAGGATTTACAGCTACAAAGTACCAAAGTATAACCCATGACTACAAAGAAACTAGCATTGGAAAAGATATAAAGGGTTAACAAAGCAAATAAAATATGGTTACTTTTCATGTCATCTCACCAGTGTATACATCTCATTGCTAGAGAGGTATTTTCATAAACTTTGTCATATGTTAATTGGTTGGCTTCTTTTCTTCCTTCTGCTTCATACCTGAAATCTACAATAATGTTTGCCTCAGCTATAATTAAGTCCAAACACTGATGGATTTGTACCTATCTTGCTCTGGAATCTAAGCAGATATACAGATAAATTAGTTTTTGCAGGCATTTCTGATTGCACTGTTAGAATTTTAACTGTTTAACCACCTTTGCAAAACAACATCAATGCCTGCTTTTCCACATCTGCAAAGTGTCTGCTATCCCGGTTTTAGAAGCTTCCTGCTAAAGTATTTCACATGCAAATGCTTCATTCTATTGAGATGAATATTTAATGATTTTTTTTTCAGCAAAAATACAAAATCTGGCTAATTTTGGTTATTTTTTTCTGGAGCCAGCAAAGCACTTCCAAATGAGGACAATCCTTGAAGTGTTACACAACTACATTTAACAATGGCAAAAAAAACCCTCCCTCCAAAGCTGCTTCTGAGAGAAACAGCAGGAGCATAAAAAGCATTTGAAGAACCCTACAGACAAATAGATTAGTTTTGGAACTATTAAAGTTATTAGCATATTCATGAATGTTGAGTATTCTACTTACTAGGTCATTCATATTTGTCTGACTGGCTGGATGGATTTCTTCCAAGAACTCTAACACATAGAATGTGTATCTGTCCATGAGATGAACGCCAATCCCCAGGTCAGGCTGATGCTTTAAAAACAACACACAGCAGTTATTGGGCATTTGCAGGAGAGAACTCAGCATTCAGGAGAAGGAACAGAATGTAACAGTATATTGCAAAAGTTAAGCATAATTTTTTTTGTTCTTAGGCAAATTATGCAAAGAAAATGGCTTGCTGTGAAGAAACCTACTGCTGATAGGCTGAATAATGCAGTTTATCTATGAACTGTATCCTGGTAATATCTGTGTTTCCCAAAAAGCAGGGAACCCCTTCTTAATGGTCCAGCATGGATCTGTGGACTTTGAAAACAGGGCTGGGAGAGCCAGTGTATCTTACAGCAGTGCATAGCCTCAGGTAATCCTGACCAGCTGCTTTTGGTCTGGCTGGGATCTCTCCTAGGGCTCCTTCTGTAATTCAGCTGCAATATAATTACAGCAGGTGAAAGTTAGCCTTTGTTTTGTTTTATATCAAGTATAGTAAGTCCTAGATTGAATATTCCTCACACCCATCTCTCAGCAGTCTTCCCATAAGATTCCTTGCTATCCCTAGGCAATGCACAAACTGGCCAGCAAGCACAGAAATCCATCATTGGCCTGGCTCTTTGGGACAGCACACAAAAACAAGCAGGAACAGTACACTTACAAGTTTTGTCAACCCCCCACAAAATACCTTATACATTCAGCAATTAGAATAAGGGAAATCTTTAGTTAAAAGTCAGCAGGAATTGTGCTTTTAATTCAGGCATTCTGAAAACTGTCCTCAGGATCACATAAATCTACTTACTGATAAAGAATCTTCTCCTACTTGGCTGCTAGCCAAGGCCATTATATTGGGTGAATAAAATCGCTCATACATGGATGCTCCTTGACAAGTATCAATAATAAACAACAATTCATTGTACCTGAAAGAAATAAAACAGCCTCCTTACCCATTTCTACTTAAACACCATATACATACTTTGCTTTTTACTTACCAGGGCAGCTGTTCAGAACCTAAGGAACAGGAGCTCACCCTGATCAGTTTTAGGATGTGAGTTTGCCCATAGCAATACCTTTGAGCAGCTCTAACTGCAGGAAACTGCAAGCAAAAACTAAAACCCTGCTTTCTGAATGCAAACTATCACACAATTTTATGGACAACCAACAGTATCACTGCTGCAGGCAAGCAAGGCCTACCAGTAAGACACAGTTAAGAGTATGTTCAGGATATTCAATATTCAATGCCTACATAATGCTTATTTCTCACCTCCTTTTCTGCCACATTTGTTCAAAGGCATCAGCAAGTTCTACATTTGTGATTTCTTCAGAATCCTGAAATTTTAGGAAACCATTTCCACCATGGCCTGACATAAAAATCAGAAGTTAGGCAAGGATGTGGGTTAAAGGAAGATAGACAGCCTTGTTGATCATTTTTCTAAAACAAGGTAAACACAATTCTCTTTCTACAGAGACAGTTCAACAAAACAAAACATTGGTACAGTAAAAACAATACACATTTAAACTGGAAACTATACTGGCTCAGTACAGCTTTACAGGCATTTTTTTTTAATTAGAATGACATGCTAAAACCAGAAAAAAAAAGTCTTTTGGTCAATCCTTTTGTGCATTTGGATTACTGATGCTTTCAACAAACTCATCAACTGAGCAAGCATCAATAAATTGTACAAAGAAACCTGCAATTACCTGTCATATATATTAAAATATTGCTTCTGTCATCAGAAAGAAGACGTTTAGATCGTGGTGTGCTTGGTGGGATTCTTCCCGTTAAAACACGCAAGAAATTTTCCACAGTAACCTATGAATAGAAGCATGAAGTAATTTTCTAAAGATAAAAATATTGATCAGCTATAGGCTGGGTTACAGAAATTAAATAATGGAACACTAAAATATGCAGTGTATCTAACCAGACACAGGAAGTGTGGTATAAACTGCATAAACATTTTCTGTGCAAGCTTTTACTTCAGGTTAAGAATCATGTGGTACCTTTTACTTTACTCCATTAACATCAGCCTGTTGCTTTATTATATCCAATAAATCTACCACCATTATAATTTTAAATACATTTACATTGCTCTAACCCCTGTCAGCATATAGCTTCATTGTGCCATAGCTGCTCCTGTACTCACAAAGTGCTCCAACATTAGTGTGTGTTACCATGGAAAAACAAAAGTTCAAATTCCCTCTGCAACTCAGGAAAGAAAAAACAAGATCAATTCAGTTACATAAGTCTGAATGATCAGATAAGACCCATCTGAGTGGTGACTGCAAGACATCCTACAAAACACCTCTTCCTTTTTAAGTACACGTGCACAGCTCAAATGCCAGCAACAAATCCACACCCAGGAAAAAAATATGACAAAAAGAATGTAACTCTACTCCAGTGTCTTCACTTCTTCATATAAAGCTTCGGAGAAATAAAAGATATACTATATACTTAAATACAATCCAATAAACCTTTAGCAACAATTCTACAGCACTATTGAACCAAGAAACTGATGTCTAATTTTGTTTCAACTGGTAAAGACACTGCTTGGTATGAGGGAATATTACATGGAAAGAAAGGTGACAGAATACAGATTTTTATACAGTAATTGCTTTGCAGAAATTGCTTTGTGATTAAGTTATGGCTTTTGTTTTATTTTAGGAGCATATGCTTAAGATCAGGAATTGAAGTACATCTACCTAATAAACGATTCACTTGCACACCAAAATTTTCACAGTAATTTTTGTGTTGCCAAGATGAGACACTGAGCAGTCATTTCCAGAGAAATTGCAGTAATGTGATTGTATTGCATTATTTAAAATAGATACACTAAACATGACTCCAGTATAATGAACTTCAAATACAAACTCAAATATCAAGGAGGGGAAGGGTATGTATTTTAGACTCATCAGCTGATAATAAAAGCCCAGCCCAAAACCAGTAACATGAAAAGAAAGACTTCCTCAGACTTCACAGATTCTGCATAAACCTTTAAAGTAACACTAAAAAATAAAAACTCAGTGTTTTAATTAAAGCACAGTTACCTCATAGCTTCTGTAATCCACTTCCACATCATCTCCATAGACATTTAGCTCCATGTTTTTATGACTAAACACAGTAGCAGGTTTGGGATTTCTGGGATTACATGCCATATCATCTGCCAGCATCAAGACAATGTGACTGTGAAAAATAAGAAAAAAAAAATATTTCAGACATTCTGCTTTCACGTAACAGTCAAACAGCAATTAAAACAACAGTCTTCAACAATTACAACAATAGTTTGGATCATTAAAAAGATTCCTGGAATTGCAAGTGAAACTTTGCACAGTTATACCTTATTTCCTTATGAGCATCCTCAGTATCATGAAGATGTCACACACAGCAATGTATAAATGCACTTTATATAAATATATAAAGGAAGTTTGCCTAAGGAAGAAACACACTCAAATCCACATAAAAGTTGCTGTAAATGCTAAATAAACAGGCTCTCTCTCTCTAGGTCTTCTCCAATGTCTTGGAGAGTATTCTTGACTGTAGTCTAAAGCTTTCCTAGCTTTTTGAGATTAATTCAAGATCTTTGGATATGGACAAGCAACGGATCTTGCTACTGAACACAGAAAGCTCAGTCACGCCATAGTTCTTGCAGTATTTCTAAAACTCACACCTATTTTGACTTTAATGGTGAAGACGGATGCAAAGAAGATGAAAGTTCTCAGGTAAGGGCAGGACTGGTGACAGAATTTCTGAGGCAGTGCTGAGGGCACCTGTGCTTCAAAGGCGCACAGGAGAGAGGATAGCTGCTCTTGAATGACATCTGCAAGAACAAAAGGCATCTTTCTGTGCCTTTCAGCCCACAGCAGTGGATTCTGCAGTGTGTTCCCTTGGATTTATAACCCCAAAAATGCATCTAAAAATTGAGTGTCAAAATCCATTCTTTCAAAAACCAGAAAGCCACTCCTTTTCTTTCTTTTTTTAATATAATAAACACAGGGAACAGGATGTTACTGTCAGTGCATTCATCGTTGAGTGGGAGTTAACTGGGGACTCCAAGTGTGCAGTTTTGGACTTGGACAAATATATGCCATACTAATTCAATCCATCAGAATATGCATTTTGCAGTGATGAAGCAGGCCACACTTCTTTAGGCAGACATGCTGGAGAAACTACCAGTCCCCTAACTACCATTAAAAACCAGGACCACAAGGAATTCTATAGGAGCCTATGGTACATATAGGTTATTACACAATGGATGCTGGAGCCTTAAATTCACTTCCAAGTTCTGACAGAAGTAAATTACATTCTGAAACAGCTAGAAGGAACTGTGCCAACACTGCTAGAACGTCCAGTAGGAACACAAAGAAAAGATACTTCAGAACCTTCCCACTCCTGTTGTCAAATAAGAGATACTGTTCTAACCCTTGAGCTATCACTAGAGAAAAAACTTGTACAGACAAAAAATTGATTTCTCAAATAAAATCATGCAAAATGGATTTTTTCAAGGCAACTGTCAACATATAGGAGTTGCTCCTATAGTTCAGAGCCTTTAAAGACTCAATGTAGTTACAGATGTGGAAGTCTTGCATCCTAGTACAGTCACAGTTACCAACATCTCCACAGTAAAAGGAAAACTGAAGTACAGCAAGACTTATCTCTCACAGTAGTACAGTCATTGCTGAGTGTATCTAGCAGTTTTCAAATTACACTTTCACCAATTTGTTAAGTGGTACATTTTAGTGGCTAGAGCTAATTAGCCTGCTCCAAATGGAAATTTTATTATGCAACTTGTTGTTTTTCCTTTGGAACAACATCGCTGCACTTTTCACCACACTGATGTGTTTGCATTCTTCCTTTTTACTTTTAACCAGTTAAACTGGGAAGAAAAATGTACTTCCATATTGATTCAGATATCGTGAGAATTTAGTAGCAAGAACTGGATTCACCAAGATGCCCTCACCTATCAGGAATGCCCAGCCTCTTGACACTTCTGTACACTGAAAGAGTATTTGCCACATGACGATAATTAAACCAGAATCGAGATGTACACACCTTGAAATGAAAAAAAAAAAAGCATATTAAATAGTATAAAGATACAAAGTGGCCTGACACATTGCATCAGAAGAACATGATTACAGGAATATTAAAAAAAATAGTAACAACTCAGAAAGAATATAGTAACACCAAGAAACTCATTATATAAGTTCTGTAAATCCTAGCTGTCCCAAAGCAAAAAATTCTGAAAATAAAAGTTTGAAAAAAAGAGTTCCTAGCATACTGGCTCAAGATAAAATCATCGTAAACCCTTACTAAATATAGAAGGTGGCACTTTAGGGAATAATCCAGCAACAGCAAGTGGAGAAGCCAATTTTTTTCATTTGCTTTCTCCTTATCAAATGGAAGAGACATCAAAGGAAAAGTTCTCATCTCAATAGCAATCCCATTTTGGGAGCATTCTTCCACAAAGGCACAAGTGAATTAATTCAAGCAGAAGCCACACACAGGGGAAAATGCACTGAGGACATTTGCATTTATGGAGTCAAAGTAAGAGCAAAGTGAGCTCTAACCATAGAGAGCTCAAATAGAAATGCATCTGAATACAAATTCTCAGAGTTTAATTTCTACTGCTCTAACAGGCAAGGGGTCAGGGCTCAGCCATTCCCTTTACTTACACACTCCCTAAATCAGATTCTGATTCAGACATTCCAAAAGCTTCTAGAAGAGGTGACTTTAAAACCACAAAAAGAGAGATGCAGGAAAAAGCATTTAGATAGTTTTTTAATTTTCCATCTCTAAATGTAGAGCTGTAAGTTACACTACATAGCATCTCTTTCTCTAGTCTTTTCATAATAAGAAGTGAGTTGTAGCTTAAGTAATAATAAATTCCAGCCTGAAAGGATCCCCTTGTGTATCTATCAACCTGTCAGTTAGGAATTCCAAAAAAAACCCCACAGGAATCAGTCCATGAGGACATTTGCCTTTCAGCAAGACTTAATGCTCTGAAAACAAACTGTCCAATTTAGCTGAGACATTTCCAGGTACTATCATCTGCCCCCTGCCTCCAGTACCTCCCTCAGAACACAGTGGAAAGTGTGTCTAAGCTTTAAAATAATTATCCACACTGCAGCACATTAATTCAAGCTATTGATGAGGTGGGATTGCAGTTTGATCCCAGGTTTGAAGCGCCTGACAGCAGTAAACCCCTCCCTGGTTTACTGCTTAAAAAATTAGTAGCAACTGTTACAAAACTCAGCAATGAACCACTGAGAAAATAAAACCAGCAGAAAATCAGTTCAGCACAGAAAGTATAGGTCCTTGGACCTAATTTTCCACCTTCTTTGTGTGTTTTTATGGGTATTAATAAATGCATCTAATTGTTAATAGTATTAACAAAGTATGTTATGTTTTAATAGTTTCAAGTTTGTACATTGTGGAATATAGAAATTATTCCTTCAATTAGTTACTGTTAACTTTCCTTTTATATTGCTCAGTTTTAGTATCTGGAAAACAAACAGCTGCTACTGAGTAATTACAATAGTGCTCTGAAACAAATTAGTCATTAAGACCTGAATAATGATTAAGAACCAATTGTGCAGCATGATTCAAAGCTAATAAAAGTTACATGGCAAAGAAAAAAGAAAGGGTATGAACAGTTGATCTAAACACTATGTTGCCTCAACAGATTTTATTCCCAGTCTGTTATCACAAGTTAACAGATTGAATAAGAAAAAAAAAGAGATATAAATTCTACCTTTCTGCTCAAAGAGACCAGACTTCCCTGGTATCAGAATTACACCCTTTTTTTCAATATGCAGTATGCTAATTTAATTATTTTCATGCTTTCAGAACTTTTGTTTTATGACTCCTGCCATGTAGCTAGATACATTGAGTACCTGAAATTCAGTCATATTGAAAAGATAATTTTATTTTAGTGTAATAAATTTGCAGGCACAATTTCAAATTTATTAATTTCCAAATGTTTATCTTTCAATTTCTTTCAAATTAGCACGACTCTTGAATGACTGTTGCAATAGCAGCTCCTGATGAAAAACTGTCAACATTACTGGAGGAAAACATCCTGGACCATGCTTACCAAAACGGCCCAGTTATTTGTATGTCCACTTCTAAAAAACTGCTCTGCTTGATCCTGAAAGGTGAAAAAAAGTTTAGATTTTTCAGCAATAAGAAAAAAATGACCACTCATAGTTTTGTTATTTCCACAATAGTGTTCAATGCCCATGTTTACCACACAATAATACTGAATAGACTTTAGAAAAGCTAGAAGAGAGGTGTTTTTCTAATCATTTGCACATTTCATGTGAATTAACTGCTCCAAATTTTTCCCTGAAACTTTCCCAGAACAAAGAAGGACTATTAGTCACTTGCACCTTAGTTAAAATCAGAAGTCCACACGATTCTACTCCAAAGGACACTCCAAGAAGAAAATAATGTGATTTATTGACCTACAGTTTCAACCTTAATGAGAAAAGAGGCTTGGATTCAATTCAATTCAATTTTCAAAAGCAGGTAAGAGAATCTGCAATTTGAACCCACTTTAAATCCAAGGTAATTACACTTATCTTCTAAAATCAGGATCTATGGCAGCAACCTTCTGTATAATCTGTGTTCTCCATAGTTCCCACTTCCCTCTGCAGATAAGAAGGCCCTTTCTCCTTAACGGAGAGCATAAATCAGGACACAACAAGGGGCTAAGACTTCAAAGAGGTAAGGGAATAAGTCTGTCACAGGGCAACAGTACAAATCTACTGACTCTTAAATCAGACTCCATTAACTCTGAGGAGTTCTGGGATGATGCTTGTGGTCTTACACAAAACACACGGTAACAGAAATAGTGTTGTACTTCAAGAAGCAAACAACTTGCAGTTTCATTAGTCATCCAGAGATTGTAAGAATATTTCTATTGTTCAGGGTGCGGGGGTTGTTTGGTCCTAGTTGTAATTAATTTCAAGCATAACAACTTGTTAATAACAGAGAATTCAAAAGCAAACACTCCAGATGTAGCGTGGGCACAGTGCATTAAGCTAATTGCTGAAACATGAAATTACTCCCACCTGACAAACCCACTGGCACCTGCCGTGTGCCAGCGCCTCGCACCAGCGGGACGGGCACCGGGCCGCTCCTCCGCCCTGGGAGCGCCCGCACCCGGCCCGGGGCACCCCGAACTCGGCCCGCGGGGTCCGGCAAGGAGCATCAGACACCCGCTGCACGTTACAGTGCGTGACCAAGGAGAAACTCAATTTCAGAGACCCGCAAGAGATTGAAAACTCTGGGAGTTTGTAACTTTCAGCGGTTTGAACAAGGAACCGGCCCCATCGGCACACAGAGCGCCGCGGTTCCGCCCACGGGGCAGCGCCGGGAGGCTCCGCCCGCCGGGAGGCAGCGCCGGGGACCGCGGCTCAGTGTCGGTGCCCGTCGTACCGACAGGTCCCCTCCTGCGTGCCGCCAGCGCCTCCGGACAGCTCCGCGGCAGCCCACGGCCGCGCTCCCTGCCCGCGGATGGGAGGCGATGGGGACGCCGGCAGCACCGAGCCCCAGGCGCCGCCCGCCCGCTCTCAAGCCCCGCCGCGGCTCCCCCGCCCCGTACCTGAAAGCCGCCGCGCAGCGCTGCGCCGCAGCAGCCCAGCAGCAGCAGCAGCAGCGCGGCGGCGCGGGCCCGGGAGGCGCCGGGCACGGCAGCCGCCATCTCACCCCGCCTCCTGCGCGGGCCCGGCCGCCGCGGCTGCCGGAAGGGGGGCGGCGGCCTGTGCGCAAGTTCCGCGGGGCGGGAGCGCCGCCGGCCCGGGGCCGTGCCCTGCCCGCTACCGCCGGCCCGGCGCCTCGGGAGCCGTGCCGCTGCTGTGAGCGTGCCGGGCCTTGGTCACGCACGGAGCTCTCTCGGCCTCCCGACTCTGCTCCAGCCCGGGTTGGCAGAGCAGAGGCAGCAATGGCAGCCGATGTGGCCGGTGCCTTGGGCACGCGAGTTCACCGTGGCTCCGTCGTGAACTGGCGCTAGACAAGAGCGGCCGCGCATCTCGCCTTTGGCTCGGTTGGCTCCTGCGGGTGTAAAGGCTGCCGTTCCTCTCAGCCGCCTTCCAAGAATGCTGGGCTCTAAGAGAGCAGGGCATGGCGAGCTGTGAGCCGAGGGTGTCATCACGTTTTGGTGGCCACAGGGCGGCCTTGGAGAGTGGAGGGGACGGCTCGGGAGAGGGACCGCTTTGGCAAGGGAGGGAGTGGGATCTAAAGGTAGATTTTTTTTTTTCTCATGAAGCCTTGCTATAGCTTTGCCTATAGTGCATACATTCCTCAGAGCTGATGGCATCATCAAATTTCTATTTCGATGTATTGAACCAGTTGGTATGATTCGTTTATTTCCACTATCTCATCTTGTCACTGCTTTGTTCAATTGCCTGATGCCTTCCATTAGTGAAGATGCAGAATCTGCCCTGAACCATGGAAGCTATTTCCTGCTCCATGTACTTGTCACCAGTAATGACTTTCTCAGACAGGAGCACATTTCCATGTGTTGATGTTGGAATTTCAATAGCATCATGTTTGCTGTTTTAAAGCATCACTGGTTTCCTTGACAAAAATAATCACCTGTTATTAGATGGTACTTACTTCCTTCAGAATACCATAGCCACCGGATCCTGTTGTGCCTGAACCCTTCTCCTATGTGAGCCTATTGTGAACCTACTGAGAAGTGCTATAATTGTCAATGTCTCTTGGTGCCTACTTGTAAGCTGCACTGTTTATCTTCTTCCAGAAAGCTAAATGAAGCTTTCTTTCTTGCCCCTTCAGATGCTTCCACTTAGGTCTCTTGATCATTCTCAGATGTGGTCAAGATCTGTCAGTAATTCTAAAGGATAGGCAAGGATCTCTCCAAGCATGTATTCATGCAGTTTGGTAAACTGATGAGTTGATGTCATGTGTCTTGACTCAGCACCTCATTACCTTTCTGCTCCCATGTGGAATTGACCAGAAAACATGTGACAGAAGGTCTGAGCCTGTGGCTGAACTTCTTTCAGTTAAGCTGACTTCCTTGCTCTTTGCATTTATTACAAATATTCATCCTTTGGTAGCATGCACCTTTTCACACAGAAATAATGTCAGCAGCTGTATCCTGATGATGCATCTTTGAATCAGACATAAGTCCTGATGTTTGTACCATGTGAAAAGTTGTGTCAAATATGGCCAAAAGGTGACTTTAGGCTTACCAAGAAACATTCCTGACATGAGAAATTATGAACATCTTTTCTATTAATAAAATTTAAAACCATCCTGTTTGCTTACAAACTCCTGAACCTCCTGAAATTTGTATCAGAGGTGGCTGTAACTTTTTCAGTCTCTGGAATGCTGGACCTTATAGTTTTAATAGCATTCTTTAAAGGTCACTGTGTATGATTTGCTGCTTAAGAAAATAAACTGAAAAAGTGGAAAAAACCCTCATGTGGCATTGGAATGGTATAAACACAGGTTAAGAACCATAGCAAATTTTCCTTACATGAAAGATCACTTGTATTTCTCATGGTTACATGTAGTTGGGTTTGCAATCACCTGGAAGGTTCAGCTAGCTCCTGATGCAGAAATGTAGCTGCAGACTCCCGGTTCTTGTGTCCCCTGGTGTCATTCGCAGTGTGTGAGCAGTGTTTGGATCAGCCACAGCCACACTGCAGGGGCTGCTCTTTCTTTGATTGTAGGTGTTGAGGTCCTGTTTTTGCCTTTCCATCCCAGGGCAGAGGCAGCACTGAATTAAGGCAAGCTTAGTTACACAGGCTCTTAGGAATATTCCAAAAGAATGGCCATTATTCCCTCTGATTAATATTCTGTGAAATACCGTGCATCACCTTCTTAGGTCTGTCTCTTGTTTGCCTTCTGAATTTCCTTAGCCTGTTTGAGTGTATTTGCTAATGGATCTAATTCTCCTTCCACTTCAGGTTTTTATTTCTTTACAGGCTCAATCTTTCTGGGCTTTAGTATTCATCAGACATGTATGAGTGTGCCAGTGCTTCAGGCATTATTCCTGGAGGTGGTATCACTTCTCTTTTTTTTCTCCAGTAAGACAGTACCAACAGCTTTGTCCTCATTTTATTTCATCTTTATTCCCTTAGGCAGCTTTCAGTACATACTTCCATGCCTGTACAGGTTTTTTTTTGTCTAGAAGTAAAGCTCTATGCTGTCTGCTTCTGTTTCTTCATTCTGCTTTGTTTCCATGCTAGTAACAGAACTTCTCATGCTCTGAGTGTCTTTTGCTTGACCTTTGCCACAATGTGTCTTCATGGTGAGTAATTAGAAAAGACACCAAATGTATATCCCAAAATGATTTTTAATTAAAACAATTGTTTAAAAAGCTGCTGTAACTGCAGCTGGTACTCACATTGGTGTGCATCTTGGTGCTCTTCCAGATTCTTTTCTCCTCCAGCAGGTTGCTCAGGCCTTAATCCTCTAATCTATACCCTCTTGAAATTGCTCTTTATGAACCATCTGTCAGCTCCTGTCCAGCATGGAGCAAACAAGCCTTGCCTTCCACTGAGGAGGAGCAGAAATCCCAAGTGTAACCCCATAAGCTCCTAAATCAGGGATTTATGATACTAAAGTTCCCCTGACACTTTCTAATCATGAAATTGTCATCAAAAATACCAATTAAATGTGAATTGTCATAAATTGTCATCAAAAATACCAATTAAATATCCATAATTTTGTTGGTATTAACCTTGATTTTATTACCTATTTGAATCATAGTGCATCTCTTCCTTCTGTACTCTTGATCACTGTTCTGTGTCTGCTTTCCTATTTGTTTTAGGCTTGCATGTGCTGTCTGATAATTGTCTACTGTGTAAGAGGAAAAAAAATCTATATTTGGCTGTATTTATTATGCTTCCAAAAGAAAAATTAAAAGAAGCTCTTGCAATGATATAAGTCAACAAGAGTGATTCTTAAGGAATCATCAATAATAGCTCTACTCTACTATCCCACTTAAAAATGCAGATTTATTGCTTTCTTCCTTTTGACTATCAATACAATAGATTTAAAAAATGCCAAAACAAGTCTACTGTAGTTTGCTATCTCAGCTGATAAAATGGCAACAGTAATTAAATTATTGATTGATCTCACTCATTTGGTTTTTTTCCCCTTCTGTTAATGGAAGGCTGGCTTGACTACAGAATGTACTTTGAAAAGATTTACAATAGCAAATTAATACTGATATAAAATAGGCAAAATTAATACTGTGAGAGTAATAGATACAGAACTTCCAAAGGAAAATTATTTGAAAGAAGCCTTGTTTCTAATTTTACTGAGGTGAAACAGTGGTACTCAAGGGTGTTTGTCAATAGATTTTCTTTGTACTCTGCCTAAACACAGTAGGCTGTACATTTCTGTTCAACCATAGCATCAAGTGGCTTAACTCCACATTGGAATCAAACTAGACAGTATTTGTTAGTGTTATTTACAAAGTGGGATTAAAGACATAATGTTTTACAGGCCTTCTGAGGTCAGAATAGAACACAGGCAAAAACCTCGAAGCCTACAATGAAATTCAGTTGACATTTGTTCTTAATGAATTAACCATTTACCTTGTCATCAGTTCTGTTCTGTCATTAATGATGTATTACCAGGCATCAAATTTCCATACTCTTGAAATGAGTAATAAACCAGTATTTCATCTGCAGAAGACGTGAAGTTACCAACTGTTCCAACAGTTTATTCTGTTGGTTAAAAAAAGGTAAAATATAAGAAAAGAAAACACGGAAAAACAGTGGCAACTTATTGAGATAGTTTATTAGATCACATTTAGTCTTTGTGCACCAGTATTTTTCTCAATAGAAAAAGCTGAAAATATTTTCTCAAATCATTATTAAAAGAGCAAAATTGGGGAAAAGATAGCAGTAAATCCCCCGATGTATTGTTTATTTAAAACCTTACCTAAATTACCCTCCCCATTGTATTTTTTCATGGGTATTTCAAAAGGGTTCATTCTCAAATAGAAAATTCATGGGCTTCTTAATTAGGAACAAGATAAGAATCTTAATTAAGTTGCTCTAAATACAGCTAAATTTAGAACCAGTTTCACCTTTGACTTCAAGGTGAAGTCAAGGTTTGATAGAACATTGTGTGTTTTAGAATCATTAAGAAGCCATCACTTTTACCCCACTGCCAGTTCTGATGTCTGTATGATAAATCTCTCCTGTGTGCTGAACACACCAAGTACCTGAGTGTCTCAGGAAGGTCCTACCTGTAGGGATTGAGCTGAAGTGGCCTCAGCTCTCCTGGTTAAATTAACTCAAATTAAGGGCAGTGTTGCTGATAGACTCATTTTGGCTCCCAAACCAATACTTAAAGCTATTGTGTGTACTCAAACTAGTCTTCAGTCTGCAATCTAAATATAACCTTTTGTCTTTCAAGTAGCTGTCTTTATTTGCAATCAAGGGGTTTTGTATTCCATTGAGGACTACTCATCAGCTATATGAGAAAACAAACAAAACATTTGAAAAAAGAGGCTGAATGCACATCAGCTTTACCTGGAAAAAGTTAATATTATTAAAATCTTATTAGAAATAAGATCTACAATGAGCCTTGAGTCAACTTTATAAAAGGTTACTCATACTCCAAGTACAATAACATTGATTAACGTTAAACATTTGTACAGTGACTAAAACTGAATCCAGTATATTGCCAGGAAAGGTTATACAGATCAATGTGTGATGGGTGCTGAAATGTCATTAAACCTGATTAGTGGAAGAGTGACTTGAGAAGCAAAATTTAAGACAGATCCAAAATTAGGCTGTTAAGGAATTTAAAGAAATATTCTCAATCAAAGAAATAACCTAATATTTTAAAATGTAAATATACCTTGTTGTTGTTGTTGTTAATGTTTATCCAGGAGTTTTGGGGAAGAGCAGATAGAAGCAGCCCAACAAATTTTTAGACAAAACCATACTTGTACTTTTTAGAGCAGCTGCTCAACAGTGGATCAGCAAACCTTAATTTCCCAGTCTACTCAAAGTGTGTAAAGCAGAGAGATCATTCTCTCTTCAGCTTCGTTTACTAGGATTGTGTAAAAGCTGCTGTGGATCAGGTGGAAAGTGCTCATGCTGAACTATGCATGGAGTATCCTTCAACAAACTACAAGTTCTAACTCCATGCTCTTGGAAATTAAAAGTATCCATTTCTGTGAGCTCATTTACCAGAAACTCTTCCCAAGTAAAATTGCCAAAACGACTTCATAAATTGAAATCATAGTGCTTGGCAGACAGATTTTGCTATGATTTATAAAAATGAAGTCTTTTTGGAATTTCTTTCTGCACAGGTCAGTAAAAGGCCTTTTCATCATGACAATGCTGGCATTTAGTGCAAGGTGGAATTTTACTTTAAAAATTAAATGAACTAAGCAGAAAGTCTGGAAAAAAAAACATATTCAGCAAGAAAGTAAATCAGTGACTTGTCGACCCACCAAATACTTCCTTTCTTAAAAGCCAATCTGTGTGGCCTAATTTAATGGGGATATTGTGCAAACTGAGAAGAACTGCCCACACAAGAATGCATTGTTGTGAAATCTATGAAAGTTTTTCTATATTGTTTTGCAGCTCATGAATGAAGAATTCAAGCCCCTCATTTTTACCTGTCTTTTATATTTGTGCTATGGAGTGTATCCTGATGAGATTTTTCTAACTGAAAGAGAACATCAAGAAAAAGACCTAGTGATAATTGGAATTACCAATACATTACTATGTGCCTGTCATTTCTATGTATCTGTCCTGTGACCTGAACTGGTTGTTTTTGCTGCTAAATATCTATATTACATGAAAATGTAAAAGCTACATTTACTGCAGTTAATGACCTTTAACATTTTAAGGTAGGCATTTGAATTTACATGTTCATTCAAGGTGATTGATTTTTACGTGGAGAAAAGACACCCACCAGTCAATCAATTTCAATTAATCAGTGCCTTAATGGATGCATTTGCAAAAGTACTATCTCAGCAAAAATCGCCTTCTTGCACTTGAACTCTCTTAGTTATCAAGGATTTCCTTAAACAAAACTTCTCTCATTATAATATTATGTAAATGCTAAAAAAACCCTTGCTTTTTTAGCTGTGTGTGCATATTAAATATATATCTCAAAAAACAATAAGACATCTCTTTACCAGGTACAAAAATGTAAGGATTCCAGATCTAAGTTTCACAAACAACAAATTAAGGCTATTCTTTTCAGAATAATTACATCAAAATTGTTATATGGGGTCAAGGGTACATCCCTTGCTGCTTAGCTTTAGAATAAAGATGGTAATTATTTGACATTGTTATATGTAAAAATAATTGCTGCTTTTTAGCTATACAGCACCTCTTACAAAAAAGATCTCAAGGCAGTCAGTGTTAATGTAATCTCAAACCTGGATACTTCAAACACTATTCAAAAATTTGGAATGTTGCTAATTTGTATTCATTTTTGCTTTCATCTGATTGTTTGCCTGGATATTTCCACACGATTAGGAAAACAGTTTAATTTCTTTAATTGCTATATATTATCATGTTGTAAGAAGCATTTTTAATACAGATTCCTTTCCATGGATCAATTTTTGTCACATAGGAGACTGAACATATTTTGCCTTCTTTATATCCTTATCTAGGAAACAGAAGAATATGAACTATCTTTTCCATTTTCTTCAGTAATTCTGTATCTAGTTATGATGGTCTAAAATTGCCACATTTGTTTTCAAATCCTTTTGTGAAATAAATTATTCTTCATTCATTATGCTATTTATTGCTTGTGAATTCTAGAGACAAAATATATTTTCTCTCTCATAGGAGATCCTCATATGTTCATAAATCAAAAATTTATTTTGGAAGGGAAGTATGTCTGTGTGTGTATTGGTAATATTGAATGGTAAAACCAGGATATTTTTTCCAGAAATTTCTCATATTTCAATAAAAGAAGTCAGCTAGGGAAGCTGTACATTCTATCTTTGCAGATCATGTTTCACTTTTCCCTAGCCCAGAGGCTGATAGAGTAAGGTTCCAGTAGAAAGACAGAAATCAATAATTTTCAATCAATGTATATGGAAAAATGTCAGCTACACTACAGGGTAATTCAAAAAACTATTTACAAAACTGATTTAGGGATGATTTAGCTGTATATTGTAAAGAAAGGAGTAATTTAAGGGTTCTTTGAATATTCAACTCTTGTCCAAATAATACCAACTCAGCTGTAAGCCAATGACCACTTTGTCAAATACACAAGAGTTAAAATAGGGTTTTTTTTTAATTCCTGAACATTTTTTAATAAATTAGAAAACCACAGCCACAGAGTTTCTCACTTGTACATTTTATACATGTCATTTTATAGTAACCTGCCTCTGCTGCTAAGCTCACATAGGAGCAGAACTCTGTCAGTTCTCCTGAAAGCAGCAATCCTTAATTAACTTCTCCTGAACCCTGCCTTGTGTCATGACTCCAACATCCAGCCAAGGTGGATTTGCTTTCCAGAGCACAATTGCCTAATCTTTCACAAGGTATTTGCAAGGCAGAGCCAAGGGTCCTGTGCAGCCCTGCAGTTCAACAACTATTTCATTTTATTGGGTAGCATGACAAGAAAAAGAAAGGTCTTGGTGATTCAACAAGTGCCGAAGATAATTAGTAATTTCCAATGTTATAAACTATATAGTATTAAGTTCTATCAAATACTAACTGAAATCTTTTCTTCCATTTAGCCAAAAGTTTTCACCCCATGCCATGTTGAACCTGAGTTCGAGTTCAACCTTCATGTGATAGTTCCATCAACAGTTATCTTTGCTAATAAGCCATCTGGCAGGGTGTCAGCTTCTATGGGAAACAGGTGTTTGATCCAATTCTCATTTGTTATACTGTCAAGAAAGCATTCACTGAAGTTGGTGACTAAATTCAGGCAATGTTCTTGTATGTCAGCAGAAAGACAGGATGAATTTCAAATTAACATTAAAACATTTCTATGGTTTAAAAATTTGCCAGTTTCTCTCACGTCTCTCAACTTAGCCTATTGTATCTTCAGGTGCAATTTCTTTATCTAGCCTACATTCTATGTTCTGATTTGTATCTAATTATTACATAATGTGCATATTTTAATCTCTAGATAGTGCATTCTATTCATTGCAATGCAAGAACAAGAAGTTAAATAGATGAGTTCAAGAACATTAGATCATTAAAAAATGACTTGGGCAAAATTAAAATCCTCCCCTCCACCCAAAATGTGTTCCTTACAGTAGAATTCAGAGTTGTGAGCCAGTACCTGCCAAAGTAACAGCCTTTCTGTGTCTAGAAAAGAGAGTTTGGACAGTCGTTCCTCACTTTATTATGGAATATAAAATACAAAGAGAGCTTTAGCTCTAGAAAAACTAACAAGGAGAAGTAAACACCAGTGACTGACCAACATTTTGACAGCTACTGCTCTGTGCTGAATACTGGATACACACTGAATATGAAAATAGGAAACTCTACTTTTTTTACCAGAATACTACATTATGGCTACTTTTGAAAACAGAACATGCCAACATTATTCCAGTATGAATCCTAATTATAAAAAATTGCCATGTCATGAAACAAGACTTTTTTTTTTTCTTAAGATTTATTTTATTCTTTGCAATACATGTACCAATCATGTACCTGACCAAAATTAATGGTCCTCATTTTTGAGGACTAGTGAAAAAAATATCTGCACTTATAAATGCCTTTCATACAAGAAAATAACCCATCCAGGAATCCTTCTTGACCCTAGGTAAGAACAAATATCAAACTAAATTATACTTTTTTTCCCTTTGACTTGACATCACAATGTTTTGAGCCACTGTAAAGATATAAGCATCAAAAAAAGTTGAAGTTTTCTCAGTGTGAGCAATTCCTGAAATCATTATGTGACTTTTCTAAGCCCCTTATACAGGAAATTGGTATTACTTGCAAGTCATTTAGCTTTCTGTTAAAAAAAATAGTCAAGATGCTTATCTTTTCAAGAGCTGTACTTTGTGAAAGATGATTTTCAAGTAGGGAAGATTTTCACTGTATGACTGAATAACAAGTTATAGAAATAATGTCCTATGGCACTGGTCCATTTAACCACTGAAATAAAACCCAAATGCCAAGTAACAGGAACTTGGACTGCCTAACAATCTTGCGCTCCAGAGTGTTCCCAAGATGAGGTCTGTAGCTGTGCTTGAATTCTTTTCTATTCCCACAACCACCACCCACAAGTCATTCTTCAGTTCAAGCCTGTTTTTTGACTGAATTTTGCTGTGGTTTTTTGTATTTTGTTTTGGTGGTTTTTTCCTACAGATACACAAATTCCCTTAGCTCATAAAGAATAAACTAGATGAACAGAAATTATTAACAGGGGACAATGCATAGATTAGAACTTAAAATCTGTGGTTGTATCCTTAGGACTTTATTGGACAGACAAAAACCACACCACATTTGTAAGTTTTTGAAAAATCAGTATCCACTGATTTGGAGTATTTATTAATCAGTTACTGAAAAATGGTAGTTTTATTTATAAAATAATCCTCCTGATGAGCAATTTCCATAACACTGTGGGGAGTGGGAGAGTCAGTTTAACTGACATAAAATAAAAGCAAAAAGCATCAAGAGGCTGTAATGGATCAGACAGAAGGTCTCTGTAACTGCTCAATCTGTGTTCTCCCCAATACTGAACCTAGTCTTAGAGACAAGGAAAACCTCTACAGGACCTCTTGCTTTTCATCTCTCAGAGATTTAAGGACTTTCTGAGGTATATAACCTTGAATTTAGTAAGTTACATAATGCTGTACAGTATCCTCATACTATCTAATTATTATAAGCCAAATAAAGGATAAAAATTTAAATACAAAAGTATACATTATAATTGGGGATTCTTTAATAAATGCTAACAAGACAGAAAAAAAACAGCAATTTGCCTTGAAAATAAAGATACATAAGAATAAGAAAAACTTCTATTGCAAATGCTAGAAGCTGCAAGAAATATGAGAGATTTAAGAACTGCTAAAAAATGAGAAGGGAAACAAAATTACATAAAACCCCAAGGGTTAGAGGGGTGCAACAGCATTTAAAAGAGCAGCTTTTCTGAAGAAAGAAAGAAAACAATGCTTACAACATTTCTGCAATATGCTTTCACAGATTTATCAAAAGCAATTGAAAGACTTCACTACATATTTCAGTTCTGTATATAAATGATCAGATGATGTAATTATACCATAGCATGATAATGAAACATTCTCCATTAGAACTGTAGTCAAGTAAGTTTTATAAATAGTAGTCACTAAAAATAACTGAGTAAAACTGCCTATTTGGATAAGTTGTATCAGAGTTTTAAAACAGCTGGAAAGAACAGGAAAGGGAAAAACTCGAAAGAGACTCTAAGAACTCTTGAAATACTTACATTGTGGGAATATGCTAGACCACTACTTTCTAAGGGTGGTGGCATAGGGAATTATAGCCCTGGCCATCTAACATGGAACTTAGTGAAAAAACAAAACTGGTAAGAACACACTGGAATATAGCTTATATGAAATTTAATTAATGCCTAATAATGCCAGTTTCTGAAATAAAGTTCATCTCAGATCTATGCACAAATATTTGTTCAAGAAGGTTCTTTTTGGCTGATGAAGAAAAAAAGTGCTGATCTGATGCTATTCACTTACTGCTGCAAGATGTTTTCTTTAAGAAACCTGAATGAATCAAAATTAATGTGTATATATATATTAAATGGTTAATTGACTGGCCTCAAAAGTGAAATGTGAATGGGAAATACTAAGTAAGTTTCTGTTTTGGTCCCATACAAACTCTGTTTTGGCCATGTGCTGTATAATATTTGCAGTGATTACCAAAACCAAAGAAAATCACTGGTACCAGTGGCAGGGAACAAAGACTGAGGCAGTGGGATCTCCCAGAGGGGACAGCTCACTGGCACTGAGCACACTGATTTCTTGGTAAACTGGGTGCAAGCAAATGTAGGAAGTCATACCTCAAATAATAAAGTGCAGGTGTTGATGCTCCAGCAGAGGAGCCTGGGAGAGATAACAGTGGAAAGCAGAGCTGCTGGGAATCTGCCAGGTACCCAGCTCAGGGTGAGCCCTGTTGCAACACCACAGCAGGGCATAAATTCAGTCTGTCAGTGGGAAAACAACAGAATGAGGGCACTGAGGGTGTCACAGGCAAGCTGGAAGAGCAGAACAACGTGTCCTGTTTGAGGCCTCTACATCCCACTCAAGATGCATATAGATAAATTGGACAGTTCAGGGAAGGGTCACAAGAATGATTATACTATAATTGGAAAATAAAAAGTACAGCTATTTAGTTTATCATAACAAATAGGGACTTGATCATAGCATTTTTTAAAATGTTTTTTTCTCAGCAGATTGAAATATGCATCCTCTTCTTTCTTCCCCCCAATGTTCTACTCATCTTGGTGTCCTCAAAATCCACATAGAATGTTAATTCTGGGACTTACCGTAATCTAGTTCCAGAAGTCACATTTTTCTTTGTTGATTTTTCACTACTTTTCAATTTGTTATATAATTCACTTAAGTAACATGTTCATGTCCAGGTACCAGTAGAAAACAGAAAAAGGTCTATCAGAGTAGAAAAGAAAAAATGGTGCATCAGAGTAGAAAAGAAAGGTGGGGGGAACATCAGATTTAAAAAAAAACAGTTAATGCTGTAGCAAAAGGGTTCAGAAAGGATTTCTCATAAAAATGAAAACATCATTTTAGCAATCTTGGATTAATTTATACCACACTAAATGCAATATGGGGCTGCAAGTAAGTTCCAAATTTACATTAAAATGCTTACCATTTCTCGATCAGAAGCATATAATTCAGCACGCTCTATTAAAAAGGCTGCACATAATTGGTTTACTTACAGAATCTACAAATTCAAGCTGTCCACATATCAGCCTGTATAAGCACATTAATCCAAGGATGTTGGTTCTGATTTAATAAAGACGTCTACCAGAGCAGCAACTTGTGTGACAGATCCAGCCACTAGTGCTTGAACAGGCACTAGACAAAAAAAAAATAATGTTTATAAAATACTGGAGTATTCTGAAGTGATTTTTGAAAACACAGAACCTAATTATGCTTTGACTGAAGGCTATGGGTGTTGTGTAATTGGTTTAACCAAGAAGAATAGAAGGCCCAGAACACCATATCCCAGCTGATCCCTGAAAATACTGATTCATCTTAGTGCAGCTTCATGTAGCTTCTGGAGGAAACAAGAAGAATGAGAATGGAATCTGCCTAACCGTATAGGATCCATAAGAAGTTTTCTAGCGGAATTTTCAGAAATGTTATCATTTCAATAACAAAATTTTGTTCCTTCTATTGTATCTTCTTGCCCCCCAGAAAACGTAGGAAATAACCAAAGTGATCCTTCTGCCTCACCCAGTACCCTAAAGAGCTCCTCTGCACCTTCAGGAATGGGCAGTGCCCTGGAGCTCAAATGAACTCCCATTCCTTTAAGAATTATTACAGTCTGTGTTATTTTCTAAGGCAGTAAGACCACTTCACGTCCACCTGCACTCTTGATCAGACACTTACCCAAAAAGAGCTCACCTTCAAACAGCTCCCTTTATGTTAGCTGCACAACAAATAGCCCAGCTTTTTGTGCCCCTTTGGCTCATCTCTGCTTAATCCTTCACCGCCAATGTTCTTCAGAGCCTTTGAGAAGCTTCCACCTGCGACCCCACTTCAATAAGGGGATTCTTCTGACAGCAAACACATCAAACATTGCTTCTAGAAGGAGGTACTGTATTATTAGATTCAAAAATATTCTTTCCAGATACATTTCACACCTTCAGTCTGACAGATTTCCTAAATGGCTGTATTTGTTCTGAGGTGGTAATTTCTGCAACACAGAATTTGATTTTGTGCAACAAAACAACATTTTGAACAATAATGAAGATGTGCATAATAATGATAATGCATAATTTTATAGCAGAACAGTTATTTCTGTTTTTTATTTTCTGTTAGCATTATCTAACTGAGGAAAATGCCTGGAAGCCTACAGTAAAAAAAAAAAAAAAAAACCAACCAAGCAAACAAACAAAAAAAACAAGTAGGACAAGACTTTACACAAACATATTTCACATTCCTGAGGAAGATGCTATGGAAAGCATATGAAAGGAAATATTTTTCTCTTCCCAGACCAGGACATTGGATGAGATACTAATTTACCCATAAATGTTGAGTATATAAAAATATATATTCTGAAAGCCTATAAATGGAATTTATCCAAGACAATAACAATACAGATGAATGTTTTTTCTGTCGAGAAGCAAATAAAAAAAAATTACACCCACAAAATGCCAAAAACACAGCTCTGTGTTCCTAAACAGAATGCCATCTTCTATTAGCCCTTCTTAGCAAAGACCTTATTTTAAGAAAATATCTATTTAATTTAATTCCATCTTCCTTTTGTGGACCTTCATTTAAGGTAATTTAAAAGCAATTATGTCTCATATCTTTTTATTAGGACATTGGAGCCTACTCATTTTACTCAATAAAAATTAAGGCACTGTGCTTTTCAATGAATTTACATTTGGATGGATTAAAATTTTAGCAGAAGAAAGTAGGGTTAAAACCACATCCAGATTTTATGGGAGGATGAGAAAAACTGGAGAATGCTGATTAAACTCTTCAGCAAAGACTAAAGTCTTACTTGAACATATGGTGAGTGTCAATTCAGTGACTCCAGCTTCTCTAAGTAGACACCTCTGGATTAATAGAAACCGGAGCTGGAAAGGCTCTTAAGCCAAACTGCAGAGACACTTCAGCTGTGGTTTTCCAGTAGCTTTGCACTGAAGCACGTTTGCCCAGGGAGTTGTGTGTGCCCCAATCCCCTAAGTGTCCTAGGCCAGATTGGATGGGGCGCTGAGCAACCTGATCTTTTGAGTGGCATCCCTGTCCATGGCAGGGGGTCAGAACTAGATAATCTCTAAGGCCCCTTCCAACCCAAACCATTCTATGATTCTATGGGCCATCCATCAGTCAGTTGCTATGAAAGGATGTTAGTTGCTGCCCTTTACGTGATAGTTGCTGGGAAAATTTGGATGACTTGGTAAACCAAACAGTCCAATTTGTCATTAGAAGATCATAGGACTGCCTTCTGGGCAGAATTTAGCAGTTCATGGAATGAACAAAGACTAGAAGCTTCTCTGGGAGAAAAGAAAATAAAAAGCTGCATAAAAAGCTGGAGGCTGGGCTGAGGAAAACAAGGGCAGTTCAACTACAGAAACAGCAACACAATGAATATGGCTGCAGCTGAGAGGGAGAAGCTTGTCAAACTCATATTGACCCACAAATCATATACAATGGGGAGAAGCTTCTTAAGAGACACCTGAGAAGACCTATCCATTTTCCTATCTCTCTGAAAAAAAAGGATGTACATACAGAAAGCATTCAGTGTTTTTTATAAGCTTGCAGTTATGTAACCTATTTGTGTTAGGGTGTGCCTCAGTGCAACTACAAGGATATTCTGTTAGAAAATATAATACAGTTAAAAACTAATTTAACTGTAAAATCAGAATGGAAAATCAGACTTGACACTTCAGCAACCGAAATACTCTATTCTGACTTCCAGTGTGCCACAGTTACCACAGAAGCTACCCCCTACTTAACACTTCCCAGAGTACATCTAGAATAATGCACCCGGGCTCCCCAGTAGAAGAGAGATGTTAATAAACTGGAGTGAATTTGATCCCTGCATGGACCATTCACTTACAAGTTGGACTCAATATATTCTGTGATTCTGAGTTGATTGGACAGCCACAAAGATGGTTAAGGGATGGAGAGCATCTTGTTCTTGAAGATGAGCAGAAGGAGCTGGGCTTATTCAGCCTTGTGGCAGACTTAGAAGGTACATAGTAGCAGTTCTCCAAGGCTGGACAAGAGACCTTAATGAAAATGGAGCCGGGCTCTTCACAATGGTGGGCAAGGAACTAAATGAGACATGGGACATGATAACTAAATAGGAGAAAACCCTTCTTCATGTTGAGGCCAGACAAGCATGGGTTGACCAGAAAGGCTCTACAGTTGCCACCCTTAGAAGATTTTGCAATATGAGACTGAATAAAGCTCTGGGCAACCTGGTCTGACCTCAAGAGCTGCCCTTGCCTTGAGCAGAAGGCTAGACCAGAGATCATTTCATATCTCTTCCTGTGACTCGCCGATCACAGATGCTCATGCCTGATCGCAGCTCGTGGCTTTTTGCCAGCCCAAAGTGTATGAAACGTCTCGCTCCTTAAGACGCCCGAACACCGTGCCAAGGGCAGAGACCGCGTTACACCGGGAGGCTTCCAGCACCTCTGCGCTACACCGGCGCCCAGCCCTTCCCGCCGCCGCTCCCCGCGCAGCCGGGGGAGCCGGTCCGCTCGCTGCCGGGGCAGCCTGCCCGCGGCTCGGCGCCAGGCACAGCCCCTCACCGCCTCCGCTCGGCGCCTCACCGCAGGCACCCCCCGAAACTTTCCCCGGCAGCCTGCGCACGCTCTCGCTCCCCGCCGGGGGAAAACGTGCTCTCTCTCGCTCCCTCCGAGCAGCGGGCGCGGGGAGGCGGGCGGCTGCCTCCCTCCTGCCTCCCTCCGCCCGCCCGCCCGCGGAAGCCTCGCCGAGGCTCCCGCATTGCACCGCCGCGCCGAGCCGAGCGAGGGGCTCGGGCTGCCCACCCGCCCCGCCGGCGCCCCCGGCCCCGGCTGGCGGAATGAGCGCCGGCGAGGCGAAGGAGTATCTGGCTCGCAGGGAGATCCCGCAGCTTTTCGAGGTAGGCGAGGCGCAGGGGGGAGGCGTTTTCCGCCCCGTCGGGGGATGCTCCGCGCTGGGACCCCGTGGCGGGCAAGGCTGAAGGTGGCTGGAAGGACGGAGCAGCCGGCGGCTGCGGCTGGCGTAGCTTGCGCGGGGAGCGGCGCTGCGGAGCGCCGGCCGCCAGCCCGGGCCGGGTGGGCGCTGGCGGCGCGGGGCCGGGGCAGCGCTGCCCGCCGCCCCCTGCGGAGCCCCCGCGGCCGCGCCCCTCCGCCCGCTGCGGCCGCCCGCCCTCCGCCGCCGGCGGGGAGCGAACTTGGGTGTCCGCAGGGCAAAGGAACGCCGAGCAATGCGGGCGAGGGGCATCTTTCGTCGGTCGAGGGGAACAAAAAAGCCGCAAATGTTTAGTGAGGTTTTGTTTAGCTTCCCACAAGTTACCTGCTGCTAATGGCTGCTAATTACTTCTCTGTGCAATGTGGATTTTTTTTTCCCTCCTGGATCCTGTCATCTGTATATAACATACACACATATGTATTTTCCCTTGCCTGTGCTGAAGCTAGACGTTTTTCTATATGTTTGAAAATTGCAGGACACGGCGAATGCTAATGTTTTAATTACACAGAATGTGAATGGTTTAACAGCAGATGCAGACAAAACTGGTTTTCTGTTAAGGCTCAAAGCTTGAGCTAGTGATTTTAAAAAATTGGTGCATATCTTCTGCAAAAATATGCTGTTAGTTGCTGTGATCAGTTAAGTACTGTAGTAAGGGCACAGATACATTGAAATTATATCCTATTTTATAAGCTCAAATGTGTGTAAATACCAATTACTGTATAAACTGTAGATAACAACTGATCAAATCCTGAATTGAAGCTATTTATGTTTACTATTAATACCAACTATGACCCTCAAGTTTATTCACACAAAAATTAGGAAAAGCAAAAAGAACAGAAATCATCCCGAAAGACATGTATTGTTAAGGGAAGGTTGGATGCAGCAGTCTGGTGGAGAGGTGAGATGATGACTTATGTATCACTTTGTCAAGGAAATGTGTCAGAAGAGGGCCTGGCAGTCTTTTTTTCACACCCCCCACAATGCTCATGTGTACGATGAGTGAAGAATTAATACTGTAGAAAGGGAATTTTTTAATGTCTTGGAATCTATGTTCAATTAAATCAGAAAGCACCTATGAATTTTGGGGTTGTGGGGTTTTTTCCCCCAGTACTGATCAAGATGATATTTGAGTATTTCTCGTGATTTTTTAAAATCCTCTTTTCATAGCTTGTGTAAGCATTGACAAGAATATGTATAAGATACTTGTGAGTGCAGTGGTCTTTAAGGAAAAGATACATTTTAGTGATGTCAAAGACTACAAAGGATATGTAAATTTTGGGGCTCTCTAGCTTGCACCTTGCTCTGTGTATACATGCCAGTGACAGTTCTAAGAAAAATGTAGAGGGATTTTTTGGTATTTTTGGGTTTTATTTCAGTGCAAACAGACAACTATAAAGACATAGCCATGAGCTTCCTTTCCAAGTAATTTTTATAACATTGGCCAACCAAAATAATTTGATTTTTTGCAGGCCTCACTTTTACACATTGGATTGCAATAGAGAGTCTGAATATCCAGGGATGTGGTGTTTCTGTGCACAAAGTAAAAGGCAAAGTAAAGGTGCTTGCTTTTCTCAGGCATCTATCATTATAGTCTGTATTTATGATCTTACATTTCAGAGTCTGTTGAATGGATTAATGTGTTACAAACCCGATGACCCAATTGAATATTTGGAAAGCTGCTTGCAGAAAGTAAAAGAGCTTGGAGGGCCAGAAAAAGTGAAATGGGACACTTTTGTCAGCCCAGAAAAGAAGACCCTGCCTCCACTCAATGGAGGTCAATCCCGGAGGTCTTTTTTCAGGAATGGTAATGTATTAAATTTTTAAATTATTCTATTTCTACAACTGTGTGTGGTTTTACATCCACTACTGAATTATTTTATACATACTTCTATGATTATGCCTCATTCTGATTATCTGTAGGCAAAAGCGTCAAGAATTCTGTTTCCTTGCTTTTTGGCACTTGTTTTGCTCCTGCCATAATGGATGCTAGGCTGGAGAAGAAATTGTGATCACTTTCCAGCCAGATGATGGATGTTTGCTGAGTAAATGTTTAATGCATCAGTGGAGGGATTTCTTGTATCCTACCTAAAACATTTGCAAAGATGGGGCAGATATGACACAGTGAACTTGGCTTGTGTTTTCAGTTGGTCCTTATGGATGACATACACACCAACTTCAGTGCAGTTACATTACGTATTTTTCTAGTTTACATTGCAGCTGTATGCTAATTTACTAAATAAAACATAAATTATAAACTCTTAGAAAAATGTGCATCTCATAAAATCTAAGCAGATGTCATACCAATACCTGTAATTATTTTATTTGTAATGTTAACAAAGAGTTATTAGCTTGTCTTTCAGTTGCCATAGTTATTTTTCATTTCCATCCAACATTTCATGAAGATAATCAGCAAGAACACTGTCTCTATCTCTGTGTACAACATGTATCACTAAAAGAATCCTGCTTAATAGTAGAGGTTATCTGCACAATATAAAGCTTTTCTTCTCAGAGGCCCCTGCTGAACTCTGGGTGTTATGGGCAGATGTTTATAGAAAACCTGATGTGCTTGAAAAGAAGCACCAGAGAAAACTGACTCTGGGTGGTTGTGATTTAATAAATCCTTTAAAAACAGGCAAAAAATATTCAGTATAGCAACAGCAAACACAATGTAAAATAATGAGATATTTATACTTTATGTATGATACTTATTTAAATCTGCATACAGAACAGATTTTGATTTTTCTGCCTTTTTCCACAATTCCCAGTTTATCTTACTATTTCACAGTGATGCCTGATAATTCTAACTTCCCCTACCGACGCTACGACCGACTGCCTCCAATCCAACAGTTTTCCATAGAAAGTGACACCGACCTTTCTGAAACTGCTGAGCTAATTGAGGAGTACGATGTGTTTGACCCTGCAAGACCTCGACCAAAAATTATCCTTGTCATAGGTATGAATGCAGTCATTTTGACAAGATTTTATCACTGCTGCTTTGCCTTTTGATTTGTACTGCAAATACGTTGAATGCCTATATGAATTTAAGTACATTTTTTCCATCTGCCATACCAAGTGGTGTAGGCCATTTAGGTGTGTGAAATTGTTAGTGCTGGACATGGCATTCCGACAGTAAGAATTTTAGGGGTCGCAGCAAACACCTGCACTCGTGTTCTGTAAACTGGATGCCTCTTAGCAGCTGGAGAGCTCATGATTTGCTTATGAGCACATCTGTCAGTTTGATTTCATCTTATCTAAACCTGGTTCATGCATTTCAAGGCAGCAGCACCATGTGAATCAAAGTGCTCTTCCAAAGCATGCTCAGGATTGAACTAAAACACTCAGATGTACTCAAAGCTGATCACAAAAATGGGGTATTTTCATATATTGTGTAAGCCAGCTCAAAAAGGTGATAGAGAACTGTTAACTTCTATTCTTGGACCCTTGTCAAATGATTGGTATGTCCAGTTGGAGTGAGAATACACGGTCACTAGTTCATCGCATTGGTAAATTAATCCTCAGGTCCATTTGGCAAATGAATCCTATTCCAACTTCACAGAGAGCGAGTTGATATTAGTTAATTGTGCTCTCTCCCAAAGTTCTTTCTTCTGAGCTGTTTAGTGTTCTTTCTAAGCAGCTCATACTTTCCAGCCTCAGACAAGTGTACGTTACTAAAAAATAGCTGCAGGTTAAGTGTAAATCAATATTTTTTTCTATTCTTGAATTTAAATTCTTTGCATCAGTTTCCTTATCAATGAGGTAGTTGTCTTTAGAAATGTTACCACCAGGCCTAATTGTCTGATTCTCTGGATGGCTTAAGGAGTTAGAGGACAGGTGCCCGGTGATGGAGAATTACATTTTTAGTGTATAAAGCTTTATTCATATTAAAGAGAGATCCTGCTTCTATAACAGAGAATATAGGTAGTATAATAAAAAGGAACAGAAATGTCTTCTCTGTACTACAGAGTGGAAACTCCAGGAACAGCATGTCCTCTAGGCTCTGCATCCAGCAGCTTTCAGAAACGAGATATTGGAATAGATTGAAAACAGAAGACCAGGCACTTTTTAAAGTATCTGTGGTATGCCAAAGCAATTGCTCAAAGCATTTGAATTTTCTTAATCTTTTGTTTCAGGATTACAGATTTCAACATACAAATCTCTCTATGTATTGCTGAAATGTGAAGATTGCAATTAGATGGAGAAATAACCCATACCTTTTTTTCATCTTAATTAATTAGCTACCCTTTTCATAAAGGAGAATAACTGGCTCCTTTTCAGTGACCACAGAAAGCTCTTAATGCATTGAAATCTATGTAGCTCAATTGCAGTAGAGTGATGAATGAAGGTTTGATTTAAGTGAGATAAAGAGAGATTGGCTTTCACTTCTGGAACTGAGTGCGGGTGTGTTTGAAGTGAAATCCTTGAACACCAGCATGCAGTGAACAGACCACAGATTTTACAGAGCTTTTATTTTCTCCCATTTATATAGGGAACATTGTAAACATTCCACAAAGGCTATTTCAGGTTTATATTCCCACTGAGTTTCTCTGAATCTATTACAGTGTGATCTGATAGAAGCACAATACTCTATGTAGCTTAGCAGCTATTGTCCATTTTTGTACAGTATCAAGACAATTTCTCCCAAATTAAACTTTCTATTGAGAAAGCACATAAAAACATATGTTGGAAAGAGTAACTGAATAAAAGAGAAAAAAAAAGGTATACTGTTCATTTCAAGAGATATTGCACACAAAAAATGTGTTGCATATTTTCAGTTTGCATATAATGCCAACAAAAAAAAAATGGGTGAAGTAATGTATTTCTGTCTAATTAGAGATAACTAATCATCCTGCCTTGGTCAGGTGGTGCAGGTCCCAGTCACTGTTAGGGACAGAAATGAAGTTAAAGACCTGTCTTCTGCTTCACGTATTCAGTGAACTTTTCTTTATTAATGCATTAGCCCAAGATCTTTTTAATGCTTCCATAAAGGTTTTTACAACTTCTTTGCTTTATGAAATCTATCATCCTTACAATGAACCAGGTAGCTCCAGGGATAAAGAGAACTCACTTATAAAGGGGAGGGGGGGTTTGTTCTTTTTCTGCATTTCCAGAAGAAACCTCTGTTGAAAGATAAAGCTATAAAGTTACATAGTGAGCATATGACTGGATTTTAGAAAAATCAGATGGAACCAGCCAGGAGGGCACTCCTCTGAATCAATGGAAAAATTAAGTTTCTAAGGCATTATAACACTAGTAAATGAGATTGTGTTTAAAAATGTGCTTCCTAATATACTTTTAAGAAACAAATTTGTACTGTTAATATAGCTAGAATTTAGACATCCTAAAATATTAATTACCTGGTGTCATTAGCACCTTAGTTGAGTATGTCTTTAAGCTGCACTTTCTTAAATATATGACTTAATATTAAAAGAATACACCTTCCTTTTGAGATCAAAGTTTAAGGGCTAGATGAAATATAGTGCTGTCAGCAGGCAGCTGCCTATTGATTTGTTAAATCTAGTCCACAGTTAGATTTTAAAGTCAGAAGTATTTTCAGAAATTTTATTATTAGTTGAATTAATTCTGAATTTACAACAATATATGCAAAATTGAAATAACGAACAAAATTAGATTAAAACAACTGCTTTAATGGCACTTTTTGGGCACACAAATCTTGACTTGGAACCTGTTAGAAAACATAATTTTAGATGCAACAAGCATTCTCTAGTCTAGACATCTTCTAGGAATTTATAAAATAATCATACTTTCCTTGAGTAACCTATCTCAGAATAAGTAAAAAGAATTAAAAAAAGTAATTTGATTTTTCTTTCTTGTGAACTGTTTGTCAGTGTGATTTATCAAAGTCAGGGATAGTACGATAAATTATGTACATAGTACAATAAATTATGATCTGCTGTGGGAAGTAATTTTGTCCTATCACTTTTCCCTTATTTTGTTACTTGAATGTTTCCCCTTATATTGTAAATAGATAATACCATCTTGATATTTTGTGTTTGGATTGATTTGGATTATGTGTTTGGGATGTGTTTGGATTGATAAACACAAAATGTGTTGGAAGTTTATGAATATTAAACCAAACACTTTATTAGCTATTTTCTGATTGCAGTTCAGATTGAAAGAACAGGAGTGCTGAGCTACACTTTTTTTGTTTTGTTTTGTTTTGTTTTTTGGTTTCTCTTTACTGGCAAGGCAAGGCTCTCCCTAACAGAAATGTGAAGTCTATCTACTTGTTTCACTTTTTTTTCAGCTATTTTATATTATTACACAGTGCTGTTTTATCAGGTATCAGTTCTGGTTTTCTGCCACCTTTTGTATCTGTGTTGGAACATGAGCACTATTTTCCTTTTTTCCAATTTTTAAACTTTTCTGCACATTACCTATGTTTTGCATTTTTATTGTTGCTGGGTGCAACATGTCTGTTTCAAACTTGTAAGGTTCAGTGAAATATATTTGTCATGGGGAAGGCTGAGCATGAAAGGGAGCGGGGGAACTGGAGCAGAAGTGCTTTATAGCCACTTCAGTGGAGAAGATGATTCCTACTGTATCAGATGCTTGTGTACCTACAGAAGGAGAACATTCTTTATTCTAACAAAGAGGATAGATAGCTAGGCTGTCTATGAAAAAGAGAGTTCAAGCTGAAAACTAAACCTATCTAGATCACCTGGAATTACTGAAATGGAAGAATAGCTTTAGAACTTAATGCAGTCTTCTGAAAGAGGAGAGAAACTTATGATTTTTTACAACAAAAACACCAAGTGAACTGAATGAGAGAAAAAGATTTTTCAGTTGTGATCTTACTGTATAAGATACAGCTTTTCTTTCATTTTTTTACTTGTGTGTTTTATGAACATCTGTAGCTGTGTTGTCTAGTTGGATGTTACAGATAAATGCTTGTAGAAACATTATTTAAACTAACTGGATAATAATAAAACCATTTTTTCCCCAGGGGCATGATTAAACTGTGGGCAGGGTATGGAAACATGATAACAATAGGCACAATTCTCTGTGCACTCTCTTGAAATGGCTCCTGGTCTTTGTTCCAAAGGGCAGGTGCAGCATCAGTATCACAGCATTGGGGCACAGAGAGCTCCAATGCTGGTGACACTGAAAGCTCTGTGACAGTGAGACTGGGGTGCTGCTTGGAGCCTGGTTACAGAGTGCCCTAAGCACACGTGTACACATACTGTAAAGCTTATCCTACAGCCAGAATTCTATTGGTTATAAAATGCTTAAAGGCTATTTATGGGAATAATACAGATAATATAAAAAGAGTTACATGATTACTAACAAGAAGCTCAGTGTATTCAGCTTTACTTTCATTGGATTGCTGTATTTTTAAAATTCATAAAAATGTGTATTTTTAATAAATCTTGATTATTTTTCTGTTGAAATAGAATTCAATATTCTCACAAAGAATCCCCCAAAACTATGGCTACTTAGGATCGGTAATTATTATCAAAACATTTGGTTTGGGTTTTCTTTGTTATACTCTTCAGTAGAATACATTTTTCTACACATAAATATTTATTTTTATGAAAACAACTTCTTGGTTTTAAATATTGGATTCCAGATTCTCTGCTCATCACATCATAAGATGTCCTTTTAGTTCAGAAATGTTCTGATTGTTTTACATGCATTCTTGCTGCTGCTGTCCAGCTCACTTTCCCTGCAGCTTTCCCTACCATGTAACGTAGTGATTTTGATACCCATTCAGCCTGGGCTGTATGTATTGAAGGGTCTCTTTATTCTTCAAGTTGTCTAGCAAGCTGAATCTAATTTCTTCTCTGTCAGATGCTTCAAGCATCAATACCAAAAGCTGGTACTGCATGGTTCAATAAGAGTCCTTATACCAAATCACTATGGAAACATCTCAGATGATTATTTAATTTCTTTTTTTTTTTTTGTAATTTAAAATAAGGAAACCTCAGAAGCTCTTGTAAGCATATGTAGGAGCAGATTTTATTAGTTCCATTTCATTACTAGTTCATTGATTTAACTGGCTTATTTAACCAAGTATGATTCTTTCTGACAAGAACACACTTCAGACTATCTGGCTCTGTCTCTGGATTCATAGAGTTTAAGAAGGGAATAGTTCATTTGTCTGCTCCTCTACAGTGGATCAAGAAAAATTGCGTTCCAGGAATGGCTTGAGAGTGAGGTCAACCTCAAAGAGGATTTCTTTTTATTTCACAAGTGGACTTGTATTATTTTTTAAAATTTCATTTTACAAACTGTTATGTTTATGATCCAGTAGATGAGACACATGGTTGGAAACAGGTCATGCCACTGTGAGATTTACTCTATTAATGCTTGGAAAATTGGTGCCAATAGCAAAGATTTCACCTGTGATTGGGTACTTCTGATGAAAGGTTAATTTAATGTTTTGCTTATGATTCACACTAGGTGGCCCAGGAAGTGGTAAAGGGACACAGAGCTTGAAAATAGCAGAACGTTATGGATTTAACTACATATCAGTTGGTGAATTGTTAAGGAAGAAAATCCACAGCACAAGCAGCAATAGAAAATGGAGCCTAATTGCCAAAATAATTACTACTGGAGAACTGGCCCCTCAGGTACAGTGTTTCCTATGTTCATATTTACTTTCAAGGGTTTGTACATCTTGTAGTAATGTGCACCATCAAGAAAACTTCCTTTACGATATTAAATAACTAACTTATTTTTTCTGTGAAAGGAAACAACCATAACTGAGATAAAGCAGAGACTAATGCAGATCCCTGATGAAGAGGGGATAGTGATTGATGGATTTCCCAGAGATGTTGCGCAGGCAATCTCCTTTGAGGACCAAGTAAGAGATTGTTTTTATTCTTAAAATAACTTACACACCTCTACAACAGTTAAGCTTGTTGAAATAATCTGTCAGATTGCAAGAAAGAGCATTGCTCTTTAAATCTTTGCAAGTACATAATTACAGGTTGACAAAAAATTTACGTTATCTTGTATCCTATTGTCTGAAGACAGACTATTTTGTAAAAAGACATTGTGATAATATAACCAAGAATCCAAGCCTCTTGTCTCGTAATGAAAGTCCTCTCAAGATGAAGAAGAAAAACACATGAAATCTATCAGTGAATATTTTCTGTATCTTAATGATTTAGAAAGTGGAAAAATATTATCTTTCCATATCTATTTGTTCAACATAATCTCCATTAAGAGAAACATACTTAGTGCATGTCTTCATAGTGCTTTTAATGTCAAGTTTATTACAGGGCATTGAAAAGATGAATTAAAAAAAGGTTAAAACTACCCATGCTTTGCAAGTTTTTGTAAACCAGAAAGCATTTTTTTTTAAGAAAATAAGGTCCTTGTAGTTACTCTAAACTACAATGCCAAGGTTTAGTCAGCTGAAACTGTATTCCTGGGTACTATTGACATGTTGTTTTCACGTGTGTATTTTAAAGTAATCTAAAAATACTTGAATTCAGTGGAAAAACAAACAGCTGATGTCATCTGATCAAGTGCTGCTAATATAACAGTTATGGTCACAAGAAGAGGTTGCAGTTTCAGAGCTAAATTCTTAAGAGTGCCTACATGCAGAATGTTTCAAAGTCTTTCACAATTGCTGGTCTACTGCTGTTTCTGTACTTAGAATTCTTAGCGACATTACCAAGGCAGAAGTAACAAAACAAAGCAGCTAATGAGGCATTTCATTAATGTGCTTTATAAGGTATTATTCTGGGCAAAATTTAGAAAACTGAATTGAGGAAATTAAAGGAAACAGACAAAATAGTTATTACAGGAAATAGCAGTGACTGCCAGCTCTATCTCCTTATAATTAACAAAAGGGAAGATTGACTATTTTAGAAGTTAAACAGAAATGCAGACTTAATGATCATTTCCTTGTGTCAATTTTTTTTTGTCCAGTGTGATAGTGTTAAGAGAATTTCTTGGTGGCATAATTTTATGCTGATGTTGTTTTTGATAAAAGAATGGGGGATATGAAACTGGAGGAAGTGACAGGAATTAAGTTATCCTAGGCTCAGATTAAGGAAAGGAAAATCAGTTAAATAACACTTGATTAGTCACAGAGAGTTCCTTCATTCTCAGTCAATTGGGATTTGTAAATCAGACTCCTCAAAGTCCAGGAGCACTTCATATAGGGACGCCTTTCAGTCTTACCTGCTCTAAAACAGTACAGAAAGAAGGAATTCCAGGCCTTTCATAGGAGCATACGCTGTCTGTTCAGACTCCCCCATTTCCATCTTTCTTTGCAGTTGACCTGTAATATGAACATATCTGAGGCCATGGAAATGAATGTACAAGAGCTATACATATTTCAACATTCAGTCCTATATCGCCATCTCCAATGAGATATATCCAGTGTTTTATCTTGTATTTATATTTGAAAGAAATAAAATATACTTGCCTCTTTAAAATTCTCTGTTTAGTAAGCCCTGATGCTACACACCTTGGTAGGAAGATTTTGTGTTAAGGAAAAGGGACTATCAGCAGTCATGGTACTGATCATCCTTCACTGGCTCACAGTCAGCTATGGCATGTCAGGTTATTTACATGAAGCATGCCAACATTTTCCAGGCACTCAGAAGTTCCTCAATAGGAAGTGCAATTGAGTTGTGGAGAATTCAGTAACTAACTGTTGTGGTAATTTGTCTAGGTCTGCAATTAGAGATACTAGAGGATATTCCACAGCTGAGAAATGTTACAGCTTTCTTTCTAGCACTGGGTAGAAGAAGAGGATTGCTCTCATTAGCCAAAAGTGACAAAGTGAGAAATAATTAGTTGAAATTTCAGCAAAGAAAGTTTTGATTAAATAGTAAGACAATTTTGAATAGATCTACTAAGCAATGGAACATCCTTTGAAGAAAATGGTGAAATCCCACAAAATGCAAATTGCACTTGTGCCGCATTCTTACAAAGACATTCCCTGTAAGAACACTGAGATCTGTTGATAAGAAGTTTTGAAAAAGAATTAATTCTTATTGCTATCACTAGCTTTGTCATCAGCAAATATTTATTCCTACAGATGGTCCCTTTGAGACCATTATGTCTTAAATGCTTATGTATCTGAAAACAGCAGAAAAATTTATGTGACACATATGAATTCTTTACCATTGTTTGCACAAACACAAATTCCAAGAATACAGATAGTAATACCAAAAATGAATTTTGGGGGGTAGCAGGAAAGGAAAAGGACAACCGAGGTGCCTGGTTTCTCTTGAAAGCACAGGTAAAATCTAACTGTGCTGTGTTTGCAGTCATCTTTAATGTAACAAATAATTTGTGCTAAATTATTTCCTTCAGTCTTATGGCTCACAGAGCTGTTACTAAAACTTGACACTGGGCTTCCATAACCTCTTAATCTTGTGGAAAAATCAAATGCATACATGTATGTCTGAGCTGTAGGTACAGTACCTGTCCTGCATAGCATTGTTATAGAAATACATCATGGTAACAACTTAGTCTGAAACTTCGCTTCAATTGCTCTTGGTACTACCAGCACATTTTTATCCCTTTGACTAATCCAGAAGCTGAACTTTTCTCTGGGAAAAAATGTTATTTTTAGTAAAGTAGTCAAAGCAAACCAACTTATGCTAACATTCCCATACATAGGTATAGCTAAAAGATGATGATTTCTTCCTTATTATGTTGCCAGACTCTCATGTGGACAGTAAGTTCTCAACATGTTGCTAGGCAGAATTGTATTAAAACACGTTGCATCTCAGTGACTAAAGTGCCTAAAATAAAGCAATGTATCATTTGCAGCACACACAGTATTTCTCTTTCTGCTCAGATCTAGAAACCAGAAGTAACAAACACTGCTTCCATGCAGTAATGTCAATTTGGAATAAGTGCATTAGACAGCACTTTACACATCACGGGAATTTTGTATTTGAATTTAAGCTTTTCTGCCCTTCTTTTCTATTGAGTTTTGTTAATAACACTGCTCTTGTCACCCATGTTTTTTGAGCAGCAAAGAAGTTTTTAAGATGGCATCAGTGATGTTTTCAGAGTTTCAGCAGTGCTCACCAGCCAGCAGCACATTGGCCATTCTGGTCACTTACACCAGCTTCATTTCTTAATGCTGAGCAACTCATTGCAGCCTTCCTGCAGCCTGGAAGAGCTCAGCCATGAGCACCGCAGTGTTCTTTGAGTTTATCTCAGTTTTCTTTGAACTTTTTAACCAAGTTGAAGTAAGTCCTGTACTTTTCTCTTTGAAAACTGAGTTTAATAAGTAAATTCCTCTTATTGGAAGTCTGGGATTGCTGCAAAGTCCTGACCCTCTCATTTCTTATTTCCAGAGAGCAGAGTCAATACTGCTACTTTTGATAGGGGTACTTTTAACAAAGCTATGAAGTTCCAAGCAGTCATAGTTGTAGGGAAAAAATGAAAACATAAATTTTAATGTCTTAAAATCAAGCAGGACTTCCATTTTATATATTCCTTGTAAATATATGATAATTTCTATATTTTTCTTAGTTTGAACTCCTTCTGCATAGCAGTGAAGATTTAATACTGATGTATTTAGACTTTCAGTTTGAGCTTAGGCATAAAGCTGTCCTAAACCACAAATTTCATAGGCATCCCTGATCTCTGCTAAGTGCAAATAGCACAAAGGTGTTTAGATTTCAAGGACACATTTGAAAATGCCAAGGAGAAAATGGTTTATTTACCATTAACTTGTCATCTTGAAATTCAGTGAGTCACCTGCAGTCCCAGCATGCTGAAGCATGTTAAATACCTTCCTGTCCTGCAATGCTGCAATAAAATGCCTCTGAGTGGTGTATTGAACTCCAATGGCTTGTGAAGAAATTGTAGTTTGACTTTCTGTATAATCTCTCACATGGTTTTTATCCTTCCCGGGAGAAACAATTAACTGTATTTTACAGTTAATTTCAATTACTGCTTTGGTTTGTTTTTTTTCCACCACTTCCAGTCATTCATGTGTAACTTTGTTCTTTTTTTAGTATTAATAGAGTAAGTACAGATGTAGTTTGCTTAAAATATACTCACTGTAATTTTTTTTTAATAGTGAAATAAATGTAAGACAGGTATTAGAATCAATGGATGTTCATCCATGAATGTAATTCCATTGCTTAATAAAAGAGGAAAACTATTTTTGTAGAAATTAAAAAAAAATAAAATTTTGTCTTATATGGCCTGGGTGACAAGACTATATTTGAGTAAAATCTTAATTTAAATAATAAACAGAGGCAATAAATTTTATCTGTTTCTTTGTTTAAAATGTTCTTAGGAATATTCATAAATGTGTATACCTCCAATGAATAACTAGTTATCTTGGCTGTAATTTGAACTAATTTTTAACTCTCAGGTATAGTCCTTAGGAAAAATAATATGAGAATAATTGTGATAATGTAGAACTAACTGTGTAGGTGGCACAATATAGGATGGTGAGAAATGCCTGGGTACTTTCAGAGGCTGAGGAGAGCAGTCCTGTTCCTGTTCCTCCAAGGCTGACACTTAGACCTCCAGGCAGAAGCAATGCCTACAGTGCCCTCCAGGTTTGACACAGGTGTCTGTGTCTGAGGGTCTGACTGCCAAGCTCCAGCTCTGCAAAGAGCTTCTCACAGAAAACCTGCTAAGACTGTGGCCTCCAGAGCAACCAGGGAGGTGGATGCAACCTTGTTGTGAAGCTTCTTATGGGGAAAGGACCTGTTTTTTGCAATAGGTTTTTGTTCTGGAAAAGATATTTTTCCTGTATCATGGCAAATGTGTCTTCTTTATTCCCTCTCCCCCTAACTTCTATCTCCCTTCTCCCTGGTCTGTACTGCACTGATCCAGGTACAATCCCCTACTGAATATGTACCCAGAGATCTGTGTGAGGAGTGAGGAGGAGCTGTGTGAGGATTACCACATGAGCAGTGTGCTTTGCTGTGGTTCCTTTGTTCACTGGCTTTTCTCTGTGAATTTTACATTGCTCTCTTTAAGCCAAACCTGACCGGGAGGCCTGTGGAATGGTCTTACCATTCTTCTCTTCTCCCCTGGAAGCTGGAGCACACTCCAGAGAAAAACAAGCAGTGGCTCAATTTTCTGCTGGGTAAGCAACCCTAGGCCTCAGGTTTCCAGATTTTCTGGGCAAGGGCTCTTCTCTGCCAGTCAGAGTAGACAAAGGAGAGCTCATACATTGCTCCTCAGGACGGGACGTGATGCTCTGAATTCAGAGTGGATGGAGGTGCCTGCTGAGCAGTTCTGAAGCAGAGGTCTGCTCAGTCCTTTCTTTGTATTGCTAGCATTTGTGTTAACAGATAGGGATTTTTTTATTAGTTAGCTGCCCAGCACAGGTGAAAAGCTGAATCACTTGTTCCCAAAGACACCAGTCTGCCTAATTACATACTCTAGGCAATTTGATGGAAACTTATTTTCTGGGCAGTAAGAATATGGTTCAAAAGAAGCTACCAGAAACAGATTCTATCAGCAAGATTCCTTATTTGACAACATGATTCATGATTTTGCATTTCTAAACCAAGAAAAAACTATGCAAACAGTCTAATAACCCAACAAAGATGGAGCTATAAAAAGCAAATAAGTAATTACAAGGGACAGCACACATACAAAGGACATAAACCAGCTTGCTAGTAACCTTTACCAACAAGAATAAAATGCACTGTTAAATTAATGGCAGTTGTTCATGAGCTGTCAGTTTTCTCAGGAGTATCTAGTAGAACATACCAGGAATTAAGAAATAGAGCATTTTCATCTTTTGCCTAACGAGGAATAATGAGAGAGAGTGTAATCATCTAATTTCTAGCAAACAACCACACTATTCTCACTAACAAGAGGAGATGTAGAAAATATCCCCAGAGAAAAGAGAGCATCTTTCCACTTAGACTGCTTAATGTCAATAACACCATCAACTTGCATGGAATTACTCTCAATTTACTTCTGGTTCCAGTTTAGGAAGGAGATTCAGACCCAAAGAGAGTAGGATTTACTTACTAGTAAATATGATTCTAAAAAATGAGAGGATGTACCCACCAGTTTTATTCTGAGTTGATGCCATATGCTCTTCATCTCATTTAAAATGAATAACCAGAAACCTGTCTGTTCCCATAGGCAAAGATTCTCCCTTTGGCTGAGTTCCAGTTAGTAAGTAGTCAAATTCCCTTTCCTGAGCCCCACAGTCCTACCTCACATGCATTGCTGGACATGAATAAAACCCTCTGCTTGGAGCACAGGATGTATGTACTGGGGGAAATCAGCATGAAGGAATCTAGCTCTTCTGTCTGTTGGTTCTCTACAACTTTTCTATGAGCTGAGTCCCAGAACAAAACTTATTCCCTAGCCATAAAACTCAACTACACTTAGTTGTGAATTTGAAAAAAGGGTTTATTTTCAAGTGAGTCATAAAAACCCTTCTCCTTTGTTAGAAAAAAAGCAATTTACACTCATATTTACATAGGAGAATAGATATGTTTCTAGAGAAGTAAATTCCGATGTCCATATATTCACTCTACTCTGTTACATTGCAGCTAGAAGTATTTCTAAGCACATCTTGCAGGCAGATACAGTTGAGATAAGTGGAAGCAAAGTGGTTCATGGAAACAGGAGTGAAAATATCAATAGCATTTCAAGGGTGTATCCTGAAGGTTGTAAATGCATGTAGGAGAAATAATAATATTAAGTGCTAATAGGTCTGTATGCCTATGCATTCAGGACAGATGTTACCCTTTCATGCACCTTGTGTTTCTTAAATGGTTTTCAACTCCTTCCTGATAATAAAGATGTGTATTCTGCAGGTAAAAGTGGAATTCATAGTGACATCATGTAATCAGATTCTGTTTTGACTTCCTACCTCAAATATGCTTGAATTACTTTTTTTTTACACTTCAGAAAATCTTTCAGACAATACTTCATTTGAAACTAAGTTTCTTGAACTGAGAATTTTAAAGCATTGTTTTAATCGACATTTTATTTCTGTGAGTGAAGTGTATTTCAGATTAAAAAACCCACAGTGTCAGAAAAAAAATAATCTTAGTACCTGTGATTCTGAGAGTGTCTCTTTATTATTTCTGTTGTGAAAAAAAAAAAGAGAACAACAACAGTACTCAGATTCTGTAGAGAACTTTCAGTTTTCAAAAGCAAAAGGAGATAATTAAACTTAATTAATCTGAAGATTTCTTACCATCTTTCTGCCACTATTATAAGGACACCCAGAAATGGAAGTACTAAATAAAACTACTCACTTGTATAAACTCCTTTTGTCCTCCATTTTAGTAGATCCCTGATTGTTATAATTTCTGAATCCCTGTGTAATGTACGTTAGGAAGCTTCAATCAGCTGGATATCCACACAGGGACTTGAGACGTCTCCATGCTCAGTCTGCTGCAAGGTACATCAGCCATTCCCTTTCATCAGACAGTGTTCCATGACTAACAGGCTTTGAAATCTGTAGCATTTTCTTTCAGATCCTATCTGTGTCATAATTTGGGTTTTTTTAGTACTGTATGCTTTTTGAATTCCCAAATTCCTCATTATTCTTCTATTACTAGAGAAGCAACCTTAATTTAACCAAGCTACTTTTAATCATGTCCATTTGCATGAAAGTTTAACACAGAAACTTACTTTCATAGTGTTTCATGTGAATAATTATGTGCCTTAAAGTTTTTATGTGGTAGTAAAATTAACTTTCATAGTTAATTCATTTCATGAACAGACAGATTAACTGTCTGTTTACAATTGTCTGAAAAGGGAAGGGAAAGTTACTCTGGTTTTGTTGACGTTGAGGTACATGTGATAGAAGTAGGAGAGAGCGTCTTTCCCACTCGAAGTTATTTGAAAAAAAACAGGTTATAAGGTTAATTCTTTCAAAATCTAATAGATATTCATAAATAATTACCAGAGCTATTATCTTTGTAGTTTGTGTGCTCATGTCTCCAATCATCTACAATGTGTGTAAAAAATAATTTGATTTTTTTTCAAATCCTATTTAATTTTCTGTAATGATAAAGAGGCCACAATCTTTCTTGCTAGTGCTGCTTTTCAGACTGTCCTTTATTGTTTGAATATGGCTCTGCTTTTTCACCACTTTCTGCTTCCTCATATCCATATATTGCTCTGTCAGCGACCTCATTTGTAAAGGCTAATTACCACCACCTCAGGCCGGAGAAGTTATATTGGTTTCTTTTGACTTCCTAAGAAACTTTTTCTACTCAGCCTGACAATAAAAAAAGGTCAGACCATACTTCATGCTGTATTCTCTCAAATGACAGAAACCCAGCTTAGATGGGATTTTTTTTTTTTAAATTTAATTTTCCAGATTGTCCACATAAGAAGTTTTGACTACTCAGGCTAGAAATATGGTTGTATTGATGCAATTTAACATGCTTGGATAGAGAGACCTAGACAGAGAGAGCATTCAGAATATTAATTTGTTTGTTCTGGCCCTCAATAACAACATATTATAACAGCATATTATAACAACTATATAATTAACATAAAGATATAAATCAGTTATTATTTACACTGTAGTAGTTAGAATACATGTAGATGCTTGAGAGATACTGCTATAGAGCTCAAATTTGACTTTCAAATTTATATTGCATCAAGCTGAACAAAGACTAAATTTTTCTGTAGTTAGAAAACATAATGAGAAAAATGTCTGTTTAACATTCTTGAGCATCCACCATCATTTGCATTGTAACTAGATTATGTCATTTCAAGAACAGGAAGCCACTGGTTTTTTAGTTAAAGTATGAACTTTTTTGTTCAGGTAAGTAAAAACAGCAGAAATTACTTTGTGCTTGTATGTGAGAACAAATAAATCCTTTCTAATCTGTAATCAGACAAAAACTTGTTTGTTTGCATCTTAAATGCTTCTTACAGAGAATTGTAGTATGTTTTAAAAGACAGCACTAAGCTAGTAAAAACTTTAAGGAGAGGTAGATTTCTTTGCAACAACCACATGGAGGAAATAATAAAATCAGATGTTATGAATAAAGTTTATATACATTTATAGCCACATTGTAAAAGCCTGCAAGTTGAGGTGTCTGAGTGACTTTTGGGTGAGAGGAAACAGTCTCAGGTTGCACCAGGGGAGGCTCAGATTGAATATTAGGAAAAATTGCTTTATGGAAACAGATTGAATATTAGGAAAAATTGCTTTATGGAAAGGATTGTCAAGCACTGGAACAGGGAAATGGTTGAGTCACCATCCCTGGAAGTATTTAAAAGATCTGTAGAGACTCTATGGCTTCTGGTTTATTCACCATAGGTACTAAGTAGTAGTGACCTCCAAAGATTGCCTGTGAATATTTAGCCATATTCCTAAGAAAGTGGGTTTATCACTGCTTTCCCCACATCAGGTACCAGAGATATCTCTTCCTTAAATGTTTGATAGCATCTTATAAATATTTAACTGGGAAAGAGCTAGAGTTCAAAAATTTTTCTTTATCTCATTGCTACAAGGCTTTACTTCCTGAACCACAGTGCAGGGATGGGTATGACACATACCAGTGCTCACCACACAGACTGAAAAGGATAGGGGAAATTAAAACCCTTCTGGCTGTCCCACCCAACCTCTTGAAAAATGCACATGAAGATTTGGAGAGATTTAGAGAAATAGAGAAAGTGTTGTAAGAAACCATGGCTCTTGGGACAGGTCTGTTTTCACCTGGTCCTAACCATCAGTTAGCTTCACAGTGGCTGCTGGATTTTAAATACCACCTTACTTAAAGGGTTTCTAGATGGAAACAATGCATCTATATTCCTGCAGAGTATGAGACATTTCATTACACTTTTTCCTTACATATCAGGTGAAACAAATTGACTAACTTCCACATAAGATCAACAAGCCCCTCCTTAAGCCTATAAACTTCCCGTAAAAAAAACAACCGAAAATCAATGACTACATCAAGTTCCAGTTTACGCAAATGTAACATATCTGAGCCTCACATAATAATGGAATTGCTGAGTCCTGTAGTGCTGAATAATCAACTTAATCAGACTTCTTGAATTACTCTTTCCACAGATCTGTACCCCAGATTTGGTGGTGTTTCTGGCATGTTCCAGTCAAAGGCTGAAAGAAAGGTTACTGAAGCGTGCGGAGCAGCAAGGGAGACCTGATGATAACCTGAAAGCCACTCAAAGAAGACTAATGAATTTCAAGCAGAATGCAATCCCACTGGTTAAATATTTCCAGGAAAAAGGGCTGATTATCACAGTAAGTCCTTTAGTGTATATCTCTGAAACCTTAATTGTTGTGGCTTTACTTGGCTTCTTGTACCTTTTACTTCAAGACAGGCTGGACGAGTCTAATTCAGTTTAAAGTTAATAGCATGCCTACTTAAGTGATTAATAAAGACAGCTAATTCATTGAGCTGTTGACAACAGTTGAATTATTGGCGTGTTCTAAGTTACAGACTGTGTCTGGTTGTAGTAACACACAGAACTTGGTACCACATGTGGTATGAGAGCACAGATGGCCTGTTTCTTTTCCTTTGATACCCTAAGTAGTTCACATCAGTATGTGCTCCTCACAGCAAGTGTGACTAATTCTGTGTGCTGGTCAGACTCATGGCAGGTTAAAGCATCCTTAATTGCAAAGTCATCAATTAATATTAATAGCCTTAATTATGTACTTCAGATTCTTTCTAAATTTCAAGATGAAAATCCCAGGAAATTATTACATTAGCTTCTCCAGAGAGTATGTGTTCTGGGTTAAGGATTTTGATTAACTCTGTTTTCAAGGATGAGAAGACTAAGATTCTTGCAAGTTTTTCTTTATTGTTGAGGAAGTGTATATTTTGTGATGCTTCTATAGCCTTTACTAGTGCTCCTATGGAATGTGTTTTTATCTCTTCAGGAAATATGTGCTTTTGTGCATAAAGCATGTGGGGCATCTGGATAGAATTGCATCTCTGTGATGAGCCCTGTAAATCAGAAGATTTTGTTCTTATGGAGGTTTCATCTACTTTTTAACTCTGTTCTTGAGAGTCCTGAAGACAATATTCACCTTAGATATTGTCTTTTCTTTTTGAAGAAAGCAAATGTTATGATGGGAAGTGACAACATGGCATATGAAGATTAAATTATTACAGCACAAAGGAAGCAGCATATACAGAAAATATTGCACTTATTCATGCTATTTCCCTAGAGAAGGAGGAAGAAAGAAAGAAAATAGCATTCATCCTACTGCTAATAATGCTGAACCTGGAAGACACTGAAATACTATGCAGATGAGAGCAGTGTAAGAACTAGAACAGGATAAAATAGAATTACAGTTGCCTAATTCCCAGAGGAGTGAATCCTTGAGGCAAGGTCAGACAAGGTCAACATTGACTAGAAGGAAATAAAGAGATTTACATTTTTCTTCAATCCCTACCTGCACCTTGTCACTGCTATTTAAAGCTGTAAATTTCAGACACTTCTAGCCAGCACCACGATTCTACTCAGGGGAGAGAAGCAGGACCATTTGTCTTACAGAGTGTTATAATTTTAGAATCACAACTCATATTTTATACATCTGCTTAATAAATATATTGTTCTTCATCAATAACAGACCAAAAGGGAAAAGAAAAATTCACTGAAATATAACTAAATATTATTAATAAGCAGGCATTTTATATATATGTATATAAAATTATAATCTACTGTTAGACACTTTATGAGCAAGAAATAAAAATCTAAATTCCCAAAGAATATTCATTTTCATGCTCCAACAGTTATTTCATACTGCTTTTAACATACTTTGTTTAATAGAATTAAGATCCAGTTCTTCATTTCAGCTTTTATTGGTTAGGTTCTAAGGTGTAAGTCTTCCCCTTCATCTCTTTTTTTCACTTCATCTTTTTTTATCACAGCAAATTATCTGTGATAATTTGCTACAGTACCCAGGTTGTACTTGTTTGGTGCTCTGTATGCCTTATGTTCTCAGTCTCTGCCTGGTGTACCTGCTCTCACAGTCTGATCCTGGTTTCTTTTTTTAAAGAAAGAAGTGAGGCCCTCACCTATGGTACTTCTAAGAAATAGGGAAGTACAAATCTGTCCTTTCTGAAAAACTCCCTCTTTGGAATAATGATATGTAAAGTTCATTATAATTAACAGAAGTAAATATGTGATATTTTCATCAACACACAGTCTGTGTTTAAAATTAATTTTAACAATCTGTCAGTAATCTAACAAATCAGAACCTGACTTAACTCAAATTTAAATTCAGAAAGTATCAAGACTATAATAACACAATATTGGACAGGGAGTATGTAAATAGATGCATATGCTGCCATTTACTGTTTTGAGAACTTTTAACAAATATTAAAACATTATGTATTGTTTACCTAGACAATAGCTCCACACAAAAACCACTGGTGGTGGTGGGGAGATATTAGTTTGATTAAGTTGTAAGAGGGAGAACATATAGGTACATAGGTGACCTCAAGTACTCTAATGTTTAGCAGAGAACTTCAGTTCTGGACACAGATTTCCGAATCTCCAGTTTATGTGGACTGAATTCCACTATAGATAATGGTGTAGTTCTTGGAGAGGAGATCACTGGATTACAAAAATCTTTTGGTCAACAGTTATTAAAGCCGCTCTCAGAGAGCTTAGCTGTTCTTTGTAGAACATATCCCTTGGTCTAGACAGAAAATGTTTACAGAGCTCATCGTTGTAGCAGTAGAAGTTTCTCTGACTGGAGGCAGGATTTGGTCCAGTCTGCCTTATTGACAGGGAATCTACATAATCTTTGTTGGGGAAGATGAAATAGGAAAACCTTATAAATATGATTGCCTGGCAAAAGATTCGGAAAATACAGATATTGAGATGGGAACTAGATTCGAAATAACAAACCTTGACTACTGAATAACTAGAAAACAATAGTATAGCCAGGTTGAAAGCAGTCCCCCCTTCTGATTAAACAATGCCCTTTACCTGCAGATAGGTCCAAAGGTCAAATGGAATGCTCTGTCTCACCCCCAATGTATGGTTCATCCCACACCTGTGACCCTCCCCTGAAGTATCAGATATCTGTGACCCCATTGGCCCAAGTCCTGTTCCAGCCCACCTTGAAGCCCCCTGATAAGGTGTGCCCGAGGGACCGGACGCTCTCTTGGACCTTCCCCTGGGACCCTCACCTGGAACCCTCGCTCCCTCTCTCTCCCTCTCTCCCTGGGCCTGCCACAAGTTGTGCCTGGCAACTCCAAGCAGGGCCTTTCCCCCCTTTTAATAAACCACATCTTCTAAGACCTGACTTCAGAGATCTCTCATCCATCCAAACCGACCTGGAGTCCCGCACTCTCTACAATCTTAGAGCTGCAATGTCAACCGTGATACATTAATAAGTCTGTGTGCATTTAAGGGGAAAAAATAAAAGACTGGCTGTAGTGAGACAAAAATACTAAACATTAAAAGAAGACTCTGGTCCTTATTTAAACAGCCAGAGCAAGACAGCATCCCGTGGCATCCATGAAATGTGGATTTCTCTGATATCCTCATTGTTCCACTTGTCCTTTTAGGGAATTTACCATGCCTATGAAAACATTAAAATGACATTCAGATTAGTCAGAGAAGTAAAGAGAACCCAGAAAAAGTAGCTGAAGCTGGAAATGGATTTTGAGCACAAATTTAGAAATTAAACAGTTGCGGGTGAGGGAAGTAGCTGTCTGCCCTCATAAGCATCAAACAAGCCTAATGGCTGGCAACTGTCACAGAAAAATTCCCCATGGAGCTGTGTTATATAAATGTTTTCTCTTGTTTTGGTTAAAAAAGGAGTTTTGCTATAGAACTTGCACATTGACATGAACTTTATCTAAAGGCTGTGACTTATCAAAATGCTGCTGAAGATATAGTTTATTTCTAAAGTTTCTCTGTTATCATACAGCTGCCCAACCTGAGGTGCTAGTTTGGGCTTTTTATTTGTTTGCTTCTGAATGCCGATTCCAAAAGACTTGCACTTACTCACTCTTCCTTTAATTTTGAGCCCGTCCCTAGAGAAATGTGGGTCCTGCAGTCCTTTAAGCAGCTCCCAAGGTCTACTCAAATCTCACTGATCTCAAACTCTTATGAAAGGCTTCATAGGAACTTTCACCCTGCTTTCCAGGTCCCAATGGCAGCCTCTGCCAGGCATGTCTCCCAAACCAGAATCCAGCTCAGAGAATCCTCTCCTCAGTGGAGGAACATGCATCTGGTTTGGCAGAGCACAGGATGAGTAGATGCCTTTGTTTTCTCGGTGCCAATATTTGTGCGCACCCATTCAGTTTTTGCATTAAACAATCGTTAAAAAGAAAATTTTAAAAATCCCACTCCTCCTTCCCTGACGTGATGCTAGGAATAGGGACTGTTAGCCACCACCTCCCCCGCGTGCTCTCACCTCCCTGCTGCAGGCTCAGAATCTCATTTACGTGCCATCTGATGCCTGGATCTTGCATCCTCGGCTGCAAAGTGATACAGACTTGGCAGGAATGGTTTCCCTCAAATGTAGCCTCATTGGTGTCTGAGCATGGCCTTTCTCCCCACAGGTCCGAGATGGGGATTTGAACCTGCTTTGTTTTCTAGAGGATACTGAGCTGAGATTTCTTATTAATTGGCCCAATGCCACCAAAATATTTTCAAATGCCTCTCAGTAGTTTTAAAAATACAGCAGCCATAAGCACAGTCTTTTAGGAACATTTTTAATGTGTTTTTAACATGACTACTATGTAGGATCTTCAAAGTACTTCTGGCTTCTTGGGTATGACCAAGTGGACATACAAAGAGGAACCCAGACAGTCTGGAGTATCTGGAGCAAACCTTCAATGTTTTAAGACCTTTTCAAATCAAACAAGGAATATAGGCAGCTGTTTGTGGGACCCTTGAGACCAGAGGTTTTGGTTGATATTCAGGAGTCCTCCTCTGTTTTACTGTATGGTAAATCTTTACCTATCTCCATAAATATATATGGTTATATAATAGTTTTAAAATTTATGTAGGGGGAAATTTAGAGGTGGGATGGGAAATAATAACTATCACATTTTCATTTTTTTGGTGATTTAAAGCAGTGAAAGGCAAGTTGAAGCGTAAAACAAGTAACCAGAACTTTGCAGTCACAGAAAGTCACTGAAAATTAAGGTTTTCTGTGTCTCTCCTTTATTTGAGAGCCCTTCTGCAGAAAAAATGGGCTAAGAGCAAGAACCTGGAACTGTTTCCTGTAAAACTGCTGAACTAGAGAAAGTTTACACATTCTAATCACTGCTAGGTTTTACACTGCGTCTCAGCACTATTTATGTGTTACTGTTTTGTGAGATTTTGAAGAACATACAAAGAAGGTCCATAAATGAATTTTATCTAGAAATGAGTGTAAACAAACTGTTTGTAAATATATGCACATTTTATATGGGAATGATAGATGAGTAACTTGTGCATATATAGAAGCATGTGCACCATAAACACTTCCAATTTTCAAAATATTTTCAGTCTCCCATTTTATGCTTTATGTCAACAAGTATATCAGAAATACCAGTGTCTGCCAGAGAATGACCAAGGATGGAAACTTGTCATCTGTGTACATAGAAGCATGCAAAGAAACCTTGAGGGTAGAAATTCTTTGCTGAGGTGAACAGTATCAGTGCAACACTATGTTCTCTTCTAACTTTGGAAGTATGATAATTTAAACAGCAACAAGCTTTTTGAAACCTGCCCTGCCTTTTGTACATCCAGTGACTTGAATGAAGCAGACAACTTTGAAAAAAAAGAAATAAACTTTGACCAGTCTGGCTATAGAATTAGGCAGTGATGAATGCATGCCCCAAGCTTATTTAGGAACTCCAGAAAGAGAGGGGGAATGCTGGTTTTGACAGCCATACTATCCCAGATTTTATCCATTTCTGGCACTGTGAAAGCTGCAACATGTTTAAAATTAACAGACTGGTTTTTTACAGATCTGAAACTAAAACTGAGATAAGTAATTAAGCCAAGTTATCATGCAGAGGAATGAACTGTAGGAGATGTTTAAAATAACGTGTCCTAAATATTCTTCAAGTTATTTTAAACAGTTCATCTTAAGGTAATTAAGCTGTGTCCTTTGGGTGAATAGCAGCTTCTAATTTCGTTCTTGTAGTTAAAGTGATGCTTAAAGAAGATTAATTTTTCTTATTTAGATGAGATTTATTAAGAAACTACATTGTAGAAAATATCTCTTCCCTGGGAAGACCTTTTGTATTGAAGCAGGAATATTTATCATCCATAAGCAAATTTTCCTGTCCTGAACCACAGCTGATTTTGTGAACATCCAGCTGAAGAACTGCATTTCAGCCCTGTATTGCTCTAAAAAACCAGTTTCTTTCCCAAGGTTTTTAGTGATTTCCAGCTCTAATTGCCAACAGTGAATTTTCCCACCGGTGAAATGTTCATAGATGGTGACTTCATGATTTTATGTAAAAACCACTTTGTTGTCATTTGATGGAGAAAATTTGCGTATTAACTCATGAAAGTTGCTACTTCAGTAGAATCAAGATGGGCTTTCAGCTCTCACAGTGCTAAAAAAATGTTACTACATCTGATAGCTTGTGCTCTACAGTCTCAGTGTTTAGCATCCTTCTTTTCTGAATCTATCACTGCTTATAGCATCTAAGTTGCTATTATTAGGTGTTGTTAGCTATTTCTATTTCCTTATGCACGTGGTAACTGAACGTTTTTTCTGTTATACTACTCTCACCTTTAATTCAAAGGGCAAAATGAGACTGAGTGAACTGGTCTCTAGTAATCCAATCTAGTACCATTCTGGGAGTATTAGAGCATTTGCTCCTGTTCCTTCTTTCCTGTAGATGTACCCTGAAAGAGAGGGGAGGCCTAAAATGTTCTTATTTTTTAATGCGTCATAAAGATACGTGTATTCAGATTTGTGAATGCTCAGGCATTGTAATGATACCTGAAGCCATTTAAATATCAAAACTGTCAGCAGAAAGTCTGATCCTCTTAACATTATGGGCTTACTCTGATATTCTGGAGTCTTATTTAGGCTTAACAGGGTTAGATGCAGCGACAGTGTTAGTGGAGAACTGAGAAAGCTGAAAAGTTACTCATCCATTGTGTGACTCAGGGTACACACTGCACTAGACATCACTGAAGTGAGAACTACAGCCTTCCCCTAGGGCACTTCCCCTGTTGCAGAGTATCCTTTTGAGCATTTCTGATAGCTGTTTGAAGGACTTTTAATTTTTTCTAATGCAGCTAAAGAATATCTACCGAGCAGTGCTTTGAAGAACTATATGAAGTGTTTCCTAATTAAGAAAACACCAGTATTGTGTCAACTCAGCACTTCACTGAAGTAATATATCCTTGCTCCTTATTTCACTGATACTTACACATCAGGAAACAACTAATATGGCTATTTAGTGTTTCTTATAACTGTGGTACATCATTTAGTGTTAGCACAAACATCTTTGCACAGCATCACTTTTTACCATGTAGACATAACCTAAAATTCTTGGCAGAGGCTCTCTTGTGAATCCTGTGTGGTTTGTCTTTGCTATAACTGTATATGCTTTTGTATCCTTCAGCTCAGTTATCATCTTTCCTACTTCCAGAGTTAACGTTTGTATCTTTCCCTCTTACATAGTACTGCAGTTTTTTTCACTAATGGATAGTGAATACAACTGTTTACTTTGTTGTCCCCATATCCCATTCTGCAATTCAGTAATCTACTTAAATAATAAAACAGGAAAAGAAGCTTCACAAGACATAACTATAACACTGAAGTCAAAATTATTGTAATTTTCTGTGGAGGAAGAACTGTTGTCCCCATTCTCAACTGTTCATCTCTTTTTGTGCCAACAGTCAGTCACACCAGTCACGGTAAAAGAAATGAAGAATTAATGCACAAAATGTAGCATCTTTTCACTCTAGTTTGCTACGATCAGTTATGTATATCTAGGATTGTTCATAAATATGCTACCTCTTGATCAGTTTTGTTAAAAATAAAATTGCTAAAACTACATTGTTTTTAGGCAAATCTTAACATTTTTTCATTACATACTCCACTGAATTTCTCCGTCTTTAATCAGAATGTCAAGTTCAAGTTGAAGCTCCACATTCAAGTTTTCAATACCAGTACTTCAAAATTCTCTGCTCTGTATAGAATGCCAGGTCTTGTCTTTTCTTGTATTATACCATCCATTCTATTTTGGTAACACTGTAGTTTTTCTAATGCCAAGGTCATCTCCCTCTCTTACCACTGCAAGATGCCAATTTGAAAATATACTTTCCTAGTTTCCTGCCATGTCCTGCTTTCTGGGCTTTTTTTGGTCTGCTTTACTGAAAAGAGCATAGTTATGCTCTAACACCATTAAATGTTTTGGTCCCTAAAACATTGGAAAAAAAAATCCAGTAATCCTCTTTGTATCTGCACCTTACTGCAAGAATTTCACCATATAGATTCTACATCAAAGAGATTCACAAAACCCCAAGGCAGGTAATTTCTGTTTCTTTTGCAAGAACATTCTCTCTGCTCTCTGTCAGGCTCTATGTCACCTCAGTCTGCTGTAATGGCCATTAGAGGTTTTGTGGGTACTTTAGCTTTCATCTCTGACCCTGTTCATGGGGTGCAAGACACAAATGAGCTCAGTTCCAGTACTGTGAACAGAGGGTTTTCTTCATTTACGCATGTCATGTTCCCTCATATCTCTTGATCTTTAGAAAGAGGGCCAAGAGCCATGTGAATTCTGAAATGAGTTTGGTTTTAAGGACTATTCATCATATCCTTGAACTCCAGCCAGGAGACCACTCCTCAGAAAAATCAGTAAATTTAGGAGGGTGAGTGTAATAGAGAATAAGTTAAACAAATTTTGGTATTCTCTCATAGGTTAGGTCAACACTTGGCAAAAGAAACCATGTCAGTGTTTCTTGGAAAGATGCCTCTGCTGAAATGCTGAGCTTAACAACCATTCCTGTCAGTGGGAACTTTTGTAAGAATTTATTTCATAGCTTCTTGTTAAGGCTGCGCGACAGTTTGTTATAACCCAAATCTGATAAGATACCTTGTAAATAGTAGTTATTCTTTAGGGTTAAAGGTTACAATTGATCTTTTTATATTGAGAAAAATTTTTTTTAAAATTGCAAGATTCCCTTTTTCCTCATGAATTGCACAAGCATGGGGACCTTTACTGATTTTTTTTTTTTAAAGTGCCTTGGAAAAAGATTTACTAGAAGATAACTCATATTTGCCGTATGAAACAAGGCCTAAATCTAACCTTTTTTGAGTACATGATTTGGCTCGAGGATGCAAAAAGACAAATAAAAACGTCTTAAGCAGAAATAGAAGCTTGTGAGCATTTCTTCACTGGAGTATGGATGAGAACAAGCACATAGAGAGTGTCCCACCCTTCTCCAATGACTGTTTCTGTGTGTACAGGAGTTGTGCTGCTCCGAGAGGAGGGTGTGCAGGGAACCTACTGGAAATGAAATGCAGGGAAGTACCAAGGGTCTCATTACACGAGGCAGAAGAGTGTTGAGCTAAATTAGCTGGTATGCAACACCAAGTGCTTGCAGAGCCAGCAGCTAATGGGCTCTCTGCAGACTCCTGATTCCCACACTGGAGGGAGGAGGAGGCCAGCAACCTCCTCAGATCCAATGAAAGGCTTTTAAAGAAATGAAGGCTATTCTGATCAGTGTAGAAGGGTCTGCAAGATCTTTTGTTTTATGAAATACTTGGATTTAGTCACTTCCCTGTCTTCCTTGGCATAATTTTAATAATAATAATTTACAAGTTATTATAATAATTATATTATATTATATTATATTATATTATATTATATTATATTATTATAATTTACAAATAATTAGGATCTGCCTCCAAATTATTTTTCTTCTTTTTTAGTGGAGACTACTCTCAAAACTAATAGAATCAAATAAGAGATGACGGTTCTCTGGAAGTTTGGACACTAACTTCCAAAAGCTTCTGGGAACTAGAACACTGTAGTACAAACTATAGGAAATTTTCTTTCCTTTGTAGCAATAATGGCTGTATGAAATATAGTCATTGCTTGAACTAAAGTTGTAGAAAACTAATTTTAAGAATTTTAAGAATTTTAAGATTTAGCATATCTGAACTGTCTTGAAAACTCTGCGAGTCTTGTTGTTGGTTCTATAAATTATCACAAGTCCACTTTTAGATGGAATGAGTATTGATACTTCCTGCTTAATATTTATCATGCCTGTTGGAGAAGATGGTGACCCTTAGAGTGAAAAAAATAATTTACCTTTGATATAATATTCTGTAAGAGTTACAAGAGCTAATAAGATTTAGGATATGCAAAAGGAGAGAATTGGAATTGTATTAATGATTACTAATTAGGAGATTTTCAGTGGGAACCCATTTAACAATTTTTTTGTTAAAACATATTTTTACTGTTAGATTATGCAAGTAAATGTATTAAAAATTAAAGCAAAAAAGTTATATAAAGAGAAAGGAACATTCAAAATATTTCGTGTTCTATCTCACTACAACTTAAACCACATGGGAGAAAAGGTACATAAAATCCCCCTAATGCCTTTCATATGCAAAAAATTTGGGATGTATTCACACTGTCTTTTTTTCCACTTTAAGTAGTTTCACTGCAAAAGTAAACAAACCTTCAATTTCTTTAATGTGTTCTATTTAATTAGAATTGTAAACAGAAAAAAAGTGCAGTGGAAGATATCTTTAAGCCTTCATAAATTAAGGCTTAAAGATATCCAAGTAATCAAAACTAAACATCAAAAATCTTAATAATAAACTTGTTCTATCCCTACAAATTGCTTTTAGAACTTCTTACATTTGCTGAATATATTAACTTAAAAGACTAAGTTCCTGTTTTCCAAGGTCTGTAAGTGCTAGGGTCCAGAGCCTATGCTGTTCACTCTGGATCACATGAATGGTTTTAGTAATATTTTTATCAGTTGTAAAATTTTAATAATAAAGGCAAACATAAATCACACATTTGTTATCTTAAGGTAAATTAAAAACAATATATGGTTGCTAAATTTTCTAAATAGCTACTCTTTCTAGTCACTGTTTGAGTCCCAGCCATTACTACAACACGGGGGAAGGTTGGCAGAGGCAGACTTTCTGTGTACTTTTAGCTGGTTTAAATTACAAAGACAAACACTTTGAATGCACTTCATTTTGTAAGTCGTTGTCCATGTTTTGCTGGGGTCCCAGCAAAAATTATTATCACTATGCAGCTGCAAGATTGAGCTTACTCTGCCAAAGCAATCAAGGGTTGAAACAGTCAGAACCACCTATACTAGCACTAGGCAGCAAATGGAAAGGTGGAAGCTTCACAGATATTTCTTCTACCAGGTCACATTGAAAACAGCCAAAGGACCTCAGTGTGAGGAACAGCACCACGTGTCTCTTCCAACAGAGAAACAGAGGTGAAGAAGCTGCCATGATAGAGAGCAGTAACCAAAACTATATTAATGCAGAGAAACCTCCAGTCATCAAATAATTACTGTTCAGTAAATGTGAAGTGGTGGATTCTGGTTTAGAATATCAAAAGTTCTAATTTTCTGCATATATTGAAGGAAAAGTCAGTTACAGCTGTTTTTATAGATAATGTTATAAGAATACTCAATTTAGGTTGCTTAGCTTGCATTTGCAATAAATTATTTATAGTTTAACAATGTATTAATACTAATACAATGTGTTAATACTAATACAATGTATTAGACCCCACATGTTGGAGTTTCAGTTATTCTTTGAAGCACTTAGCTCAAACAAACAGCCAGAGGGAAAGTTGTGAAATTGTAATAAAAGAAAGCTTACAGAGGCTTTATTTTGATCTTTCTTGGGTCTTTTTTTCATCATTCTCCTGCAACACACATTATTGTCACATTGCTTGCATTTCTTTTCCACATCCCTATCCTTTCTCAGATTTAATTTTCATAGTGAGGGTGATTTTTCTGATTTGTGCTTTCCAGTTTTCTGATCAATACATTGGCCATTCTCTGTGCCAAGACGTTTCTTGGACATTTATCATGCTTTTTATAATAAATTAATTTTATTAGTTAGGGCTTCCCTAAAATTATATTTCATTTAATAGCCTCTGGGAAGAAATATTGTCAAAAGCTTTAAAAAAGTTAAATAAATTATGTCAATCAGTTCCACTTCATCCACGTGTTTTATGATATTTAAAAAATGCTTTCAGCCTACATAATCATGTGGGATTTTGTCCTACATTTGTTTCCAAAAAATACATGCTAGATGCAAGAATGTCATATTCCGGGATGACTAAAGCAATCTTTTCTGTCAGTGTCTCCTTAGCTTGCCAGCTTTCATTTATAAATCAAGTAGTCTCCTTTTTGCTCTGAAACAACATGCTCCAATAATTTAGATGTCAAACCAGAACTTTCTGGTACAGAAGTTAAAATAGCAGTGGCTCACTTCTTGCTGCAGGAAACAAGCTCATATCCTTCCTGCAGAAGTACAATTGGAAGTTGGCTTTATGAGCCATTCTGAACTCAGACTGACATCTGCTGAATATTATCCTGTTTGATCCGAGTCCTACTTCTAGAGATAAATCATTTATTTCATGAAAATTTAGTACTTTATAGCTCAAGATGACCAAATGAGGGCTTATTATCAAGGATTTCAATACCATTTATGAAGTTTATTAATATAGAGACCACCAGTGAAAATGCTGCTTATCCTGGGTCAGAATTTAGTTAAATACACAGGAACTGTGTAACTGGGAAATAAAATTTATTTTTTGTCTTCCAAGGAAAATAGAAAAGCCAAAAATTTTCAAACGTTCCAGTTCTTACAGTATGAAATTCCATTTTAAAAAGCTACAGCTATTGCAGATGAAATTATTTGTGCTGCTAAGGTCCTAGATGACTAAAAATGTCACATTATTTCTTGACTTAAATGCAGATTTTGCATATGAAACACCTGCATCATCCAATGTTTAAGCCTATGGTTTACCCCATACTTGTTCTTGCAGCTGAGTCATTAGTCCTCGTGCTTGAATAACTGGCTGAATTTGCAGCTGAAATTAACTCAGGACACTTTTTTGGTAGGTTTCATATGGTAGCATTCTTCCTTAGAAAATTGTGATGATACATAGGCAAAAATTGTATTTTTGGTAATAATTGTTATGAAGTCATCTAATAGTAAAGGACCAGACAACAATAATTTAGTACTTTGCTTTCAAAATCTCTCCCAAAACAGCCAACAGGAGAAATTGTATTGATCTTGAAAGGGAAATATTTGGCTATATTTGGCAGCAGCATCAGTGTTTTCCTTTGAAATTAATTGCAAACTGTCAATAGAAGAAAATAGTATTTATAGGAAGAAATGTCATTTATTTCTGATTTTTTCTAATTTTTTTTTGTTTTCTTATTTGAATTACAGTTGTTGCTCATTGGACTTTTTGGGGAAGCCAGTGTTCTGTATATTTATTCAGATTGCCTGTCTGTGATTTGTACATGCTGTGGGAGCTGATGCTAGAAAATTATTTGGTTTTGTTTTAAACGAAAGAATGACACAGGAGTTCTATAGGCAGGGGGAAATTAATATTTTTTAAAAAATTTTAGTCAGGAAAAGTCTCTCTGCACACAAACATACTGGTTAATGTTATTTAGTTATAGGGCTCATTCTGCCTGAGAAGCGCTGTTGCAGTCAAAAATAGCAAAAAAAAAAGGTATTGAGGAAAGCACTTATTTGAACATATTGGTGATCAGAGCTGTTTCACTGAACTGGGGACTCTGGGAATGTGAATATTCCAGTATTCATCTCATGGGGCACTGGAGGAAATAAGGGAATTGTGCTGTAGAAACTGATCCTTAACTGGTTTATTCCCAGAGATTTCAACCTGAAGAACAAGGGCACATCCAAGCCTCATAGAAGCCTTCATAGATAAAGATGAAAGAAAAACTACTGGAAAACAAGCATTATTATTGTGGAAAGAAAAACCAAAGGCGTTTGAGGAAGAGCTGGGTTATTCTAGATCTTTCTGTGATGTCCCTGAGCTGTATAAAGCAAAGTGACAATTACAGCTTTTATTGACTGAGCTTCATGCCACTTGTTTGTACCTCTCTGCCCTTTGTCTACATTTCAAAACACTGAATTTTACATTAATGCTTCATTGTTGCAGCATCACTGAGCTCTGGTAAATAAGAAAGGCCAGCTAAGGCACAGAGGGCTGTTAAAGCTCTGTGAGGATTTGGACAGCTTCGAGTCATACCTGACTCTGTAATCAGTAATGTCTTTCCCCTTCCTTTGGGGTTAGGTGCATTAAAGTAAAAAAATCAAACAATTTATTCTAGACCCAGTGGAGGTAGAGAGTAAGATGATTTCTCCCTCAGGCTGAATGTTTTCCTGGGTTTTACAGGAACAGAGTAAAAATTAATTCATGGAGCATCTCCTAACTCAGACCATAATTAAGTTTTCCATTCCAGCTCTTCAGAAGTGATCTGTCTGGATGCTCAACACCACTGTTCTGTTTCTTTGTAATACCATTTGCCTCTTTAAAAGCAATTTCCTTTAAAAAGTAAATGCATAGTGAAAATAACTCCAACAGTGGAATGTGTATTTTTTAAAAAAAGGAAAAGTGTTTTTACTTCCAAGGTAGAAAAGATCTCTGTATGTTCATATACTAAAGCATTTCTTTGATTTCAATTAATCTTCAAAAATAATTAACATAGTTGACTTTGCTATAGAAGCTGCTAAACAGATGTAATACATGTCAGGATGCAAGGTTTCAATGATTTCCAAAGTGAATGTGCACAGAGAGTTTATATGCAGAGATGCTGGCTGTATTTATAGCTTGAAAAGTTCCTGCTAGAAGTAACTTATCTGAAAAGTCAGATAACCCAGAACAAACACATGCAAATAAGGTCCTTTTAAATGCTATGTGAAATAATGCATATGCTGCCTAATTTGGTTCTGATACCTGACAATTTCCAAGATAAATAGAATATTTATGGTAGGGGTCATGGTAGTATAGAGAAACTGCTGAAATATTTTGAATTGCTTATTACTGACTATGTTAAACTGACTTCAGGTTAACAGAGTTAGAGATACAAATATGGTGGGGGATGCCTACTGGAAGCTCAGAGTCCCTCTAAGGAATGGAGAGCATGATGCAAAAATGATTGTGCTAATAAAAGAGCAATACATTTGCTTTCCACATAATAGTCACCAGCCTTCCTGATGAATATCCTTATTGGGAAAAAAGTAACCAACCAGTGCTCTTGAATATGTGTACAGGCAGAAAGGCTTTGCATCTTAGTGTTATGAAAAATGTATATGTTCCAAACCCACTCTGTGGCATCATCAGCTTCCCTATTAAACAAGCAATTGCTTCATCCTCTCAAGTCCATTAATTTTCTGTTACCTTGCCACCAAATTATTGATTTCTCCCCTCATCCCCAATCACATCCAACTCTCCTTCAGTTTGTCTGCTTTCTGCTCTGCAGGGGCCTGTAATTGCACCGTGTCTTTCCCATCATCTCTTGCCACCACACTGCCCGAGGTGCTCATTATTATCAGCTGAAAACTGCTGTAAGTCAGGCTGTTGTTTAAATGATCACAGCATAAAAGACAGAAGTTCTCCCTCTGTCTACCTATCAAAAGCTATTACTCCACATAAATGTACAAAGACAGGCTATTACTTCTGCTACTGTTGTTTCTTCAGGTGAGAGTTACCATTTCCTTGCTGTTGCTCGGTTCAATATTCCAAGTATGGAAGCTGGCTTTGCAGTTTTACTGTGAAGGGAGGGAAACTGCCACAACACCCTGACACTTGTGTGCCATGGCACTAAATTGTTGAATTTAGCATGAAATAAGAGAAAATCACTTTAAGAACAAAAAAACCACCCCAAGCCTGTGTTTTGTAGTAATCTCATTGTTTATGGACTGCCAAATTAGTAGAAAGGGGTCTGTGACTAGAAAAATAGAAAAAAATTACAAAATTAGTGGCTTTGAATTGCACCTATTTTGAGTGCATGAGTTTGGGATATAGAAAAGCTACCAGCAGTTGCTGCATAACTGTCAGCTCCACTCAGGGCTGGAGAACATTTACCCCCATGCTTGTTTACAAGTAGCAGTGACAGCAATAGATCCTTAGCTACAAGTGGAACTTGAGAAACTAATGGTAGATGTATGAGGACTCTGCAATTATTTATTAATCCTCTTTGGAACTCCTGTGGTAAAAAAAAAAAGGTGCTAAGAGGCTTATTTTAGATAACCCAGAGTATTCCTTAGGGTAATAATGGTGTTAATATCTCCAGTTCAGTTTTGTTCTAAATTTCTCTCTGATACCAACTTGTGACCTCTGCTAATGCATAATGTTTTGAAAATTATTGGTGAGCTCTAGTGTAATTTCAGTTGTAGGTTTTTTTGTGTATGTGGTAAAATAGAATAGCAAAATTAAACTGAGATTTTGGAGTATTTGATGGAAAATAATGAAAATATTAGAAATAGAGGATGGATTAGAGAGAAATATCTCTCCCCTATGTCCTTATCCTGCCATTTTCTGGTGTTTTGAAAGTTTTTTTGGTTTTAAGTGGATCACAAAAAATACTTTATAACAGTATTATATTATACTATTTATTATATAATATATTATACTATATATGGTATTATAATAGTTCCCTGAACTCCCAGTCTGCACATTCCAGCTTCATTTCAGTGCCTCTGCTTATTGGGTTTCCTATACAATCTTCAACTAATTTTTCTCACACCCCCATCCCAGTGGTTATTATACTACCTTATATATTTTCCCTCACATATTTCTGTTTTCCCATGTTGCTAGTGTTTTTCTTTTGATTTTCCTACTCTCTCTAGAAGTAACTGCACAAGTTAATAATTGTAATTATTAAGAGAAGCAAACTCGGCATGAAACAACAGTAATGAAGGGATTTCTGTGTGGGTGTCCAAAAATGGTAAAGCAGCACCCATTCCTCAACAGTGTGTCTCACTTCACCTTTTAGTATTACCAAGGGTAAAATAGAACCAGTTCTTATTTGTTTTCAATCCTTCAGGAGCAAATCCCTACCTAAATCAGGATGAATAATAACAGTGTGTTCTTGTGGCATTTGTAGCTGCTGAAAATCATTACAACTTGTTCAATCTTATTAATCTCCTTATATTACTAGGATTGTCAACTTTTCAACCAAAAATACCAACACTTAAGGGACAGTGGTGCAATCTGACTTCTAAACTAGATGTCTCTTAAAAGCATGGGAAAACCATGGTACAAGAAGCCATGTTCTCTTTTCTGTGGATAAACCTTTTTTTTTTAACTTTAAGAAGAAATTGTTCCTCACTGCAGGTGATAATATATGGGTAATTTTTCCACTTCCTAAACAACGATTGTGTTTCACTTCCATGGACCTGGTTAATGGATTACAAAGCCTGAAGTGACAGCTCTGGCTATGTAGAGCAATACTGCAGACTGAATTAGATCCTATTTTAATTTTATTAATATTTTTCTTTCTAGGAATAATCTATAATTTTCAAATAACGGGGAATCCATTGCAAATTGTGATAAAATAAGCAGTAAAGATAGTGACCTCAGAATAAATTTTGCTGTTTACTTCCATTCTGAATTTGTCTCATGTGCTCTTCATTCTTGCATCTTACAATTTTGTCTTCTGGATATAATAACTTCTAAAGTTTTTCTTTCCCATGGAAAGGTACAGGAAAAAGATCACTGTTATAACCTGTCTGGAAGCCCCTCCAGTTTATTAGCTGTGGATACTGACATTGCATGGAGCATACAGGAACTTTCACCCCTGTGCCAAACACCACAATGTTATATGTTTAATTTGGACATGGGTTATTTTCTTTTCATTGACACTTATCATGTCCTAAAATAAAGGACATTTTCATCTACTGTTGTAAATGTTATTTAACTACAAGTTTGCTTGTGTTTTTTTTTAATGCTTTCTCCATTTTTAACTTTATTTCAAGCTGCACAAACAAGAATTCCCTGCAAGTCTGCTGAAATCAGATTTCTTACTAGCTTTCCTGTACTCCAGTTTGAAAGGCTAGTGGCATCTCCCCCATTTTGGGAATGTTTTAGATAAACTACCTGCAAAAACCAGCAGTTTCATTGGAGGTGAAACAGTCCCTAAGGGGCAGTGCCAGGCTGAATGACACCCTCAGCCAAAATTCTAATTAACTGCAGCTTCCTTGATGTTTGTCCCCTGACAGATGTGAAGAGAAAATTCTGCCTTTTTTTCTTTAACTCAACACATGGTAATACCAAACCTCCATTTATCATCATGGACCAGTGAGATTTGTTATTTTCAATAAATCAGACAATTTTTCTGTGGAGCTCCTTCTGTTGGCTGGGATTTGTTGGGTGCTTATTTAGGAACAATAATCATTTTCTCTCTGCAAGCTGCAACAGCCACCTGCATTTCCTAAGGCGATTATTTACAATACAGAAGATCTAGAAAATATTTTCCATCATTTTTATATAACACCATGCCAGTGACAAGCTCTGCAATTCAACAATGCTCATGTGAAAGTGAGATAAATTTTCCAGAGAATTCATCATTAAGCCAGTCATCATTTACTTAAAAAAATAATAAAACTAAGTACAACCCCCAAATGTACTTTAGGAAGGTTTGTGAAACCTTTCAGAGATTTTGATTGGTTTCATAAAGGAATGGGGTGTTCTTGTCCACTGAGGTCCTCTCTAATCTTTTGCTGTCCCAACAAAACTGAGACAGCATAGAGCAAAAGCACCATTAGTGCCTCATGGAGGGAAATGCCATAAAGTAGGGTCAGACCTCAAACCCCTTTGGCCACACAGGGAAGAAACACTTTGCTTCTTCCTGCATCTCACTGGTAAAGAGTATCTCAATGCAGACAACAATACAGTTAATGTTTAATGAAGTTACACTTCTGTAAAACATAAGCCTTGACTATAATTAAACTGAGACATCCATTAAGGTACCCCTAGATGACTTAGTTGCAAAGAGCTATGTATTGAAGCAAGTAGGGATTTGTTTTCAGTAAGGAAAGCAACCTATGGATTTAGACAGGTTCTGCTAAAAATACAGGTTTTACTGCTGTTTGTTCTGTGTGACTAGGGTTGTTTGAGCACCGTTTATCTTTTTTTCAAGCCTCCACTAATTACCAAAGGATTTAATTTTAAATTATTTCACATTTCAGTGGAGTACAGAACTCACAAGGTTACTTAGCTCCTTTCAAAAATAATTTTTCCATGGAAGCTACCTTGCCTTCTTGTGGCTCAGGGTATTACAATTCTCATTTTGTGAGGGAAAAACTGAATCTGTGTGCAAGCTGCAAATAATTGGTTTTCTTTGGGTGACAATATAAGCTTTCATTACAAAGCCCAGACTTTTCAGAATGCTGAAGCACAGCTGGTGTTCTTTGAATAGGAAAGTTGGTGTTTCAAATTCTTGGAACCTTTAGAACATTTTGAGATTGACCATGTGTTTTTTCATGGTGAACAGGATTATTCAGAGGAATGCTATTAATGAGCAAGCAAGTCTGTCATCTCTGCAAGTCTGGTGGGACCTACACAATAATGATCAGACACAAACTGATTACAATTTACTGGGTTTTATGCATACCTATACCCATACACACAAAGATGATATATGTCTTACCTAGCACACATTAGGACCACTCTTTTCCTATCAACAAGGAGATTCCAAAGCTGCTCCTTGTGTATTGATAATAAATTGCCCAAAAGTTTTGTTATATTATCAGCTTTAAGACCTATTCTTCCACAAGCCTTGGTTTTGACACAAGTTAAACTGTAATCCCTCTAATAGGTAAACACAAACAAATTTCTGCTTTAGATTTTTTTTTAATGCTTTGAGTTATGGAAAACACTAAATGGCAGAAGAATTTCTCAAGATTAGATAAATGTCTGCCCAGACAGATGGTGAATGCTGCAGGATGAATGTCTGAGTGGTCTTCAGGGCAGACCCTCAAATTCCATTTCTAGAACCAGTCAGAAAACTCCATATATTGATATTTATAGTAGGCTCATCTATGTGAATATGTGATGATCTAAATAAATCGAAATTAATAAATACAATAAGGAAAATCACAAACCCACTGTCAAGCATGTCACTGTAGCAGAACTTCTCCCATGCCATAGTCACCTGGCCATAAAAAGAAACCTGTCAGACTGAGCCTAGAAAAAACTTCACAAAATTAAAGTCAAAATTTAAATTACTCATACCTAAAGCAATGGACTGCACACATTAAAACAGAAGGGTTCCTGTCAGGAAGGCTTGGGGTGAGAAGTCACAGTACATGTTGATGTTCAGCCAAGTAGTAAGCAGTGCCTGATTGCCAACTTTCTTTCTTTTCTTTTTTAGTTTGACGCAGACAGAGATGAAGAAGAAGTGTTCTCTGACATAAGTTCAGCAGTTGACAATAAACTATTTGCAAACAAAGAGACTGCAGCAGGTGAGTTTATCTAAGATTTAAAGAGCCATATTTATTGTACTGCATTTGACATTGGGATGCCTCCTTCATATTCTTCAACTTGGATGTTAGGTACTGTAGCAGTCTTGACCGACATCAAGCCTTTGCACAATCAGGGACAAAAAAAATCTCTTTATATTTGGGAACTTCATATTACTTATCCAACAACTTGTTTATCAACAAGTTAACCTTGAAATACTGTGGCAAGTCCACTAAGCTATACTATTAATATAAAAATCATATAAGTTTTAAATTTCAGTTGTCAGCTGTTTCAGTTCCAGTGATACCTTGGTGTTCACCAGAAAATCAGTCCTGTGAGATCAATGATCATACTTCCTCCCTAATAATTGGTGTGTGAATATAAGTCAAGCGTTTGAGCATTTTATTTATTTGTTTATTTATTATTTTTGCTTACTGGGGCTTGAATTTCTTCAAAGTAAAGCCTTTGAGAGATAAAGGACTGCAAAAGAATTGAAGCTAAAAATCAAAGCACTGAAAATCCGTAACATCTGTCAGAAATGTTTTGCTTGAGGACAACAGAGGAATGTTCCTTGGTAACTTCACAACTTCTTCCTTTTACAATGGCACCCCTGGCTGTTTTTCAAATCAGCTAGCAGGGTTACATATGTAGATGATGTCATAAATGTCTTCTGAACCAGCACACAAAAATAAATTTTGGATAATGTTCTAAATGAGATAAAGATGAAGTAGCAAGGTGGGGAGGGTGAGGGCAGTGAATGCAAGGGGAGTTGGGGTTGGGGAGGATGATGAGAATTATAACAAGTACATCAGCTAAAAATTCTAGTGATTCACAGGATTCTAGTGGTCACCCTTGAGATAAGAGGCACAAGAATAAAGATGAATTTATTTCTCTGTTAGGTGGCACACTTATTTCTTTTGTGCTTAGCATTATTCATAGAGGAAAGAGGTTGATCCCAAACCTAACATGGCATTCCCACTGTACAACATTGTGTTGCTAATTGCCTCTGGATTCCCTGACTGATTTAAATTCTGGACAGGAGGAAGAGGAAAGAAGTGTCATAAAGGTGCAAACTCTGACAAACAGCTTGACAAGAGCTAAGCAATTTGCACAAACTGTTTGTGATTCTGGATGAGTTCCAGTCAGTTCCTTGAAAGTCTGATCTATTTAATAAATCCCTCACCAAAATAATTGGATAGCCATGAGCAGATGCCATGCCACAATCACCTAATTAGTGCCTACTTTGAGCACTGATAATAATGAAATTTGAGGGTTCGATGAGGGTTTCTATGAGATCAGGTGTTTAATTTCTAGAGGTTGCAATTCCAGCATGTCTTGATCTCACTTCTTGTCTTCTAATCTTATTAGTTATATTGCTATATACTGTAGTTGGATGTAGCTAAAATAAACATAGTATTTCTAATATTTTCTCGCCTCTACATCAAATTCATGTTATACCTGTAAAATCCAGTTGTAATCAACTTTGTAACAATATGTACCAAAAGAAAACAACTAAAATGTTTATAGATGAGAATACAATTTTCTCATTGTTGCCTTCTACAACATATTAAGACCGTTGCCAAGAGCAACAACCTGTCATGAAACTCAACAGTGTAAGGTTGCAATAAAATTTGTATTAGAAGCATCTTACTGAGAGGAAAATTAAAATGTAATCATTCTAATATTAATCAGTGCTTCAACAAATTATTTCTATATTATTCCACTTGAAATTTATCTTCTAAGCATTTGTCTTGCCCAAATGCTTATATGCAACAGGTATTAATTGAGTTATTAGATGGTGCTTCAGAGCATGTTCCATAACATAAAAAGACATTTTTATTTTATTGAGTTTAAACATGTTATTAAGAGAAGCGGTATGTTTCATGGGATAGGCTTAGATTGCTTTTATGACAGTGCTGAACTGTGTGAATACTATCATTGTTAAAATATGAGTATGGGCATATTTGAGCCAATGAACCATATTGAATAGAATTGCTAGCAGGATTCAAAATAGGTAATGTATTTAAGCAAAGATTGGAAATTTATTAGCTGATTTGCTAAACACAAATGGTCCAAGGAGCAGACTTAATTAATTTGCATGATGGGTCATAGCTACCTTGTGATGGGAAGTGAAGTCAACTGCACATAAATTTAGACAGATCAGTACAGTCTATTTTCATTGTACAGATGAATTTTGTGAACTACGAAAAAGCAATGCTTGACATTTGCATTCGTGACAACTTAAGGATGAACACATTTTCAGAGAAAGTGCCATGAACCCAGGCTTAAAACACTGAAATGCTTTATAGGACCAGAGACTTTACAGCCATGATCCCCTGGGCTTTGGGGTGCATCTCTATGGTAGGAATTACACACCTGCCTGTAACAGCCACACTCTCTCGGCTTTCCATGATCAATATTGTGCAATCCAGCTTAGCAGCAACAAGAATTATGTAAAATACAGCATAAAACATAAAATATGGCCCCATGGTGAAGGAAGTGACTGAGCACAGCCGTGCACCCCTCTGGTACAGGGGTGTCACTGTTCCTGACTGTCAGACTTGCAGGGGTAGCACCTGTCAGTACATCCATGTACAACTGCAGCCACCTTTAATTAACCTTGTTGCTCTGTGCTGTGTCACTGGGTGCTCTTGGATTCCTCACAAGACAAATTTTTATGAAAGATGCCTTCAGTGTCAAGATACAAAACATGGCAAAAAGAAGGATTGCATTCTAGCTCTCTGCTTTCGTGTATTTCAGCCAGTTTCTACCCAGAGACCTGATGATTTGGTTAATGGGGATTTAATAAAAACTTTCAACTGCTTTATTTTTTAATTGTGCAGTACTGCACCTAATAAAATCCTCTCTTTTTTTGTCTAAGGAAAACACAGGGCACATGAAAGTGACCAGGTCTCCCTTGCCTTAACCTTATTAATGCAATCAAGGAAACATATTTTAAACCCTAAGGGTACCTTTTCAGATCAGGTGCTGGCAAGTTATTCTCCATGGCAGTAGAACTTTCATGGGCTTTCTTAAACTTTTAACTTGAATTTCCCCTTTTGCAATTGATAAAGTTACTCAGATCACTTCCTAAAGGTTCGTATAAGCACAGGAAGGCTCCAAGTTAACCAAGAGCTTATTTGAGCCAAGAGATTATTTGGTGGAATGGGACACCCTTTTGAAGGAATTAAGACAAATCAGACTGTAAGCCTTTCCTCCTAATAGAGAAGTATGAATTGTTTTTATAGCCTAGTTCTCACAGTACCAACTTAGCAAAAGAAAAGCAATGCAACTTACTCAGAAAAGGCAATAAAACTTATTTATGATCGACTGTTTTGTTGTCAGACATGAGATGTGCAGCGTGCAGTCTCACTGAAAGTAGCAGGGCATGTTTGCTTCCAAACACTTTAACCAGTCCTCCTCCTTTCCTTAAGACGGCATTGTGCATTTCACCTTTGATAGATAAACATTGCCACAGGTTTTACACAAAATGTTGCTGATTTAAACTCGCCTTTAGAAAACCTGAGCCGAGTTTTGAATTATGCACTTTCCAAGGCTCGCCTTTTGGCCTTAGCCTTGTCTGGAGTTCTGCCTAGAGCAGGATTCCTGACTGCCAGTACCTTGCCAAGGGGCTCCCTGGTGTGCCTCTGCTGCCTGCCTACAAGCCATAGTTAATGAGCTCATTGTTCTCCCCTGCAAGACCTGTTTTAGGAAGATTTAGTCCAATCTTAGCAAAATATGCTCCCTCCAACAACAAACTGAGCTGGAGCATAGCACACTAATCATGCTGCACCAGGGATATGGCAAGAACTCTGATATGTCCCTTAATTACTTTATCTTGTCTTGGGAATAGCCATTTGCTTCAATTCGTTTCTCATGGGTTTGTCTTTAGGCAATTTGAGAAGGGTAAAGAAATCTGGGCACTGTTCAGTGATAGATGGTTATGGGGTTTGTTAGTTTTCATTAAACCATTAAAAAAAAGACTGATTTTCAATTTTTCTTGAATATACCTTAGGAAGAAGCGATGCTTTTCCAAGGACACCGGTATTCTCATTCAAGAAAAAAAGAAAAGGTTTTAAGATGCTTGACCATATTAAAATTGTATAACCATTATGGCTTTTATCACTTAAGATACATTATGCATGAGTATTCATTTTCAGCCTGACCTTTACATTTAAGTTTGCAGCACCATATTTCATACTAATGTTTCTAGCTAAGAATATGTCCTACTCTTGGTAGTTAAGTGACAGTTAATCAAGTGCCTTTAATAAAGTGCCAACAAGTGCCTTTAGTAGTGATTGATGTGTCAGAGTAGGCCAGTGCCAGTGACAACTGAGACTTAGTTAAATTATATTATCAACAATGACATGATATTAAGAGTGAAATGTCAGCTGCGTAAGATAAATCAAAAAATCAAGATTCTTTCAGCAGCTGGAAATCTATTTCCTTGCATATATCTTTTAGGGAAAGGTATTTTCAAAAGACCATAAAGTGTACATACCAGAGAACATGCTGTATGTGTACATGTGACACTGCTGGACCAGGAATATAATTCCTTTCTGTAATTTTTTTATAGCAATCTGAAAAACTACACACGAGCATTGGGGGTGGGGGCAGGGGAGTGAGGAACCAAAACACCATCAGATGGTAGATGCAGGTATTTCCCTGGTATTTCTTATGTATTCCAGAAAGTTAAATTGAAGATTAATTTGGCAGTAATTGTGATAAGGATTGCGAATGAAGACACCCTGGAATCATCATTTGTACCATGCAGTTACAGTTTTTGGTCATCATGACATCCAGCTCCTCTCCTCTGTTCTCTCTGTCAGGGATATTTACTTCACCACCCACACAGATTATTACTATGCAAACTTCTAAAGCAAACAAACCCAGATAATATATAAATGCATCTGGCACAAATCAAACTGCAAAAATCTGTTATTGATAGTGCTTGTTACAGCAACCACCCATACAAACAACTCTAATGGTGAGAAAACAACTCCAGGTCAGCAATAGGCTTAAAACTATGTACCCTTAGTGCCAGTGCTTGCAGGAACATCATACCAGGCAGAGACACCTGTAACCCAGGAAGGAGGGGATTGTTTTCTTCATTAGTGATCTTGTTTCACTGAGGACATGAGGAGACAAAACAAAACACGGCTTACACTTTCCCTGGTGTTACCTGTTGCTCCCTACATGAAGTGAGTGGTTGGACTCATCTGTGGCCAGCTGGTTATAATTTTTAGGTTTTTGTGTATCATTACAATATTTTTGTTATTCTCATTTTACTAATGCTGTGAAAGTGACTTCTATAGTCTCATGCCTATTGACATTTTAGAGGTGTTTAGAATATGTGCAGTATTTGGTTTAGGGCTGCACTGTCTGGAGGACCCAGGAGACCATTTCCTTCTTTATTGCCCAGGACTGAGATTATCTGAATGGGGTGACAGTGCCAGAATATGATGACCGTGTTACAGCTTTCATATGTTTATATAGAAACATTATTGGTGGTTTATCTTCCCACTGTGGTTTAGCAATGACTCCTCCCCTACATGAGTTCTTGAAATATCAAGCTCAATTTCTGTTGTCCTGCATCTTCAGCAGTTCAGCTGAAGCTAAACTATAAAGCTCAGACAGGTCAAGGCTTCTCAACACATGAATTTTGTCATCCCAAGTGCAAGAGTCTGTATTCTTCCTGGTCCTGCCACAGGAAGATGACAAGGAGAAGGGCAGAGCCTCACAGTCTCCTTGGGAAGGGGTAGGAGAGGATGAAATGGAGACGATTTCTTTCACCTGGGCACTCCAGCAAACCTGAATGGTTGGTTCCTTGGATCACAGTTTTTGCACAGATATAGACAATTGGAAATATTACAGTGTTCCACCACATAAAGTGAAAAGTTTTCAATCCATTTCTGAATTCTAATTTTCTTTCCTATTTTAGGGCCAAATGAACTTGATTGCAGTCTGATTATGGATTCTGGAGATGCTGTTTATACAGAATTTGACTTTGAAGACCAGGTAATTTTCTTTATATATGGCTTCGCTCTAGACAGTTTTCTAGTTTATGTACATACTGTGCTATAAAATTTGTCTAAACAAGGTGATGGCACTTTAAGGATAGGGTAAATGGATTCTTAAGTGCAACATAAGTAAATTCATGATACACAGATGTAGCTTTCTGGTTAGGAAAAAAGAATGAATATTATTGTAGTATTAAGAGCCTGTATCTTCCATTACTGTGCTTTGCTGAGTTTTCTCCATAAATTTAAAAATGTTGGCAAATTTGACAAACAGAATTGCTAAAATGCACTGTCTGTTGTATATTTAAGAAGAAAAACTTTTCAAAAGTGCAGTATAAGAAGTGTGAAATAAAACTACAGCCAAATCAATCATTCTCCCTATGAAAAAATGTTTTTAGGAATAAAAAACAACAAAGCCTTACAGTATGTTGAAACCAGCCTTTCTACTGATCCTTTTCAATTCACATCTGAAAACTAAATGTGTATAAGAGTTTTCCTTGTATATAGGAATAATGCCAGAGAGAGGAAGGAAAAAAAGGTTTTATATATCTTCCCCCTATAATTTTCACATCCACACTGGTAAGGTCATATCTGGAATACTGTTCAATTCTGGATTTAGTAATACTTATGGAGATACTTAAAAATTCCAGCAAAGGACCACTAAGATAATTAAGGGACTGGGCCATCTCTCTTACAAGGAAAGGGTGAGACCTGAGTGTTCAGTCTGGAAAAGAGAAGGCTCATCAAAGTGTACAGAAGTCTGAAGGGAAGATGCAGAGAAAATGGATCCAGGCATTTTCTGGTGCCCAGTGACTGGACAAGAGGCAGTGGGCACAAACTGAAACATGGGAGGTTCCTGAGGCTTGGATGCTGCACTGAGGATAAGGGTTGTGTGCTTGTTACTGTGCTGTGGATAAGCATTAAAAGAATTAATTAGAATTAAAAAAAAAAAGCCATCTGTCTATCACACCACCATACTTAAGGGTGGTGGTTTTGTATGTTTTGCTTCCTGTCTTCCACTTTTGCATGACTCTGCTTGTATTTTCTTCATGAGTACCACAAACATCTCTCTAGATTTGTAAGCAGCTTGGCACAGAATGTTAATTTGTGTTTCTGTTGTCATTCAACAAAATGCAGTTGCAAATGTTCTCACCTCTTTTCTCATTACTTGCAAAAGATATCTTTTCTTGTGACATTTTAAAACTAGAGACAAAATGAGGGCCAACAAAACTGAATTTTCATTATGATTGGATCATTCATTGGTTTTCTTTAACAATGCAACACTTTATCCTCACCTGCAAAATGCTATATGTTCTAGGTCCATTCATTTATTTTGATTTTTAGATCCCTTTACTGTTCTTTTTGGCTCAGTTATTTCAGCTTGACTGTTTTTCAATGAGGCAGCTTGCCTCTGTCTTCACATCCCCTTTAAATCCCATTCTTTCATAAATTCTTCTTAAAACATTCTCTGCTCAGGAAACTTCTATATTTCCCATTATCTTTGTCTGTACTGTACTTTATTATTTAAGCATTTAGGCCTATAAGGCAGAATCTATATTTATATTATGCTTGGCTATTTTGATGTTAAATTTTGTATTTTAATGACATTTAAAATAGGTTCTTTTGGAAGAGTACATACACTAAAGAAATTATAGTCTTGGTTCATAATGTTTACATAATAATCACAAGTTCTTTAGTTACAAAATAAAATAAAATTAACAGAAACATGAAAATTATACTGATATTGTAATAATTTCAAACTATATAGTTCATTGATAATACATTACACTGTCCATAAAAGCACTGCAGTTTTGAATGCATGTGATTCTCACATGAGATTGAACAAGACTATGATGGGACCTTCTTGTCTTTGTCAATGGCAAATATTCCTTCTGCCAGATGTGGCAGTTTGCTTATCTCATTGTTTTGCTAAACTAACACATTGCCATTCTGGCAAGAGTGCAATACTGTTAACAAACAAAGAAGGAGAAATGAAGCTAAAACAGTGATAAAACCCCATCAGTCAAGGACAGCTATATAAATATGAAATGGCTGACACCAACTCATTTCGACTGCAAGTTGGCATTTGATAAATTTTTGCAACATTTAAAAAATAAATATTTATATTACTAATAAATAAATGCACACACAGTTTATATGAGATGCCCTGTACAAATATAAAGATAATATAAAGGAGAAAGCAATTGCAACTAATTTGAAATTATAGAAGCAAGTGTTATATGCAAAAATATGCAAAAGCAAAAAAGGCAGTAGAGATTACCTTGAAGTCATAATACCACCTTGCTGCCTGGTCTGAAAAACAAAATGAGGAATTACTCTCAGGAAGGAAAGATCAATAACTAAATTCAGGAGTGAGGAACTGCTCACATTCAAAACTTGAGTTCATTTTGACTGTGGCAGTGATTTAATACTCCAGTGATTTACCACATGCTGTTTACGAATTGTGTGAAGCATCAACAACCTTTACTCAGAGAATCTCAAGTGGAAAAAGAATGTGTGTCTGGATACAAATGTGTCATGCAGTGATGTTATTGCATAGGAAATCTGTCATGAGAACATGGGGGATAAGGAGGCTGGTTTCCAAGCAACCTTACACAGCTGAGCTGCTAAAAATGGTTGAATTTTAGGGCAACATCTTGGTAGTCACTGAACAAGAGTTGGGGGTCACACAGAAGACAAAGCCACAGCTGGCAATGCGTGTCTTGGCACAGCTGAAATGGACTTACACAGATACTTTTGCATTTTCTCATTCTTGGAATGAGCCAGGACAATCTCCAGTGTAAACTAAGCCAGAAAAGCATCTGAGTTCCTCAGATGTACATTACTTCTTCCAGATTAATGTCTCCCACTGGTAGGCAGGAGCAAGGTGTGGTTCCAGCCACTGATGGAGTCCTTTGCTCATGTAGGAGGGCGAAGTGCTCCCAGAAACACCTGATACCTTTTGCTGAAATTGTGCAAAGCAACACTAGTGCTAATTAAGATCTGGCTTTTCTGGAAGAGTATGCTGGGGAAATTGAATTAAAAACAACTCAGAGAAAGCTTGAGCTTTGAATTGTACATTTTATAAATGATCATTCAATTAAATTTATGTAACTAAATTAAAAGTCAGCTGATTGTTTTCTACTGGCTATGCATGAATGCTTGAAGAACTAGAACACTTGTAATCACTAAGTCCCTACAGCACTGAAAGGCAGGAGGGAAATACCCATTTTTTAAAAAAACATTAAAAATCCCAGTCTTTTCTCCAAATCATTAATAACTATTTTTCTAGTTTTGTCTCAGATCTGTGAAATCCTGTATTATAAAAGGAATAATATAATTTTTTAGAATTACTTATAAATAAATTTTTCTGAAAAATAGAAATAAATAAATAAATGAAGCAGGTAGTACCTCTCGTTGAGAATGCCTTATGGAAGAACCAGCTAAGGTCTTATGTTTTAGCAATCTCTACAGCATATTTTGGAATAATGATTACACTACTCATGACTTGATTGGGTAACATAAAAGCAAAGTAATGTGGTCAATTTCAGGTTATTTAACCCATATTAAGGCTTCAGGAATATATTTTGGGTCAGGCATTTCTGAGTGCTACAACTTTAAAGAGTATTCTCAATTTGCAGAACTTGCTGTCATGACTAGTGTCTGGTTTAATAAGGATTTTTCTTTGCTGCTGGAATACTCTCGAGTGTGATAAAGGTTTTTAAAGCTCACTGTGTTCATTTATACTTGTCATTCAGTTTCCCAGAAATTGTCATACAACTTTGTGAGAGAAACTATCAATATAATGCCCACTTGTTTCTAGAGATCAGAAAGTTTTTATTTTTAACAATTGGATTTTTAATTAGAAACCTACCAATTGGCTTATTTCAAGTGCATTCAGGCCAAAAGGGAGTGCTGAAGAATTGGCATCAGTGAATCCTATCAAAGAGTTCCAGAAGAAAAGGGCATCCAATTATTTTCTCATGAAAACAAGCCCTTCAGGAGAACCTTAACTAGCCTGAGGAATATTTAGAGTAATTTAAAAAAAAGTTAAAACACACTGTCAGGCAACTAGAGAATGGATACACTCCTGTACAAGTGCTTACAGAACCATAGAATTTGGGAAATGTGAAAATCAGGCCAACTTCAAGTAAAATCCTCAAAAATGTGTTTAGCCTCTAGTAATATTTGGAACAGGATGTCACAAATTTCATAGAATGGTTTGGATTAGAAGGGATGGTAAAGATCATTTAGTTCCAGCTTGCCTGCCATGGGCAGGAACACCTTCCACTAGTCCAGGTTGCTCAGAGACTGACTCAGAGACTGGCCTTGATTGCTTCCAGAGATGAGACATCCACAGTTTCTGTGGACAACCTGTTCCAGGGCCTCACCACCCTCACATCTACCAAACATGGAAACACTTTTTTGTGCCTTTCAGGGAGTTACCAGTTCATAATTGAGAGATTTCCATGCCCTTGCAGTGTCATACTGCATTTACTGATGCAATTAGATAGATGCAAGTGTATGTGTAAAGAAGAGATTGCCTCTTTTTTTTTTTTTTTTTGCCCCCTCCCCTAAATGTATCAAAGACTTAGATGTAAAAAAAAGGTTTTCTGTTCAACAATGACAAGCAGTCAACTCAATGAAAAAAATTGAATAACCCAATCTTTGCTGCAAGTTTAGAATGTTTTATAATTAGAAATGTGACAGCTCACTTGAAAAATTCACAAGCAAAACCAAAATCAAGTGGAGGAAAAAAGCCCTGAAAGACACTTACTCATTCTAACAAGAGGAAACAGGCTCTCAATTAGAAGTTTTTGCCATGTAGTTACAATTCATTTTACAGCTTGGTGTAGTTTCCTGTCCAAAGCACTGAGGAATCCAGGCTTTAGGAGAGCAGGAGAAAAGCTTTTAGTGAACTGATGCAAAACAGACTCCATTGCTACCAAGACTATAACAACATTTCCTGCCTGACCGATTAGCATAGCTTGAAACTTAAATATTCAAGAGACTTAATGAAAAGTTCCTGAGATTCTTTTCAATGCAGAGGCAGAACACAAATATTAATAAAACTGATGGGCAAGAGCAAAGTGAAAACCTCATTTAACTAAAGCTCTGTGGATTAAACCAAAGACCTCCATTTTAAACCATTTTCCTCCATTTGCTGTGTTTCCTATCAGCTGTCACTTTGCTTTGACTCCCTTTTCCCTACTCTTAACGATTCAGTCCAAGTAATTTATTTAACCCTTCGGACACAATACTTTGGGGTTAGCATTACAATACTACAGAGAGCAAACTGCACACCTTCATTAGCAGGAGAAATTTTCATTCAGACTTCTAAAGTTACCTTTCAAAATCAGATAAACATTAATTAAATTCTTCAAGGAGTCAGATTAGAATGTCATATATTAATCATGTACTTTCTTTTTACTTGAGAACATAAGAAACTTCTGGTATGAAAACAGTTTTATTCATACATGCTGTGCAGCATTAAACATTGCAGCTCATAGTAAAATGACCAAGAGTATCCAGAAGCCCTTTGAGCTTTTAATGCTGAACATTTCTGCAATGTCCATTTCTCTTTTACTGATAGAAAGTTGTATTAATTTGAATTACAGATTCTGGTTATACAGGGAAACTGATTAAAACAGGAATAAGGGATAGAAAAGAAAATGAGAGGATACTCAGAGAATGGTTGTAAAACTGTTCTCTCAACACTTGTTTTTGTTAAAGGTGGTGTCCAATCTAGTTTAAGGATATCTGCAAAAAGGCAAAATGAATAAGCGTCCAAAGACATGAAAGAGCTGGAAAGGCAGGCCTAACTACAGAGAAAAGATGTTTAATAGAAATGTACTGAAGTCAGTGAACAATCTGTTCAGTTCACGTTACCATGGAAACTATCCCATTAAATGCTTAAAAAAAAAAACAGTTCTAGAAACAAAGTACTACAGTTTGCCTTACAAAATGTTTCCTGAATAAGCTGAAACCATGTGTATTTTGGTGCTTCAAAACAATTTTGTAAACACAAAGAATTTTTTTTCTCTTTCAGAATCACCATTGTACACTGCAATAAAGGCATGTGTTGGAAAGTCTCCTGCTTTATTTCCCCCCATGCAAACCATGGCAAAATGGGCAAAAAATAACCTAAGAGTCAACTTGCACTTTTTTCTGTGAAATGCCAGAAGCAGTTGTTTGCTTCTTCTTTCACAGATGTTATTTGAACTTAGTTTCTGGTGATAATTATATTAGGGGACACTAAACTGCCATGGTTAGTTGAAGTCTTTGCATTCCAATTCTTTCCTAATTTTGAAGTCAAAGTTGCTGCCTGCAGCTCTGGTGGGCAGTACAGAGCACAGGGATTCCGTTAAAATGATGGTGTGCTCAAGTGAGTTACTGGAGATTTAAACAGCAGTGACAACATTATTCTTCAATTTATGCTGCATTTATGCCTCACTGAATAATTCTGCAGTAAATTATGAAGTCCTCCTCTGTGGCTTGTGGAAATGCCTGTAGTAAAAGCATTACAATTTACAGTACCTCCCCATCATTGCTATAGGCAGTAGCAGTAGGATACTGCACCTTCTTTCCTCACACCAGCTTGCCCTTCCCCTGGCAAAGTGAGGCTTTATGCCTTCATGAACAAAATATAACTTCACAGCTAAATTTATGAGTTCTACCTTTACAGTCCAGAGAACTTGCATAATTCTTGGGGAATATCAGGTATCCCACACAGCTGATGCAAATAAGATCCTCAGCAGAACTTTTCCTCTTCTACCAAAAGTTAATAGAGAAATGTGAAGGTGTATTTTAAGCCTGCTCTGCCTCCTAGATTTAGAGGCCATAAGGATTGTGGATTGGTTCTGTTCACATAGCCCAGCATCCCTAAAGACAGCTACCAAAACCCTTTCTTGAAAACGTTCATAGTAACAATTCCTATATCTTAAAATACTGCAGAAGGAAGTGCCATTTTATTTCCTTTGTATTTCTTGATCACTGTTAAAGTACATCCTATATATTTTTACATACACATATAAAACTGCAGTGATTGCAAAGATGCTGTTTTACTCTCTGGGATAAACAACTGCTCTTAAAATCACTTGTATTGTATCAAAGCAGAAAAGTGGTTTCTCTGGGTACACTGTAAGAGAAAAAAAATCCCCTATGTATTTTCAGAAAGCCATATGTTTCCTATTTGGTTTTTTTTTTACTCCTTATGTATCCCAAGATTGTGAAGTCAATGTTAGTCATTTTGGGCTTAAATACCAGTCATAAAGAGTGAAAAGTGGCCTAGTTTTAGAACTCCTTCACAGCAGTGCATCTCAAATCAGTGGACTGTTTCTTCAGATAGTCAATTCCTTCTTAACACAGAAGTCCTTTAGAAATACTGCAGAAGTTGAAAGATATAAAACTGCCTAATAATAGATAAATACGTGTTTTAGTAAACCTTGAATATGCTTGTCAAATGTTAAGCAGAGAAGGCCTTTGAGAGGCAAAATTTGAGTACAACTGTCAATTTTTATCTGAATAGTAGCAAATCATAGGATCAGAGATCACACACTGAGTTTGGAGGCTTTTTTGCAACACTCTATTCTTGTCCTTCTCCATGCCAAGATCTTTTTCTTTTTGAAAACTGAGTTGAGACTGGCCTGCAGAAAAGCCTTTCTTATCTAAAGTTTAAAAAACCCAAAAAGCCCACAAAATCCACATACATTAAAAAAAAAACCCAAACCATTTGCAACAAAACCCCAAACAACTGAATTTCACCTCTCAGAAGGCAGATGTCAGGGCAGAGAGGTTCTGCGTATAGTGCTGATAGTGCTGAGGTGTCTGATGTGAGGGATCCATTCATTAGGATTGTTGTCAGCTGTCTAAAATAGGAGTTGAGCAGCAGCAAGTTTGCAGTTCAAGCACACAAGGAGGTCTCCTGCTTCACTTCTCTGCTGCAGTGGCTTGATGTAAGAAAAAAAAAAAAAAAAAATATTGTCCCTGGGAGAATTTGTACCAAACAGCATAAATGCTCCTCATAGAGAAGAATAATTTAAGAAGAGATGGTGATTTACAGAAAACAAGAATACCAAAGGAAAAATAGCAATAACTTCCAGAAAGAATTTTGTAGGCACTGGAAGCTTTCTATAAATACAGACCTAAGTGAAAATTAACTGAGTACTATATGTCATAGAACTGTTTTAAAGTCAGTGATAGATAGAAACTTTGTATAGATAATATAGTTACTGAATGTCTCTAATGTCTTTAAAACACAAATATATTTAAAAATCAAGCTCCAGTTCTTCTTCAAGTTACATATAATGCTGACCCCTCTAGTTCAGACTTTTAAATCAAATTAATATTAAAATTGCAAATGAGGTGTTTAGTTTACCAGAACACTCTTACAGTGCTGTGATGATGCAAACTGCTGCTACCCTCGTGGTAGGGGTGTTCTGGTTGCACACCTTGATGCCCTTAAGAGGTACTTTCTTTGAAATTTTTTCCAGTGTCTGGAAACCAATATGAAACTAAATAGATTTTGCTTTCACTTTCATACTTAGTAATCATATGCATTTTTGTTATCATAAATATATGCAGAAGTTAACAAAAACCAAATCCCCCCAAACTATAGTGCACAGATTGTGGCTTTTTCCTCTCGAAACTACCTACAGATACTTTTCTTGATGTTCTTGAAGAACACAAATGCAAAATCTGAAAAAAATCGCAACCAAATTTAAAAGCTAGATAATTTGATCTTGGCTTGTGACTGTTAAAAATAGGTTAATATCTAACTATTAGGTATAATTTTTATTATTATTGTATTTAGAACTGATAATAAGTTTTGTTTTGAAAGAATAATCACAGAATCACAGAATGGGGAAAGGGGGAAGAGGGACTGCAGTGAGTCATCTGGTCCAATCTCCCTGCTCAAGGAGGGTCATCCCACTGCCCATGGCACAGGATGGCCCTTGGATATCTCCAGTGAGGGAGACTCCAGAACCTCACTGGGCAATCTGTGCCAGTGCTTGGTCACCTGCACAGTCAAGTTCTTCCTCTCGTTTAGGTGGAGCTTCTGTGCATCAGTTTCTGCCTGTTGCCTCTTGTCCCACTGCTCAGCACCACTGAGCAGAGCCTGGTCCATCCTCTGACACCTCCCTTCAGAGACTGACTGATACTGATTAGGCCCCTTCTCAGTCTTCTCTTCTCAAGGCTGACCATGCCCAGCTCCCTCAGCCTGTCCTCACTAGAGATAATGGCACAGAGTTTTGTCCTTGCAAGAAACCCAGAATTAAATGGGAATCACAGTGATCTCATCTGTCAGAATTTTGTCGATGCTGTTATGAACACTGATGTTTTTGCAGTTGAATGCATTCTGAACAAACAAAAATCTCCTCCACAAACATTAGCTCTGTACCCTCATCTTAATTTCTTGAGTCCTTTTCAACACAAAGAACTCCACTCTGCTGAGCAGTATGAGGTGTATAAGAAAATTTGTCTTTCGATGGAAAAAAAAAAAAACTTGAAAGGTGAGGGTATTCCTACTGTGTCTTACCTTATTTATTAGTTCTGGAGCAGAGGAGGTCAGAGCACAGCCACTTCTGCTTTCCAGAGGCATACTTTAACACTTAGCTTGCAGAAAGCAGCTCAGGTTCAAAAATTGATTTGAAGTATAAATCAAATTTAATGGTATGGCTCATAAAATCCATTCCCAGGGAGCACTGCCCTTGCATAAAACCAGCAAAGAAACATGTAATTTTTATTTGTTCAAATAATTTGTGTCTGAAACATTCCTTGGAATATTTACATTCTCAAATTCAAGCTTGAAAATTGAGCATAATTTTAAGCAGCAGTCATGCTGTATTTTAAATTCAGTTTCATTCTACTGCCTCTTTTCTCCTTTATCTGTGATTATTTACCATCTTTGGTAAATTTGGAGGAGAAACTCCAGTTATATCTGTTAGAAATCCGAATAATGTATTAGGCACTTTTCACCACTCTTTTCTAGAAGCTTTCAAACAACAATGAGGTGATAAGGGAGAGCTCTTTTCTTTTCCATGAAAAAAAAAAAACCAAAACAAACAAAACCCCAACTAAAACATGCAAGGACTGGAGCAGAGGTTATCAATGGGTAACAGGAAAGCTTTCTCATTTCATCAGGTAACTGACATTCACAACAGCTGTCACTAAGTCCTAATGAAGAAAATATCCCTTCATTAGAATAAAAAATTAAATCTATTTTATTGATATGCCTTAAGAGTACTGATTCATTAGCAGCAAAATTGAAACTTCTGAAGAATTCTATATAGTTCCATTATTATTTGCTGAGACTTACTGTCATAGTTTGTTACTACAGAAATAAGGTGGGTTGGAACTAGATGATCTTCCAACCCACATCATTCTGTGATTCTGTGGACTTACCTGACAACCTAGCAATGACAGTAATTGAAAAGTCATTAACCAATGAAGTATCTACTACCAGTCAGATATTTATTAATTACAACATAAGTGGCAAGTAAAATGGCAGTCCAAAGCCTGTGTTTTCCAACTCTAAAGACAAATGTCAAATAAGTGATTCTTTACAGGTAGCAAACTTCTGTATTTAGCAATTATTTTAATGTACTCTTGATATTGTTTAAGTAGTTTCATAGACAGCTGTGCTCCACTGATGGGTATGTTTCCAGATAATATTTGGCGATATAACTTGACTGTAAAGGCATTTGAAATTACAGACTACCCATCTTTCTTCGGTGCTCATTACAAGATGTAATCTTCCTCCCTTTGCTTTCAAGTACATGGAAACAGCTATACTGAGAATACAGAGACTGCTGCTAAATCACTGTATTGCTGATGGCAGTGTGGTGTCAAATACCATTTGCTATCTAACTGGAGGGACTTTGCCTGATGTGATCACTTGCTAAATCCCGCAGTTATTTTCCAAAGCACTCTGGTAAGGAGGCAGAGCAGTGTGTTCAGCCTGATACAGGTCAAGCCATTCACAGTTTAGAGACCTGCTTGCTAGAAAGACTCAATCAGAAATTAGTATTGTCAAGTGCAAACACTGGGGGACTGCATTAAACAGGGTGCCAGACTGTCACTCTTTGCAAGGGACCTCAAACCAAACAGCACATCTAGCTCCTCACCCAGATCAGCACAAAAATTGGTTGAAGGCAGTTTCTGCAATCGTAGGGGAGAACAAAAGCAAAACTTGATAGAAGTAATGTTGCTTTCAATTCTTTAATTTGATTGTAAGCTTGGAATTCTGATCCTAATTTTTAAAGGAATTTTACTCTAAACTTAGTGCCTAAAAGGATTTTGATCTGTAAACTTTCAAAGGCATTATAAGAAGCAGAATCTAAAATGAAGCCTTTTGTATGCAATATATGCTTTGCAGGGTCAATTATTTTATTGTATTATTCCATCCAAAAATAATGGATATAGGGTAAATATTGTCACTTGAAATGTAGGAAAGAGAATAATCTCTTACTTGAAAATGACAGCTTTTTTTTTAAGATGGCAGTTCTTCTGCTGCAGTGTAATAGGCTGAGAATTACTGTGAATCAAAAAATGAAAATAATTTGTGTAACCTATGTAATGGTACTTCAGCCCAATGAAGAGTACTTCAGTTTCAGTGATGATGGGAACACAAGGAGAAACCTGCAAGGGTCGTGCATGAGCCCTGCAAATTACAGTGGGCAGCAGTTTACCCATTCCAATCACCTTGCAGTTCATGTCACTTCATCTACTCCTGGAGCTCTACAGATTTAAAGGTGGCTATTTCTGAGAGCTGTGCTGCCAGAAGCTATGGCTTGAGAGCCATATGCTACTGAGATGACTCACATAACATGTTTCATGCTGATGTTAGGCACTGATAATGTAATACTGTCACATGAGGATGTGTTACTGTCAATGCTATTATTGATATTTTACAGACCAGGCTAAAGCATTGTTGGTGTGAGTATACTGACACCTCATAACCTAGACTATGTCCAGCATATATATAATTCTCACTTATCAGAACAATAAAGAATTCCCATTCTGAGTCTTGCTGGCCACTATTTGTAATTTGTCATTGATTGTAATGTGACAAAATAATTTTAGTGACAAAATAATTTTAAGTGACTAAATCTTAGGAGAAAAAACATGCTACATCTCCTATTTCCCTGCTGTAGCCTCTCCTTGTACTTCAACCACCTTTATAACAACTTGTAGCTTGTGTTACATTCAGACGGTAAACATATTTCAGATCAAAGACCAATACCATCTTTATGTTATAGCTCACTTTTAGAAGTTTCTCCAGTATTTCTTTCTCACTATTAATAGCTGATCATACCATAGTGACTTCAGAAGAAATTCAGGATGCATATTGGTTGTTTATATATCATGTGGGAGTTGCGCATTTGGACACTGAAGAGCTATTCCTCACAAAACCAGTATTACAGCAGAGAATGGCCTGGGTTGGGAGAAACCTTAAAGATCATTTTGCTCCAAACTCCCAGCAGGCAGGGATATCTTCCACTAGACCAGGTTGCTAAAAGCCCCATCCAGCCTGGCCTTGAACACTTCCAGGGACAGGTCATCTATAACATCTCTGGGAAACATGTTCCAGTGCCTCTCTATCCTCACAATGAAGAATTCTTCCCAAGATCTAATCTAAATCTACTGTTTTTCAGTTTAAAGCCATTCCCCCTTGTCACTCTATGTCCTTGGAAATAGTCCCTCTCCAAGTCTCTTGCAGGCCCCTTTCAGGTCCTCGGAGGCTGCTGTAAGATCTCTGCAGAGACCTCTCCAGGCTGAACAACCCCAACTCTCTCAGCCTGTCTTCCTAGGAGAGGTGTTCCAGCCCTCTGAGCATTTTTGTGACCTCCTCTGGACTCACTCCAGCAGGTCCCTGTCCTTGTGCCAGGGCCCCAGAGCTGGGTGCAGCGCTCCAGGTGGGGTGTCATGAGGGCAGGGCAGAGAGGTGGAATCTGCTCCCTCAGCCTGCTGCCCACACTGCCTTTGATGCAGCCCTGGACACAGTTGGCTTTCTGGGCTGCAAATGCACATTGATGGATCATGTGGAGCTTCTCATCCACCAATGACTCCAAGCCCTTTTTCCCAGGACTGCACTGGATCCATCCTTCCACCCAGCCTGTAACTGTGCTTGGGATTGCCCTGATGCAGGAGCAGTGCCTTGTACTTGGCCCTGACCTTCGTTAGGATCACATGGCCCCAACTCTCAAGTATGTCCAGGTTCCTCTGGATGGCAACCCTTCCCTCAAGCACAACCTGGTGTCATTGGCAAACTTGCTGAGGGTGCACTTGATCCCACTGTCCATGTCACCAACAAAGACGTTAAACAACACCAGTCCTCATTCCCAATCCTGAGGAACTCCATTCATTATATGGGACAGTGAATCATCTCAAGATAGCTTGGGTTCTCTGTGCTTCTGTTCTAGCAACTGCAACAGCACTAACAGCATTTCTGTGACACTGTAAACCATATCTCAACAAAGATTAAAACTGAGAGCTTAGAGAGATACATATTAAGATATACAGATCAGCAGATATAAGAAGAAATGCAAACTATGCAGAATATCCATTTCAATTTGTCAATTGCTTAATTAACAGGAGGAGGAGCAGTCAAGTTTTTCTGGTTATGAGAGCACAGGAGGTGAGTTTCTTTTTCAGTGTCAATTGCCATTTAATTTTGAAACCTTTGATTTCCTGTTATTTAAATAGTTACTTAGAAAGTAAAGTGAATTCAGGTGATTTATATTGTGAACTTTATGCCTCAAGGGAATTTTATCGAGTGAATTCTTTTGAATGAAATTTAAAGTTTGTAGAAGATGTTTCTATACTCTTTTGGCCAATGGATCCAAAATTATTAGAAAATTATTATTTTTTTCAGCATCAAATCTCATAGGTGTTTTCAGAAATTGGCAGTTATGAAAGGCTCTTTGGAAAGCACAAGGTGCTAAGAGTCTAAGAGGAATGGAAGGATAAAGCAAAACCTTTCATGCCTTATTATTTTTTTTGTAATAAGAGGTCTACACACCACACAATAAAACCCAAAATTGTATGCGGTGTCTTGTATGTGATTAACAAAATCAGATATGTGTCTTGTAAGTGATTAACTCAAAGATGGAATAAAATGTCAGCAGGCTCACATGGTGCAAGATCACCTTCTGTACTGATATAATCAGTGCAATGACTGGGACTCAGACCAGAAGGAATTGCTTTTTCAAAAGATACACTTTCAGTAAAAGACAAAGCTGTAATGCATACCGTAGTTTTGGTGAGTGTATTGCCTGGATTTCAGCTAAGATGGTTATTATTTGGCTGAATTTGAGACTCAGAGGAATTTAGGAACTACATTTCAGAGAGTATAAAATGTAAATGGGAGGTGGACAAGATTCTATAGCAATTATAATGTAATAATATACGCAGTAGAAACTGCAGTGGCTAAGGAGGAGTTACATCGCATTATTACATCAAAATGAATCTGCTTCTCTCTTTTTTCCTTTCTTTTTTTAAAGAACTGATGTGTATTGCAAGGTTTGTTTTCAAGTAAAATATCTTTATCATATCTGCAATGACAACTACGAAACGGAGAGATTAATAGGCTTACCGATAATAGCTGCTTTTGGAATGGAGAAAGTATATCTATTTTTTATAGCAGAAAGTAAATCTAGAAAAATCGGATCCTCTTGCATGAGTGTTACACAATTTAGTGTGGTAAGTAGCTGGCATTAAAATTAGTAACTCTTGCCACTAAAGAATTTTTATTTTCATTTTAGACTTTTCAGAAGATCTAAGGAAATCAAACATCATTTTTGTTGTCGGTAAGTAGGATTTCTAATTTAACTGCTACATTTGAATATTCCCATGTTATTTGGCTTTGATTATGTTATTTATTTAGCAAAATAGATTGGCTGAGAATATTTATTCTACAATGTTGGTTTAGTCTTTTGAAAGAGAGGTAGGATTTAATAACGTGTAATTAACTTGGGTCTAACCATACTATCAAAAGTTGTGTAAAGCTCAGAGCAGGCAGCTCCTTGGATTGTGAACATGTTCAAAATAACCTTAGCTCTTTTGCAGTTACATTTCAGTTGTGTGACCTCCCACACCAAAGCTGCCTCACCAGCACAAATTAAATTTTTACTAAACTGGATTGCAACTCAGAAGTTTAAGATTTGGCTGAAAAATATCAGGTCTTTTCCCTTCCTTATTTTTGAGGCAACTTCTGTTAAATACAGTTTTCAATTCTGCATGTGTTCAGCATTGTGTTAAAAGCCAACAGGCTGCTTACCAGGCATGATACTTAGCACTGAAGCTCTGCAGGTCCAGGGTTTACTTTATATTGCTTTTGGAAATCCAGAGAGTAAAAGCACCATGTTAATGCCCTTTATCACAAGAGTGATATAATATAATAGTGAATGATATAATATATAGTGAGTAATATAATTAGCATAAACTTGGAGCAATCTTTTAAAACAAATCATAACCAGAAGATTGATCTTAAAGCTTGGTACTAATTACTTAGAAAGAATAATTGCTTTTGTATTGAGCAGTTTTTAGAACTGCTTTTCAATCCAGAGTAGGAACACACATTTCCAAGGACCTAAGGAGAGATACCAGAACATGGGGGATTTTACATAAAACTAAATCAATTTGTGCATTGTTTTTCCTGGGGAAAAAATAAAAACAACTTCCAAAATTAATAATAAGTGAATGGAAGTTTCAACTTGCCCAGAAACTGTAGGGTCTCCATGCCTACAGATGTTCAAACCCCAACCTGACAGAGTTGAGATCAACATGCTGTACCTGATCCCAGTGTAATACAGTTGTTTGACTAAACGATTCCAAGAAGTTCCTTGCAACCTAAAAGATTCTATTAAAAGAGTGTTCTCATGTTGCAATTTTATCTCATGCTCTCTTATGCCAAATACAAGTTGACACAATTTATCGCAACTCAATTTTTATGTGTTTGAAGTACTAAAATGAGGTTACTGAAGAGTTCACTGGAGACTTTTCTTAAGGGAAGGGTGCATAAAACCTAATTTTTAGTCTTTGAGCAAACTGTAATCCATGCTTACTGATGTACACGTTCCTGCTGTTCACTACAGTGAAGAATTTTAATTCTCTGTCTCGCATATCTTATTAAAAAAAAACATTGGGGTTTGTACAAACAGATTTGTAAGAAAAAAGAGAACACGCAGAAGAAATTTTGCCTCTTAAATTGTCCATGGGAAAGGCTTTTTTTTCATTTGCCTCTGGGAATCTTTTTATTTTACAAGGAGTGATTTTAAATTGTCATTTATAATTTTTATAGGACATCTAGTAGACATCTTACAGCTTAAAATTGAAATCAGACCTTTTTCCTAGTTATTCCTGCTCTGATTTTCTAGTAAATGCTAGCAGAGATAAATTGTGCCTTAATCAAACCACAGTTTTCTTTGTTAAAAAGGCTATTATGAAAAGTTTTACTGAGTCCCAAACATGGGTTGATTTTCAAAAAATTATCTAGAATGATTTATGCTTTTCCCCAAAATACCTCCATCTCCACCCCGCATCCTTGCACCCCTAAAAAGTTTCTTAAAGTCTTATGAGAAGAGTGAGAGGTTTTTTGTGGGTTTGTTGGGATTTTTTGAACAAAATGAGACCCCCATGGTTGCTCATTTGTCTGCAAAATCTTGACTTTTTTCCACTTAGGTAGTGAAAGTAAATGGTATTCCCAGAGACAGATTTCTTGCAGCAGCTATGCTGGTGTGGCCACAAGCTCTTTTGCCCCGTGTCCTTTTCAGGCAGGTAAATCTGCAGTGACCACCTGTTGATCCACAAGCACTCCAGGTTTAGCTTTATACACAGAGCCACATGCACACACTTGTGCAGGCATGAAATGTCAGTCAAGAGCTGAGATCTGATCATTGTGAATGGTTAAAGAGTGAAAGAAAAAGATGAAGAAATCTCACAGGAGCAGAACAAAACTGTTGGGGATGGGAAGAAGTAAAAAAAGGCCCAAATGTCAGTGGTTAAAGTGCTCTGCTGCAGTGAGCAGTGCTGGAGATGTTCAGCCCACGATACCTTGACTAGAGAGGGGGCAGACAAGTTGGGTTAGTGCAGGCTGCTGTAGGGCAGTGGAATGGGAAAAACTGTCTTGGGCTCAGGTGTCATTAAGGATGTTGACTCATTTCATAGGTGTGTATTATTTCATGAGGAAATAATAAGATGTTCATAAAGGTGTTTTAAAGCTAGAATTTTAAAGATGTACATTTGAAGAAGTTTACAAATGAATCAAAATGAATGCACCATCTGCCATACCTGACAAACAGAGATACTGTTTATGACAAAGGGAAAGAAACAGGCAGTTTCTTCTCCCACTAATTACCCTTGAAAATTTTCCAAAAAGGGAAAGAAAAAGAAATAATCTAATTAGCAAAAGTTTACATTAGAGCTAATGTAGGAATCAATTGGAATAACAGTCAAGTTGGATTAATTAAGCAACAATGTCAGTGTTCTATCCATATTGTAAAGCAGAGAAAGAATACCAGCAAGTAAAAAATATAGGAGATAACAGCAGGATAATAAAAGAGGAAAAAAAAAGATAAATTTGGCCAGCAAAGGAAAATTCAAGAAAAAAAATATAAAGAGGCACAAAGATAAAATTGGGTGATGCTCTAATAAATATTCAAAACTTAAGTAATTATTGCCAGTCATTAAAAGACAAACAAAAAAAACCCAAAAAAAACCCACCAAAAATCAAAAAAAATCTATGTCATCAGTTTTAACCACAATGAATGATGAATGATCTTCTAATTCTTAACTACTGCAATATTCCATATTGTATCTACAGAACTGTCATACATAACACAGTTTCTGGGAACATTACCCCTCCCTGGCCTCTGCAGGAGCTTCAGAAAACATTTGGCTTCAGTTGAGGCTGAAAGTAAAACTGAAGGTTTCAGAAATCTTTCTGCACTTTGGATCAGAAACAAACTCCCTGCTGACTTGTAAATGAGGTGTTTAAAGCTTAGCTAATGTAACCACTTTCCTCTACAGAATCTTTGTTATATTCTTGCTGATGATCTAAAGCTGGTAATTACTTAAGCTCAGTGTAAGAAAGACCAGCTTTTTAGCTGACACTGAAGATATTCTCACCATTTACACCTAGAAGTACACCCGATCAGCTGCAGACAGGAGCTTCTTGCACACACGCCAAAATTCAATAGTGTATATATATCACAAAACTCAAACTCTTCATTTGTCCCAATTATGTCAGACCTTGAATGACATAGCCTAATTCAATTTATCATGAATTTAGGCTTGCTTTGAGTATAAAGTTTAATCAGATGAGGTTCCTTCCAATGTAAATGATGCTACAATACCTGTATTGCAGCTCCTGCTGCAATCAGAAAAGCCTAGAATGAGCAGTACTGATAATTAAATCCCCAGTCAATCCAAGCTAACTGTGAATGCAGTGCAAGGCTGATTTCCCATGAAATAAACGTCACATTTTCTTTAAGAAGGATGAAAACTCAGTGATGTCCCAGGATATTGCATCACTCTGCCAATATGCACAACACGTTTTTTTCTAATGAAAATAATTCCTCAGAAAAAATAAATACAAAGTATTGAGGGCTTTTTTTTTTCTTGTTGTTAAATAATAGTACAATTCCTGCATGGTTTCACTTAGACTAAAATAATTTGTGAACAGCAGATGAGGTGCTATTGAGAAGCCTTCAAAAGGCTTATTTTTACTTGTCTATATAATCCAAGTAGCAATGAGAAAATTGATCAAGTCATCCAAATTTTTTGCTTGAATTTAGGGATAGACTGACTGGGGTTATTTTGGTTTCAATTCAGACTTCTGAGGCTCCCTTTTGCAGCTGGGTTTCCCCTGCAGGCACTTCTCCCTGATACAGGGATGATGCTCATTATGATAACAAGGTCTTGAAATTGAAACATTTTAAAATAAATAGTGGGACTGTCTAGTAAATCCTACTGCTGGCATTTTATATAAATGCTCGTGGTATTTTGGCATATGATAAACTTGTAAGATTTAAAATAGAGGCATCTCAGTCTGTCTGCGTGACACTTTTGCTCTACCAGTATTTCTGACAGCAAAGCTGGTCCATGCACTGCTCATACTGCTCATTCCTGGCCCTGCTCACTCGCAGCAGCAGTCCCAGCTCCCTCTGTCATCATTCATTCATCTGCTGGTGACGTTGTGCTCTAGGTCAGAGCTGTACACTTGAGTTACATGCCCAGGCTCCTTGGCCATCCCCCTTCTGGGGGACATTTGGGCAGGAGGGAGGAGAGCTGAGACCTTTGATCCAGGGCTGACTGCAGCTGAACTCCCAGAAGTGCTCCTTGGGCAATTGGTCATTATCCCACTCACTGAGACACTCTTTTTCTCTCCTTGAAGGACTCTCTGTGAAGCATTTCTGCAGTCAGTAATTAAATGGGGAAAAGCAGCCACCTAAGTCAGCAGTGCTGCCAAAAAGTTATTTACCAGGCGATCCTCTCTCACAGGCTGATGAATCAACATAAAGGAAGGGAATACTGCTCTAAGGGATTGCATAGGCCTTTTAATCTGGCCTTGTCTGCAGAAAAGCAATATAGAGAACTGCATTTAATTTCTGTGCGAGTACTCGGTTCCACATCCTTGCTTACCATTTGTATCAAAAAGCACAAAGGGACATTTCAAAGAGTTCTGTTTCCAAGAATAACCTCACTGATTAATACAATGTTCTTAATTTCTTTACCTGCAATTTTTGGATTTTTATTAAGTTACCAAATGAGCTTTAAAGCAAGGTCCACTGCACTGAGCAATACTAAGAAAATACAAAAGCATGCTAACATTGAAGAACTGCTGGTAGTCCTGTATTGTCCTACAGTTCACATCACACTCATAATTCCTCTAGATGTTTTCTAGGCTTTAGCTTTTTTTCTTCATGTCATATATAGAAATCAGAAGACAACATGATTAATCTGAATAACAAGTTATCATGAACCTACACTTTTTTTTTTCCAAGTATACGTAGGCAGATCACAAGATGACAGCATACAGAAAAAATAACAGTGTTCATAAAGAATCTTACACCTTCACAACAAAAGTGGGGATATATTTTTCTACTAACAATTGAGCCATTGGGAAAACTGGATTACTTTTTTCAATGCCCCAAGTATTTTCCATATGAAAAACAGTGTAACAAGTTGCAGCGAAGTCTTAACTGAAAAAATCTTTTTGCTAGCCTTTGTCATGCTTCATATGCAGCTGTTATTCCAGGTAAACTTTCCTCACATAATTTTTTTCTTAAGAAAAATGAGTAGATTTAAGAAAATTAAAAGAACGGGTACAATTTTTGTAACACTACAAATCCACCATGAGCTTCATGGCTGCAGTATTATTTTGCTATTAAAGCTGCTTATGTAGCAGTCTTTTAAGTCTTTCTCTGAGAAAGAAGGCAACACCTAATTAGTAAGAAAATGCACTTTCACATGTTTTCCCACCTGAATAGCTCTATTTCAGTCACATTAAGGAACTTCAGGGGGAGACAAGATAATACTTTCATTTCAGACACGTAAATTAATAGTGGTGTAAAGGCCAAGTTGTGCTCAGCCCTCAATGCTGAACTTCCTGGGGAATTCAGTCGCTACTCAGATCATGCCAAGCAAGAACTGTGGTCTCATTCATGGATAAGAAAGCACAAGACGTGATAAAGTGGGTAGTATGCATTTGTCAAACAGTAGGATGCTCTGCTACTTATCAGATGAATCTAAATTAATACCAGTAGCTATAAAAAATACCATTTTTAAGACATAATCAAATATGTTTTTTACTCTTTAAAGAGCTCAGCATGTAATCTCTGCTTTGTTTTAACTCTTCTATTAAAAAATGGTCTTTTTAATTAATGTTTTGGAGGAACACTCATTCATGGTGTATGCCCTGCATATTGTACCATTCTGACAGTGTTCTCTTCTAAAATACTAGCACACAAAGGTATTGGAACACATCAAATTTTCTGAATGTTTACCTGCTAAAAAACAAAAAATGTCCTTGTATTGTTATTTCTAAAAAGAGATCTAGTTAATGTTGTATATGAGGGGAAATGATGAAATTTCTCATTGGGTTCTGCATTCAGAAGAGAAACAGCTATATAAGAAAAAGAATACAATAATCTTTATAGCTAGGGTTTTTTAATAGGATTAAATTACTGCACTGTTAGCATATTCAAGGCCAGGAGACAAAATGTGTAAACAAATGTACTGATCTGAAAAAGCCCAAAACAGGTCAGAAATACTATTAATTGCCACTCTGATATTTAAGGGATTCATTACTAGTAATTTGCCTATAATTTTGTTACAACTGTTTCTTTATAGCCACTCTTATTTTTTCCTTGTTTTCTTTCAACTAGTGTTTTTACAAAACAATGATGTTCTTCATATTATGGCAACAGAAAAACAGCATGCAATCCACATTTGCCAGAAGCCTGCAACAAAGATAGTTCTAGAAAAATTGTAGCACAGGTGTGATTCTTACACCCCAGGCTGGTTATTCTCCTTGTGAAGCTGAAGTAAAAGACTGCACATCACAGAACACAACCCCTTTCCTTTGATGCTACTCCTTTATGACCCATTTTTTAGTCTCAGCTACAGTACTGTAATTTCTCTGAAAATTATATACTCAGAGCAATTATTTCTTACATTGAATGCAAAAGTTAGAGGAAAGTTCAAGTGAGGTAAGGGAAGGTGCTAAATTCGCTCTCTTGTGAACGTGTTATTCCTATATTTGTTTGTGGAAAGATAAGGAAACAGGAAAGCCACCTATTTTCTAGCTTTCAAATGCAGGTAGCAGAGCTGTGTAGCCCCGCCTGCAAGTCCCAGCAGTTGATAAATAACGCAGGTCACCTGCTGCAAAAACTCTACTGAATAAAGAGTTGGAGCATTGTCTCCCTGCAAGGCTGTAATTACCTCCTGCTGCAGTAGATCTTCTGAACAGATCCATCAAAGGCTGCAAAATTGCTGCTACACGCAGTGAGGTTTTCTCCACAAACTCACAGCAGGAATTGGCTTTCCCGCCCCGCGCCCTGGCACCGACATGGCGACTCAGGGCCTCACCTCAGCTGTGCCAGCAGCGCTGAAGGCACCGCGCTGGGACGCCTGGCAAGTGGCTTCCAGCAGGTTCCATGGGCTGTCCTTCTCTCCAGCCAGGCAGGGGCGGCTGCAATGCCTCAGCAGGAGCCTGAAGAGAGAGGCCTTCCATGCCATGGCTTTCCATGCCATGGCCTTGGAGCGGAGGGAGAAGCACTCCTGCACGGAGGAGCTGGGCCAGGCAGCGCCTGCGCCTGCAGAGCGGCACAGCCAGAGCTCCGGGGCTCTGAGCTGGAGGCCGCTCACTGGCCAAAGGAAGCAGGAGGCTGGAGGAGCCATTCCTGCCAGGAGGACACGCACAGTGTCCCTAATTCCCCTGGGTTAGTGCCCTTCCCCTCCTGCCGCTCTCTCCCTCAGCTCCTGTGGGCAGGATGGGGCCAGGTGCAGGTGGGAGCTCGTTATCATTCCCCTCACAGTGGAGCAGTGAACATTACTTTGCTATGATTTGTTGCAGCTGTCAAACTCAACAAGTACTGAGTGAAATACCCTTTTCCACAGGCTGTTTCATGATTTTCCTTAACATGCTAATGGTGTTTTAGGAACAGGTTCTCCTCTGTGAGAGATTTCACACTGTTGTGACTCCTTCAACGCATTTTTGAGTGAGTACTGTAGTTGTATCAGAAGGGAAGTATATGACTTGTTCTACTGTAGATAGTGTCTCTATAAAAAAAAAAAAAAATTGCAAAACAGTCAGTGTCATCAATTTCCTCCCATTTTCTTGGTGGCTATAGTTTGAGAATTGGAAGATCTTTGTTCTTTTCTAATTCTGGTTATTTTTTCCCCTCACATAGGTGGGCCTGGCTCTGGCAAAGGTAGCCAATGTGAACAGTTAGCCAAGAGATACGAATTTACTCACTTGTCCACTAGTGACCTTCTCCAAAATGAATTATCATCATTATCAGAGAGAAGTAAATTGATCAAAGACATCATGGAATGTGGTGAACCTGTGCCTGGCGTGAGTGATGGTTTTATTTGGGATTCTAATGGTTAAACAAAGGCAGTGGTAGGTATATTGTCTAAAATAGTGGACATAGATACTGGAGCTGATGGTTCCCATTTCAGTAAAATTAATCTGTAACCTCAGGGAGACATTTCCTCTTTGCCAAATCTGTGGCACTTGTTTCCCTTTTCAGTGCCAGTATTTCTTTATGTTTCACATAGGCAATAAATCAGACACGAAATACAGCGAGACAGATGCATTGCAAAACATAAGTGTAAGTACAGGAAACAGAAACTTTATGTCCTTTTTATAGCGTTACATTTCAGATTCAGAGCTGATCCTCCTGGCAGCTATTTTAAATTACAGTACCTGCAGCAGTTCCCTGCAGAGCTGGCTGACATCCCAGAGTAGCTGGACTGCAGCTTAATGGAGATTGTGAAGGCAGAGGGTGTTGTTCTCAGCAGGACCTGACTTTTACATGGCAGGTCCACAGTCCCAGCTCTTGGTGGGTCTTCAGCAACTGCAGCTAGGTCAGAGGATGTGTTTGTTAATGAAAGATACTGGGAAATGTTGCTCAGGGGAAACTAAAAGCTGTGCTCAGGCTTGATTTTGATTGCTTTGCTCTTCAGTGTGTTTGGTCAGATGGGGTCACTTTCCATGTAATATAATTATACCAGTGACATAGCAAAATGCAATCAGATTGGAAAATGCTGCAGCAGTACTCTAGAGTTTCACAGGTATTAACATTCATTTTGAAACTATGAAATATTCTGAGCTATCTGGAGGGCACTTTGGGAAATTTTGGATGGATTGCAACATTAGATTTGTGTGGCATAGCTGGTCCTGAGAGAATAAAAAGCAGGGTGCCCTGCTACCTGCAGGACAAAAAAACCACCTGCATTCACAGGACCCACTTACAGAAAAATAAGGTTGTTTTCAAGGGTGTAAGACTAAATTCAATGCAACAAACAAAGGTATCTATCTTTCTTATTAATTAACCAACTAATTCCCTCTCTTTTCTATACAGGGTATTGTTCTGGAGCTACTGAAGGAAGCCATGGTTTCCAAGCTAGGGGACACAAAAGGATTCCTGATTGATGGGTATCCTCAAGAGCTGAAAGATGCAGAAGAGTTTGAGAGCAAGGTGACCATACAACTGTAGTGCTGTTGTAACTCCTGTAATTCTGTGCTGCTTCGGTCCCTTTCTTCAGCTGGTTGCAGCAGGGATGTGTAAAAAGCCAATCCAGCAGAGCTATGCTGCTGATCACTGAAATTTTGGCACCTCATCAGTATAGCAAATCTAGCTGTTGCCCTTACCTATAAAGAATCTAGAATACAAGGAGAAGTAGAGGCTGATTTTATCTAAATTTAATGTAAACCAGAAACAATTCACATTTAGGGGAAAACATCATTTTAGAACCAGTTTTCTGGCTCTAGTGGATAGTGCTATACTTCTCATGAAAATCTGATCAAGCGCTGTCTGATGAAGGATCATAAATGTATCTTCTCAGTTAATATTTATTACCAGTAAGCCAGCTCTGCTAAAGCTTGCTGCCACTTGAAACATCTAAACACAGATTTAATTTTTGTGGTGAGTAACAGGTGGCACAGCCATAAAAAGAGCGTTCTGCAAGTGCCTGCGTGGCAGCTCCGAGAGCTCTTGATTTCCTCAGTATGTGCTAAGACCTCGTGAGGAGTCTCAGCCGTACATTTCTCAGTCTGCAGGAAATAACTCTGTCTAAGACTATGAATGAATCTGCCAGGGTTTGGGAGAAAAGAAGTGGTGAATTAGGGATAATAGTTAGTATATGTTGCATCATATTACACTCCAAAAATGTCCTAAACAAGTTTATAAGGTAATAAAACTTTAATGAATCCCCTGTTTTCTCACTGAGCCTTAAGCTGCTTTATTTATTTAGTTGATTACCATAAAAACCTAGCAAGATTTAGTTATCAGAAGCCAGACAAAATAATGAGCAATGGGATTTGCCATAGAAGTCATTTACAGAAATGTTGACTTATTAGTCCCTTTAATAAAATGCTGTAGACTACTAAAAAGATGCTGGAGATTTCTCTCATTTTGTGTCTAAGGAGGAACCATGTCAGCAGTGCTGTTTCTCTAGCAGGCATACATGCTGGTGTCCTGTGGACACTCCTCTATATTATGAAGTGGGATTTAGAGATTGGAGTGTCCTGCACTGAGGCATTCCAGGCAAAAAAGTCTTAATGCATCCCATGCTGAAGCAAGGCTCCTTAAGTTCCCTGAAAGCAGCAAAAGATTCCATAGTCCTGGACTGCATTTGGAGTAAAAGACAAGGACTTTTAAGTGACTGTTTTGACCGTGCTAAGTCACCCCTGTTGTGCTGTGTATCCACTTTCCACAGGCTGGCTGTGAGCTGCTCAGTAAGACTGTGAAGTTTTTTTCAATGAGTCGTTTTTGAGATAATGCTTTGCAGTTCTTTCCAAAGGGTGATGAGAAGTTCTTAAATTATAACTGAATGAAAAGAGGTGCACACCAGGCCTTACTAATTAATGGCAGCAAAGTACAGATGAATAATACTACATATTTACATGATATGTGAAAAGCTTTATAATTGTTAACAAAGACCTGCTCTGTTTAGAAGACATCAAGAATAATGCTTATGTTTCAGAGCTTGACTCATAAACAGAATGAGCTATGTAGAAACAGCTGATTCTCCAGCCAGTTTTACCCAGTTCCCTTCTATGATGCAGTTGTATTTTTACCCAGTCATAATTCTACAGAAGCACCAAACTCTGTTCCTCAGTGTTTCTACAAGGTGAAAAAACATTTTTAAATTATATGCTCCACAGCACCAGTCAGGAAGTACCCAGTGAGACAGAGTAAAGACCCAAAACATTAGACTTGTTTGGTATGTATTATTTAAGCTAAATTGTGTCAGGAAAATCATAATTTTAAAAAAATAGCAAAAATTGCTGTAATACCTGATAAGGGCATTAGTTTCACTTTTTGTGGGTTTTAGTTTGGAAGAAAGATATTTCTGTAATGGTTTGAATTCCAGATAGCAATACTGACACTTCTAAGAAAACTATGTACATTTTTCAAAAGCAAATCAGACTGAGTGTATCAAGCAAGATACTATTATCTGATCCTATCAGTCAGTAGACTCCTTTATATCCTCACTGTAAGGTGATGATATAACTGATAAAAGGAATTCTTTCCCATTTATTCTATTATAGTTTGGAACAGACCATGGAATTCCTCATGTAAATCTGGGAGGAAATAGCTTCTCACCATCCTAATCCAGTTATACCAAAAGGCATTTGTTTAAATCATTAAGTCCACATCTTTTTTTTAATTCTCTATGTCTCTTGCACTATTAAAACTGCCTTGTTGGCTTTTTTAATCCCCAAACCCAGTGCTGCTACAGCTAATACCATTAATGCCTTCTGTGTGGAAAAAATGGGCGGGTAAAAGCCTGTCATTGAAGTGTCTTAGAAAGTCATTAAGGTTTGTAGAAAGGTCAACACAATCCAGACATCCTCAGTCAAATGCAGAAGGCCTGACATGAAATATTTACCTTTAGAATATTTCTTCCTTTGAGGGCTGTCAACAAAGATAACAATGACAATTTCCATATATCGGTCATTTAGACTTTCTTTACTGTAGCCATGGTCAAAATATGATTTTGTAATTGTCATTAGTGTGAAGAGCAGTCATCTTTTTCCAAGACTTCTCGCTTTTTCCTAAAAAGTGTTTTCCAGATCCCTGTTTGAACGGGAGGGAATGAGAAAAAGACGGAGCGTGTCATTGAAGGATTAAATAGATAACTGCATGGAAAAATTAACTTTTTTTTCCCACTGATCCTGTAAAACCTTTATGTTGCGTGAGACAGTGGAATTTTTATCTCTTTGGACTCAGCCCAGCAGGTTTTGCTCATACAAAATCTTGTGTCAGAGAGTACCGTGCCTGAACAGGCTACAGGACAGTGCATTCCAAGATTTATGCTCAATGACATACATATATTTTCAGTGTTTCAGGGAAAGAATGTTGAGGATTTGTGTTTAGAACTTTTGCCTCTCTCCTGAAATACCATAAAGAATATTTTGCTCTTTCTTGCCATTTCTTTTCTTCCCATAAAGTACTGCAATATCTATGATCAAATGTAGAAAGAGATGATTATTTATGGTCTTTGCCAGATGTAAGAATAAAAATAAATAAATCTGTATTTATTTTTATTAGACAAAAGGACAGACTCTCCCTCATGACTAGTTTGGCACTAGCCAAACAGCATTAAATGACCAGCTTCCCACAGAATTTGGAAATTACTTGCCAATTTGAAAATGCAGAGAAATTTATCACATCTTTCCTTTGCAGCATGGGGAGGAATGGTGTGGGTACACTGCAAGCAAGGACATAAAATACTGTGTGACATAAAGTAATTCACAGGATGTATTCCTGTGAATATTTGATGGTGTCCATGAGCCTGTCTGTTGTTACTAATTTCCATCTCAAGTGGGTACACTTTTATGTGAACATTTCCTGCTACTGCATCTTGAAATAGTAAGCTAAGTTTACCACTCCCTTTTCACACATTGAACAAAGAAAAGGCTACAAATATAACTGAGTCAAGTATTGCATAAGTCCTGTACTGTTTGCATCAAGCAAATAATGAACTGACACTCTTCAGTCAAGTAGCCAGAATTTATCAGATCCTATCTTGTTATTTCTCTGTGTAGAGCCCAGGCAAGCACAGCCTTGCTCCTCAGTGCTGGCACCCCTTAGTGCTGCCACAATGAGAGGTGCTTGTTAATAAGAATCATTTCTCCATAGACAAATACTATTCGCTACTAAATTCCTTGTGACTGTTCTGGTGTTATCCAAACAAAATCTGTTTTACTGGGCCAGTGCTTTCAATGTTTGTTGTTTTCTTTTGTCTCTAGATTGGAGAACCAAAGCTCGTGCTCTGCCTGGACTGCTCTGCAGAAACCATGAGCAGTCAGAACTCTGAGAGCACTGAAACCACTGAGGACAGAACTGAAAGCTACTACCGAGCATCAAACCCTCTGATTGCATACTATGAAAGCAAGACACAGTTATGCAAGGTAAATACTTGACCTTTTTAATTAAATTATTGCTTTTTACTTCAATTATATGAGCACTACTTGAAAAACACTGACATGTTACCATTTATGAACTGTTCCCACACTTTCCAGTTGTCCTCATTTTACAATTCCCTGATTTGTTTGCAACTTCTGCAAATTTCTGAGTTCCACAGTACAGTTTGAAAGGAAAAAAACCACAGATTTATCCTTAGTCAGAGAACATATCCTGAATCAATAACTCATCTGTATAGAATCTCTTATTAAAAATAAATTCTAGAAAGCTTTTCTTTAAGTATTAGGATTTATTACTATATAAGGGCTTTCAGAATTAGGATGAAAGATTATGTTAATCCAAAGCCCTTTAGTAAAATTTTCAAAACTGACAGTGTATATCCTGAAAGAAAACAGACCTTCATACAAGAGAGATCTTTGTGCTGGAATAAATAACATATTAATTTCAATAAACTACCTCAGTTTACACCTGCTCAGGATGTGATATTTTAAGCATTCTTTTTATTCTATAATCAATATTCAAGCAAAGCAAGAAAAATTCCATCAGTACACTTAGCTGGCACATCTGTAGACTCATTTACATGGGATTCTGGGGCTTTTTCTTTGTTTCTCTGGCATGGCAAACTGTCCCTTAAAGATCTAGTCCTGCTACTCTGTCTTGTCTTAAAAGAGAAAGAATCCAAGAATAGTTTCTGGAAATATTATGGGATCTATTTTTTTCTAGAGTCTGTAGCAAACATGCAAATCACTTGCCCCAAACTTTCCTCCTTTGCAGAGTTCCCAAAAGAGAAATGTGCAGCTAATTTATGCACCAATATCCTGACCTGAGGGCAGGGTAAATGACACAATGCTGCGAAAAAATATACTCAAAGGAAAAATTCTGATTTGTGGCCATTCCTTACCCCAAAAATAAGTGCACATAAGACACAGTCTAAGTGTCAGAAAAAAGTTCCTGCTTACTTTTCATCTTTAGGCTTACAAAGGATTATGTGGTTTATTTGTTTTTTCTTTAAGAAGCTATCTTGCCAAAATTGCAAGGATGTGCCTAACTAAGAATTCAGTACTATACACAATACACCAATACAGCACAATGCCAAGGAAAACAGAGCTCTCTGTCTCAGTATCTTATTCCAGGGAGCTGTGCCTACCAGAGTTTCCCTTTTTGAAGCATCAGGGACGTGACAGCCCCAAAGAGAGTGAAACTGCAGTTAACACTTTCACACAAATTTTGCAGTCATGGTCTGCCTCATTTCACTGGACATGGACTTTCTTTGCCCTTCCTTAATGCTTCTGCTGCAAGTTCTTCCTCCATCCCCTACGTAATGGCAAAACATGCAGTCCTTTCTTGAAAGTTGGTAGCTCATTATCTCCTTAAGGAACCTGCCAAATAGTGGGTCAGAGCTGGATATGTGACTTGTACTCATACCATCAGTTTTGGGAAAGCTGACGTTGTATGTTTGCATGTTAGAAAATACCTGTGCTTTGCTTGAGCAGTGTCTAAACATTGTCTGAACTTGCTTCTGGTGAATGTGGTGTTTACCATATATCCATATTCCAGGTGGAACCATTGGGTATGAAAGCTCTGTAAAATCAGCTGTATAAACATTATTGTGGAAAATGTCTTTTAAAACTATTTTAGTGGTGAATATGTTTAAGCTACATGTGTTGAAGAAAGCAGAGGGTCAAGGGGAAGTTTGCAGTTCCCAGGGCATAGGGTTAGTTTACACAATGCAGCCAAGCATTGACATTAGCAGCCACTGGGTGTTCTCTGAATGATGAAAGGAAATTCAGGTGGAAAGCAGAAAAACTGACAATAATAACTTCTGATCAAATATATCAAATATAACTTCTGACTGCTTTTTTTTTGTGCAGGCTAGGCTAAAATAGTCTTTGGGCTTGTTTTTTTTTTATTTCTAATATCATACACACACACAGAAGACTGAGACTTTACCTAGAGGCAGTCTAACATGTTTAATATTTTTCTTTCCCATTTTAATTAAAACATCACATATTTTCAGTGTTGGGGATTTGTTCATTCCTAAGTGGGATTATTACTCTCCAACACTGACCAATGCTGGCTGAAGAGGTTAATGCTGCCATGGAGATGCTGCTGCCTCTATAACTCTGTTTCCTGAAAGAACTGTGTGTCTGTTTCCTATCCATTTCAGACAAAGCCACCAGTTAATTTACCAGTGTTGATTTGAAGACCCTTTAAAATAAATTCTCATCTGCATTCATGGATTTATTTTAAATCACCGAAGGATCTCCATGTAACTACAGATCAGAGGCTAGTGTACTCTTTGTCTTAGGCAAAGCTGGTGGGATCCAATAGCTTCAGGGAAGCGATGCCTTCCTGAAGGTGCTATTTGGAGACCCAGATCAGTCTGTGATCCCAGGATAAGCAATGGCCAAAGCAACTGATGAGAAGCTGTTTAAGAGAGGCAGAGGAGTCTTAAAGAGTCTTTGATTGCTGCCTAGGTTTGGTTTTTCAACAGAAGCAGCTCTTCGGTGAAAGGCCCACATGAGCTTCATGTCCCTTGGGATTGCAGCAATGCAATTTCCTAAGCATGCAGAGGAGTGGGCGTTGAGATTCTAGAGGAATATTGGAGTCTAAATCCTGCTAACTTCCACAAAGATTTGGCATTAACCTTTTCTAGCCAGCTTACTGCAGTGTGTGGCTAAGGACCACTAAATTCTAGGTATTAGTTGTGTAAGTGATCATGTTTTATAGGGCTTGACTGTAGCACCCAGCTCCACCTGGCCACAGAAAAGAAAATCAGAAACAGACTTGTGTAACAAGAAACTGGAGTTGGCATACTGGTGTAATTTAATTTCTCCAGTTTAAAATCTAAGTTTAGGACTGGACAAAATTTCCCACAGACTGGGAACAGCACATGACAACAGTGGGATGTATTTAACTTGTCCTATCTACTCCAAAGGTTTTCAGTCCTGAAACAGGCTGATTAAATATGCAAATTTAAAATTCAGTCCTGGGCAGAAGGCCAGGAAAAGGTCTGGTGTAGGAATTAAATGTTGGCTGCACACTCAGCAGAGGAGGATCTGGTCTGTCACACCACATCAAGGTGTGGTGAGAGTACAGTGTCAAATGAGCTTTCTTACTCTGTGCACTGGAACACAGAGTAAGAAATGCTTTACTCCATTTGGAACAGGCTTTAAGGCATGGTTGGATGGAGCCTGACAGTGCAGACAGAAAAATTCAGCTCTGACCTGGCTTCTTCTGCACTCATTGGGAATTCTCTCCTTGCTTTACTTGCACAGAAGAGACAAAGGTATATGGTTGTAACAGAATTCCCACTTTAATCCTCGAGGATTTTACAACTTTCCCCAACCTGGAGTGATTGTGCATAGGTGCATTCATAACTAAGTAATATGATATGTGGAATTGGAACAATTTTTCCATTCTGCTGACCTCTTAACAAGAACAGTGACCTGGTGAAGCTGACAAAAGATCAGGACTGTGTTGGATATTTCCCTTTGGCCAAGATTCCCTCTTTGTGTTTCTGCTCAGCAGTGGAGGCTTGAGGCATGCATGGACAGAGGGTGAAGGCTGTGGGTGCAGATGAACCTGTGAACCTGACAGGAATAAACAACAGCAATCCTTCCAGCACCCTGCTGAGATGAAGAACTGTGTACATATTTGCAAGGGAAGATGAACTGACTGAAGAATGAAGGGCAAAGGCAACACTGTCCTCACTTTTCTGCTGAGGCATTAAGTTTCTAAATTGTGTTCTGAAAGGTAAAGTAGTTGTGACTAACAAGTTAGAAATTTTTCAATTTTTTTTTTTTAATTCATGTTTTGGGGATTTAGTTTAATATCCCATAATTTCTTTTGTAGTCAGTTCCAGAACACCCACCTAAGGAGTTGCAAGTGGCTGCTTTTCAGTAAAGACCTTGTACTGGAAATGCAAGGGCTGAAGCACTGCTCTCAAAAATACTGCCTGCAAGCTGCCTGGTTCAGTGGGAATCAGGTGCTTCAGATAAATGACATTAAATGAAATGAAAAAAAATGCATTATAGTAGTAGTAAGCAGGTAGACACTGTTGGTTTTAAATCTGTTTCTCAGTGAGTTTCAAGGCAGCTGGACAGAAAAGTGCATCTGAAAATTTAGTAGACACCTACTTGTGTTTTGACATGGCTAAATGTAAATCCCTTTGAATATATGGCTCTCTCTCAGCTGAGAAGAAAGGGAGGGGGGAAAAAGATTGTTTTTAATATCTGACTCATCCTTTAAAGCTTTTTTGAAGTGACAGTATGTAGGAGGCTAGTAAGTAAAAGAGAAGAGCAATGCCTCGGTAGTCAAGCAAGACAGCCCTGATCCTACCTAGGTAACATAAGACACCTGGTAGGTGTCTTACATACAATTTTCCTATTCAAAGTCTGAGGAAAAGGGCATAACAAATAAGCTGAGCAGGGCAGAGCAGAGGATTAAGGGTGCCCAAAAACTTTGACTCTTTCAGATCACATGCTGTGAAAGCTTAGCCTACAAAATCCAACAGGAGTTAGTTTTTCTGTGTTTATTTCCTTTCCTTTTATTATTTTTTCTCAATGTTGTTCTACTATTTCTTTCTAAAATCACTCGCAGTCACACTTCCCATAACCGTTATGAAAGAACGTGTGACCATCCACCCTCTCCCAGTCTTCCACTTGTGAGCCTTCCCTTGCTGATGCCACTCTAAGTGCGTGTGGGGAGGGGTGACCTCCCCCTTCCCAGAAGGGGTAATCAGTGGTAATAGTGAGAGCAGTTATGAGGTTCATTTCCATCTTTTGAAAGGTTCTCAGAGACCCATTAACCCTGATAGATAAGGATGTGGGGAACAAGGAACAAGTGATTCTCTATTCCCCCCTTGGTGCTTTGTGGCCCATTAGATGAGAAACTGATCTAGAAAGATACATCAGAAACATTAGCAGGGGATCATGGATAAAACACAGCAGAAAATGCAGGCCTAATATGAATAGGTCTCGGGGCAGTGTGTTTTCAGTGGATTTACACAGCTTGATCCATTGCTGTGAGAACCAGGTGTTGCACAGTCTCAGAGAGATTTTCTAACAAACTCTAGTGACAAAGACATAAATGTTAGTGACAACACAGCTAAGCTTGACTGACCTTCAGTAAGAAGCTTCTAACTACTGAGCTCATTCCAGAGTCTGTCCTCAGCCATCCTCTCTACAGACAGTCAGGTTCTTGTCACCCAGGTGACAGGTTCTTCTCAGTGGCAGTATATTTTTAGAGCTCTAAATTTCAAAATCTACAATAAATGTAGATTTGTTGACAGAAAACATAATTGGTTGATTTTAATGACAAAAAGAGCAACATTGTACTATAGGGATGGTTACTCCAGTAACTTTTCATATGAGCTCATTAAATTTCTCTGTATTTGAAGTTACCAAAAGCCATAGCTGCATTTGAAAACTCTGGAAAACTGTACATGGATCTTGTTTTATGAGAAGTCAGCCTTAAATAGCCTTGAAAACAGGCCTAATTTATGAGCTTTGTTAGAATCTGAGGAGGAGAAATACACAGTTTTTTTCTCTGGAGCTGCTGAGAGCATTGTTGAATACTGTAGTACTAGATGTGAATTATTGGCACATTAAGTTAGTTTTGTGCCACAATGTTAAGTTAGTTTTATGAATTGGGCCTTTGTTGTTTAGGAGGCCAGCGCAGGAAGCACTGGGGCTGTCATTAGTCAGGCCCATCCATATTTTATTGCTACTGATAGGAAGTCAGCATTCCAGCCCATCATAAAGAGTGGCAGTTTCCATGCTTACAGAACTAATTCTTCATCACAACTCCCTAGATCTAGACCTGAGTATCAGTCCCAGTTCTAAAGGGTCACCAAAAAGCCAGTGGCAATCAGCTGTGCTGATAAGATTAGATCAGTTAGACAGTGCAGAAGTATTTATGAAGTAAAGAGATAATAGATATTAAGACAAGAGCTTTGAAATGGCTGTGGCCTTCACCCTGCATGCAGTATATTTTCTGTGGGATAGCCATATGAAAATAGTTGTCTTGGCAGCTGAGACAGGCCAAACAAGGTGTTTTATAGCAGCTGAGGTGGGAGTTGCTGGTTTTGTTTTAACTGGAGAAGGTAGACATTTGGTTCGGAATGGTTCATGACTCCCATTTTCTCTTTGCTACTCGTAAGTACCCCCCACTTCTAAACACTCCTGAAAGACGTGCAGCCCTTGTGGGAGAACTGTCCTTTCTAAGGCATCAGCACATGCCTGCCTCTGCCTCAGCTCTGCAAAAAGCAGCAGCAGCAGCATGAGGGACAGTGAGGGGGCCAAGGGAGCCACGGCCTGGGAGCTGGCCAGGGCACTGAGGGCAGCTCAGCCCGCACTGTCACACACCCTTGCAGTGGGCGCGAGGGGACACGGCCCAGCCAGGCACAGCTCCTAAAGGCTGGCCTGGCTGGGGATCCAGTGCTGGAGCTCTGGCCGTGGAACGGGCTGGTGAGAGGTGCCAGCACTTCCCACAGGATGCAATGGGGACCGAACTTCGCAGCATCTGCGGATGCCACCAAGAGTGAAACCCAAGCTCTGGAGAGTGCCTGCAGTCCCTGCTGGAGCTCTGCAAGGAGCAGCTGCTGACTCCCACGCAAGACTCAGCACCAAGGGACTTAGATGTACATGGACTGCAGTCAGCTGTACAGGAGCTGGCTGCAAGACAACATCATATCTGAGCAGAATTTTTTGGCCTATTTAGAAATACATTTATTTGAACATGAAACTCCTTTAATCCCCCTGCAGACCAAAGAGATGGCAGAAGGTATTATAGGCAGGGATGTCCCCTTCAAACTCTACAATTGTCTGGCTTTCTAGCCAGCAACTTAGAGATGAAAATGCAGCAGTTCAGAAAAAGATCCTTTCACAAAGTTGTCCATTTAATCTTGTGCAAATTTCACATCATGCATACATGAAAGACTAAGCATGGAGAAGCAAGGAAGAATCTTGCTTTTGTGTAAAGACCAAATATCTCAGCAGGCATTTGAGGAAAGGAATAAGCAGCAGAAGCATCTGCGTGGAATACACAGCCAGTGTGAAAGCTGCTTCTGTCACTGCTGTGAGGGCTGAAGGCAGCTCTCCTTCCTCAGGTGACACAGCATGGGATGGACATGAAACTCATTGCTCAGAACAGCTCAGTTCTGCCTCACGTTTTCCAGGGAACACATACAAGTATTACTGGCTGCAAGTACCATTCCTCTCTGCTGAAATGCAGCTCTCATCTTCAGCACAGGAAAGTAAATTCATCTTGGTTTTGTGAAGTAGTCATGAAAAATAGCTTGGTCAGAAAACTGCATCTTTGGGGTGTTCAAGAAAAAAATTGTTTCAATGAAAGTTGAGTTTTTATACCACAAAAGCAGTGCCTTTATAAAAGATAGGGGCAAAGGATGTCATAAAACCAGAACCAGTTCACCAAGTTTCCAAATACAAATGCACTGGAATATAATGATTTGCTAAGTTACTGTGGAGTGGCCAAAACCCAGAGTGCTGTGCCCTTCAGATGGACCTCCCCAGGTTGGAGTGATGGGCAAAGAGCCCTCGGCAACTTTTCTGCATGAAAGGTGTACTTTAAAACACGAGTACTTAAAGCTCCCTCACTTGACTGATGTACTTTGCTACAGACAATCGAGCCTGCAGAACCTTCTTACATAAATCTGTGGAAACAAAATGAGTAATCTGGTTTATAAAGATGCTCCTCTACATTAGAATGCTTCTACCATGAAGCAGAACAACTTTCATTTAATATTAGACCAGTTTTTTGCTGCAGTGTTTAGATTCTGAGATAATTCTTTGTAACTTAATCAAAACTGTTTTTTTTCCATGCTTCACAGGTTGATGCAGAAGGAACACAGGAGGATGTTTTCCTGGAAATCTGCAAAACAATTGACTCTTTTCTGAAAAAGGAAGAGGCAGCATTTTCTTTTTCACCAGAAATGCAGTAATGGTGTGTAAGGTGTGTACACAGCCTTGCCCACGTGCACCCCACAGCCATGATTTGCTGGTCAAAGCAGAGCTGCTTCGAGAGGTATCTGGAATTTGTGCACGTGGCGTGTTGCTCAGATGAAATCTTAGTTCTGAAAGTACACTCAACAGAAAGTGATCTGTATGCTAACCCCACTCTGAGAACTGAATTTTGTTTTCTTGGGTGTTTGCTCTTCATGGGTTAAAAGCAGCAAGGTGAGCAGCAGCTCTGGTTTTGTATTTCATGGTCACACACATTCCATGGGAAACGGGACAGTGCCTGGCCAGCAGGGAGCTCTCCACCCACCCCAGTCACTGTCCAGCAGACTGACATTAGGCTTACTGCATACAAGTTTCCCATTATTTTCTTTTTATTGGCAGTACTAATTTCTGTGGTGTCACTTAGCTTGTTCTTGGGCTTTAGTGCCTGAAACCTGCTCTCTGTAACATGCAGCTCTAGGAGAGCTGGAATTAGTCAAGCTCTAAGTTAAAATAAGCTTTTCACATATCCCCAGAACACTGTTGCAAGGAAAAAAAATTCATTGAAGATACAGTTGAATGTTGTGGAAGTCTGTCAACCTATTATTGGGAAGCAGACACCATTTTTGAGACAGTCTTGTCTTCTGCTGGGAATGTTACGATTTTATAACTGACTTCCCAGTTTTGTGAGCTGAGAATGATTATTGTATTGTATAGTTAAATGTGCAATCCAGTAATGATCTATATTAACAGCAGTTGTGCTATAGCTATTAAAGACCATATGTAAAGTTGGTTATGAGCCAGAACATCTCACGTCATTTTTAAATTTCACTTCAGAAGTATTTCAAATGCAAAATTCAGATCATCATCTGTTGTCTTGTACTGGTATTGCCAAAACTTGGGAAGGTGTGGTGGGGTGGGAAACCAAAAAAAAAGGAAAATGTCAGGGATTATTTGATTCATATTGCTTGCACCTTTAGTAAGCCATTTATCTGTAATCTGCAAAAAAAGTCTGTAAAAGTGCTATTGTATTTCCGTTAACTAAAATATTGTGGAGTTTCTCTGGTATTACTGACAGCTAAATAAAAGCTTGTTTGGCATTGCTGTAAAGTAACTGCATCCTCTTACTGGAACTACTGGATGAATTTACAGTGAAAGTGGGTTGCATGATTGCTTGTACTGTCAAAGGTGTACTTTATGCAGATTTGCATTTTTAAAGTTACCTTTCTTGTAATGAAGACATAATACCAATAAAACATGTACAAAAATGAGGAGTAATGATCTCTGTTACAGTATATGTGGGTTTAATCCTTTTCAAAGCACAGTACATGACTTGAAAATATAGCTCAAATCAGCATGCTTACAGAATATGTCCTTTTTCCAATCAGGGCAGATTCTTCTGTTTCCTTTTCTTCCTTAGCATTTGCCCTGTAGATGCTAATTCAATTATTTTTTAGGGTCTGTTTTACGTATGTTCTTATCCTTCATACCATGGATGTTCCTTCTTTCCTGGGTCCTTCTATAGCCTACATTTTACCTCTGGTGCTCTAGAAGTGCTTCTCCAGCTCCAGCCAGTGCCATTGAGCAGCAGCAGCGGTGCCTGCAGTACCACACAGCTCCCAGGGCAGCTCTGGCCACAGCAGCCCTGACGCGCCAGCAGCTGCTGCTGGAGGCGCTTCTTTTTAGAAGTAGAACACTCTGCAGTTACCACGAAGTTGCAAATTCATCTGGGTAGGTTTTCTGGAGTATTTTCTATGATATTTAATTACAGTAGAAGTTATAAAGTGTGGAGTCTCATACTTGTGCAGGATGGGAAAAAAGCAACAATCAGCTGCTATTTTGTTGGGGTTTTTTAATTACAAAAATTATTTACCATACACTTCAGTTTAATTTTTATTTTTGCTTCTTCTGTCTTTTCTGTGGAAAAAACCAAAAAATTCCCATGCTTGATTTGGTGTTATGTGCAGTAGATACCTATGTGCATACATTCATAATGTATGCAGGAGCAATAGCTGTATATGCATGCATAGGGAAACATTAATATTTATACATATTCAATAAAATAGGACTTAGCCAAGACACTCTTGAGTGATTCAGACTTGAAATTATCCTTTGGCTTCCAACCTTGTTCCAAGGATACCAAGATCTTTTGTTCTTTCCAAGCTATCCTAAATTGATGACTGAATATTTTCTCTAATTTATTTTTCTTATTTTATTCCCATATTTTTTCAGGATATAAACAGAAAATGAATGTTACCACAGATCCTCTTCCTGATAATATACCTTTACCAACTCTAGTTTCCTATAAAGACCATGAATGATGTGGAAAGCATATTTATATGGTCTTAGAAAGCCTCTCAGAGCAGTATCTTTCCCAATTAAAACTAAAATACATCATGTGAGTTTTGTGTTGTGTTTTTTTAAGGTTTATTAAATTTATCTAAGTATATGAGATATGTGAGATATGTTTACATATTATATTTGGTCAGTGTTTTAGTAACTGTAATGTATTACTCTCTAAATAGATTAAATGCCTACATTCTTTTTTCTGAAGCAAAAAATAGCTACACCTAAAGTTACTGCAAAAATACTGACCAATTTATAATTAAAGTTACTATGTGCAGCCAGCCAATTATCCTTCCTATTGCCATCTTTTAAAGTCCAATTTGTTTGTTTTCTAGCTAATTGCTCTGAGTATTCTAGCTTCACAGCAACTGGAAGTCTATTACAGTTATAAAATAATCAAGTGTTTCTGAATCACAAGCTATACATTTCAATAAAAAATATATTAAGTAAAATATGTCACAATAATTACAAAGCTTCTCAGACAATGGTATACACTGTACCAAGGCTACTAAAATCTGGATTTTCTGTGGTCTGACAAAGAAGTCTGTGAGTGAACAAGGAGAGAACTGGAATGCTAATCCTGCCGGGGCCAGAGCGGGCTGAGCCCCGGGCGGGGAGCGGCAGAGGCGGCACTGGGTGACCGATCCAAATGTCCTGCCCAAACTTTCCATCTTGATTAAAGTCAGAACTACAAAGAAAGGAAGTCACAGCAAGCATTCTATATATAAACAGACTGTATCCACATAGTTTATTTCTCACAGTTCTCCTGACAATTGAACATTATTTAAGAACATACTGTATACACAGATAAGAAGAAACATACAAAATGTTTTAAATGATGCACAACAAAATCCAGCAGTATAAAAGAATGCATGTGAACCCTTGCTCACTGCTCAGGCTAAATTTAATCACTGTTTAAATAGTAATAAAAATACAATCTTTCATGGATCTTGTGCAGACTACAAAAGAGGAAAAATTATTACCATATATATGATTTATATTAGGCAGTTTTCTTTGATGAGTTGCACTAACAACTCCAAATACAGAGGCAGAAGGCTGTGTATTTTATTTTAAAGGAGTAAATGTTGAGTATTAGAGACTTTACACAGTTACTAGCACTGGCACTTTTCACCATATTTTGTACACATCACATGATCATCTTATATAACATTACATTTAAAAAATATATCTGAGTGACAATTTTATAACATTCACACACCATGAGCTGGTTAAGGAAGCAATGCCACAGTTGCCCCCTGTAGTGCTTCACTGTTGGTAAATAGAGTTCGTTGTGGTTTTAAAAAAAAAAATTTAAAAATTGAAGGTCAACATGATTAAGCAGCTCCGATTTAATAAAGGCCCGTAGCCAACCATTGCCGAGACAGTGAGTATTTTTAGAGTACAGCCTAGAAGCAAACACTGTCATTGGTTAAAACCTTGCCTAAAGAAGTCAGTTACTGTGCTGAAAACTATTTCACAACAAAACTGCAAGCTACTAAACTGTTTTTATATAAATACTTCATCTCCTCTGGATCTCATTATAACCAAGTTCTTCAAAGCCTTTGGAATTTACTCTATCTTTAATGTGTGCTCTCATTTCTGGCTCACCCTTTTGTATGTGTTTCTTTTGTTTAGATTCACCACCTAAAAGTGACTAATGTGGTGAAAGAAAAGTCTCCCAGTGAAACCTTCTGCACACTAGGAATGTTCAGCTGCTGTTCAGTGATCTAGAACCATGACAGCTCAAAGCTGTAGTTTGACAAGTACACCCAGGAAGCTGTCATGCTGTGAGTGACATTTCAGGGAAAGCAGAGTCTTTCCAAAATGTGCACAGAATTAACAATGGTGCCATTGTTATTTTTCAAAGAGGATAGTAAACCCAAGATGGTAGGTCTGCTTCCCATGTCATCTATTTGCTGGAAAGTAGTTTGGGTCAAGATAATTGTAACTCGTGCCCTGGGACATGCAGTAGTCTCTGTCTAAAAATGTCTCTGCTCTGTAAATAGGTTCTAACTGGTGATCTTCCTTATGAATCTCTGTTTCATGCAGACTGCAAGGGAAAGAAAAAGATAATAGTTTAAAAGTCAAATTTAACTTTCAGAAACAGTGATCATATCAACAGGTTCATACCAAATTGGACAGCAGTTCATTCATAAAGTCTAAATCCTCCCTCTATTTAACCGTACCAAACCTATCTGTCCACTGTATTAAAAAAAAATACATATACATCCAGAATCTGCTTACAAAATGTATCTCCCACGAAGAGATGCTAAATTATCTCCCACTTTATTCAACACAGGGCATGTATCCTGTGCTGGAGCAAAGATTTCCACCCTACATAGCAATTACGCAGCAGAGATTCAATCTAATGACAAATAGGAAGTAGAAGCACAGGCTGCTCACCAGTCAGAACACGAATCACAGAAATCCAAGGACATTTCCTGAGGGCAGTCTTGGCAGTGCCACCGAACCCCCTGGATAGGTTCAATCCCGCAGTTATCACACTGTGGAGCAGATGGAAGAGCACTGAGAAAGCAGCAGCTGGAGGCAGCACTTCACTGCTAACAGTGCACACCAACCCAGCGCACGGCAATCGCTGTGTGTCCCTGTGCTACCGCCCGCCCCACAGCTGAATTCTCCTCACCAGACCACAACGTGCTCCTGGATAAAGAAGTCCTCATTCCCGAGGAGAGGCCCTGAGGATCCATCAAGCTTTGGCCTCGCTTCCCTCTCCCCAGATGCTCCACCCTGGCATTACCCTGCTCAAGAAAAGCAGCCCAGCCCTGCCTGCAGACGCTCTTATCCGCAGGTGGCTCTAAGAACTGCTGTGACACAGCACAGGGACGTGAGGTTTCACACAAGCCCAGCCACATGCAATGTCAGCCTTTCCATGGCAGAGGGAAGCAGTAAGGCCAGAGCAGCAGAGCTTGTTGGGCTGCTGGGAGCTGCAGATCAGGGCACAAGGGGACACACTGATGCCCTTTCCAACTCAGAAATGTAGTAACACATCAAGGGTGGGCTGGAACTTAAAGCTAGATGGCCAGGATGGAAGGGGAATAACATGTTCAGAGAAGGAAACAGAGGCCTGGAACTAAAACTGAGCAAGACAACAAGAACTTATCCCAAGTGCAAGAGTGTGGCATGAAAAAAAAAAAAAAAACCCAAAAAAAAAAAAAAAACCAACAAAACAAAACAAAACAAACACCCCAAAAAAACCCCCAAAAAAACCCCAAACAAAACAAAGTAAAAACAATACACGAAAGCATGAAAGACTACATGAAAAATTCACAGTGGTACAGAAGAGGGACAGAAATGCAAAAATATTTGATAAAAAAAAAGGAAACCAGGAAAATGGGACTTGCAGGCAAGGAGAGCTTTTAAAAAATCTAAATTACAAAGAGTGCTGCAGAGACAGGACTGAAAAGGAAAATGAAATGTGGGAAACAAGCCTGTGCTCCCATAGCTCATCCTCTATCCATCTATTAGAACCTGAATTTCTGTCTCAGCACCTGTGAAACCCACTGGCACAGCAGCTGCTCCTGCCACCACTGAGGCACTGAGGGTTACAAACATCTTACACAGCTCTGCCACAGCTGCATCCCTTCAGTCCACAGATGGCTTTCAAGTGTGAGGGCTGATAATGAGGAGGGACTAAGCATACCAAGAGCTGTTCTTTGAGAATATCAAGTTCAGAAAAATGCGAGAACTGAAAAATTGGCTCCAGTTATCTGATCTTGAGAACCAAGACAGTGGAAAGCCTTGACCTTAATTTTTGTGCTCCAGCTCCCCCCCTACCCTGTGCAACAGAAATAATACTATGCCTTTCATTTCATAATGAAGAAAATAAGTATTTGCAAATTGCTTGGATAATACAGCAGTGAAAGTCATGAAAAACCCACAAGAGATTCAATAATTCAATATTCAAAGCACAGGTTGAATAATGTGTACTAAATGAGGCCAAAGGCCGTGCAGAACCAAAACTGCTCTCAATGGCTGCTTATTAGGTGAGGTCTGTCCAGCCCATAGACTGAATTTCCTGAGGGAAAACAGCCCATAATCACCTGATTTCTCAGCTTACTATAATGCATAATACAATCAAACTCAAATGCAAAGAAACTTTCAAACTTCAAATGCTTGACACTGTGTAATGTCAATTTACTTCTCAGGATAATTTTACGTAGAAAAAGCAGTTTGTTAAAGTCTGGTCTGCCTGATTAAAGTTTACAATTTTGGGAGGAAGAAAATGCTTATTTTAAAAATCCCCTCAAAATGAAACACCAAATATACCATGCCAACTAAAACCAACAAAAATAAGAAGCACCTTGGTGGTCTGATAACAAATCTGTCGGTATCAACTGATGAGGCTGGCTTAATTTTACAGTCAATTTGTACTGAACCTTGAACTATCCTTGCATTCTTATGTAAATGGGTATTAGAAAAAAAATCCATCTCCATAACACTAAATTAAAAAACCTGTTCCAACAGTTACAGCAACCAGTTAGACATAAAATCCCTTCAAACCAGAAAATAAGATTTCCAGAGTGCACTTTCTTTCATGCTGCCTATTAATGGTTGTTGCTCAGACAATACATCAGTTTAACTTAATGGGTTTTTTTTCTTAATTTTACATAAACATTGTGTTATGTCCTTGCTTCAACTTCTGTCAGTTATTACTTGATGAGATTGTGAAGCTGCTACAAAACAAAACTATTCATCTATTACTTCTTATCCAAAATCTCTGTCCCTTCTTTGGCCTCAGGTAAAGACAAAATTACTCCAAATCCATAATCAGAAAATTATCATTAATGAATCACTGTCAAAAGAAAATGAAGTATCAACTGGAATTATATCATGATTTAACAAGGCTCTAATACAAGCTGTATTTTCAAATTGTGGTGAGAAAAAGACAGAATGTTTATTAATTTCCATATAACATCAGCATTCAGTGAAAGCTGAGCTACCAGAAAGACTGAATTACATGGGCTGTTTTTTCTTAAAGAAAATGAGGGAAAACAGACTCAGTGAACAAGAACTAAGGGAGCAAACTTGCTATATTCAACAAAACCTTTTCAGGAAATCCAAACCACATTCTCTTGGAAAACTTCTACATTCCACTGAGCAACAGAAGAACATCTCTTGCACTCACCTTAAATCCCACGTGCTGCACAAACCCACTTTCTGCATGCATCTGCTGGAGTTTCTGTTTCTTCAGTTTTTTAAACTCTAACAGTTCTTTGTATTCAGGTAACTCTCGATATGTTACTGGAATACTCTCTTCATCCTGTTCAAGGTAAAAAAACCCAGAAAAGTATTCTTACTTAGGAATACAGTAATTAGTAAGACATGAATTTGTTCCATAAATCACTATGTATGATTAATAGTGTTTAAGAAAATGATGGCATTATTCTAACATACTAGAAAAATGTTTTTAAAAACTTAACACCCATATCCAGTATTAACTTCTCACCTTTACTGGTAAGAATAAAATGCAATGAGCAGCACCATCCCATGACTGAAAGAGTAGAACTCACAGTTATCCAACTCCCTTTATCTCTTTACTGTCTCTTAACATCTTATAAAAACACACTGCTATTTTTTCATAAATTATGAAGCAGCTTGTCTCCCTGCAGGCCAGTGCAGACATCTTTGCCAGAGAGGTACAACAAATGGTTCTCTCTTCTTCAAAGACATGCCAATTCTGTTTTTTCTCACGCAATAAAAGTGAGGATCTGCTTCAATAAAAGTTGAGGATCTGCTATGAAAGGACAGCTCTACTTCTAGTTCAGATGCTCATTTCAAGGTAATGATTTTATTGTAGCAGCTGTACTTGGTAGATGTCAGCTGTTTTCAAAGATGACAAGTCTTTACTGATGTTGAGCAGTTTTCACATCCTACAATGGAAGGAACCTTCAGGGAGGGAAAACAACTACAACTACAAGATAGTGATTAAAATTCTTCTAATGTAGCCTGAATGTGTAATTTCCATTTCTTTTTATGAATCTGTGAAGATTGAAGATTCTGTATTATTTAGTAAGTTTATTAAAGGAAGTGAGGGAAAGAGGCTTTACTACATTTCTGAAAAGCTTTATAAATTATTTAATTGCAATTATGAACCTATATAAAGGACTAGATTGCAAACTGAGAAAGTTATGGTTAAATGACACAATTCAGTTGTGTAGTGATAAGCTACATTCTCTTTAATATAAAACAGGGATTCACTTTCCATACAAATCTCAAAAGTTCTTCTGAGAAAAACTGCCTGTCACAAAATAACTGTATATTGCATAAAGTGTGCTTTAATAGCTCCCTGTGTGGACAATTCAGTCTGGAATAGTAAATAGCTGTGTTCTAGAATAATTAGACTACTCACAAAACTAATAAATTGTAACTGAAAAGTAAATGAACCCTATTAGGAATAGTGGGTCTTCGCTTGAAAATAACTCGCTTATACCAAAATATAATTTTTCAGGAACAGTTATAACTGGTAATATTTAAGTAAATTTTTTTGTCTTTACACAGGAAAAGAATGTGGTAATTCCACTGTGAAATCAAAGAAAACCTTATTTTCCTGCTACACTGCTTTTCTTCTGCTAAATGACACAAAGTATTTTTCTCCAAGACAGTGACTGTCAGAAAGACACCTGACTTTTAACACTAGAACAGAATCCTGTGCATTCATTTTTAATATAGTTTACAATCCCTTTTTGCTTCCAAATTGCTATTATTTTGCACTGAATGCGGGGATCTTTTGGGTAACTGAGCTCCCCTGTCTTTCTACCTTTGAAAGTCAGAACTGCATCTATCTGGAAATGTTGCTCTAATGAGGAAGAAAAGATTATGCCAAATTAAAAAAAATGTCTCTGTGTAGCACATGACCACTATTATCACTGTTATGGTGCCCACATTAATTATGAGTTAGGGCACCACGGCAAAACCAAAATGTTTCAGGAAACTGTTCAGAACAATTAGAAAATATGTATTTAAAACCAATACAGAACAAAAGTATGTTAGCTCAAAAACCAGCTGCACTGCATCTCTTCTTATATGCATTTTATTTCCAGGCCTTTTAAGTTTCTTACTGGAATACGCAAAGTTATCAGGAATGTCTGTGGATGAGCTGAAAGACCACCACAGAGAGAACACAGAAAATGAGCAAAGATGGGATTTAGGACTAGGAAGTAGATAAATAAATGTAATAATTAAGGAAGACTACGCAGTGCAGGTAAAAAAGTCAGTAAAGAAAATGAATGGACTGATAGTGGGTGGCCTCAATACTTGTGTTATGCAACAAGGTTTTCACACACAAGATGTCACTAGGCTCACAAAAAAATAGAATTAACTAGTCAGGTTCTTAAGTCTAAGGAAAACAGGAAAACCACAGTGATTCACACCAGCTGTGAAACTTGCCCAGCTCCCAAGCAGCAGGATCTAGTCCCTCTACGATTCTGTATGGAAATGGGAACAACCTATGTCTAAATTCTTGTTGTATTATTGCATGGGATAAATTAGGAAAGTAGTACACTCCATGATGTAGCAATTCACTGGGTTAGGATGTCTACTAGAATTTGCCTCTAAGAATATAAAAAACTGCTTGTTGATTGACAATTCACTCTGTTAGTTCACACTTTAAAGTGGATTTTACAAAATTTATAATTAATTCAGCCAGTAGAAGATAAAAAAAAAAACAGTGATGCCAACAGCATTTGAATTTTACCAGGGCTCTATGTAACCTTTCTAAAACACATCTTTAACCAGAATCTCAACTATATCATCTACATGATTTTCAAACCTCTCTCATGCCAGATCACTTACTAAAAATATGCAACTAGAACTTCTTTGAGATATTTCAGGATAAAACTGTTTAGACTTCCAGACTTCCTTCCTGATTTGGTCTAAATTCTTTGCTGTCAGAGGCTGTTATATTAATAACGTATTTATAATTCAAAACAGCTCATGAATCTTATTACAATTTAATACTTCCTTGATGATATTTTATGGTGAAGATGCCTTATCTATTAAACACTAAACAAGGTCAAAGTGACAGCGAGCATGACATTCTCTGACTGAGTGAAATGACATACCGATACTTCCTCTTCTGCTGTAGCGTCCATATGGCTGTGAAAACTGCATCTGTCATCATCTTCATCCATATAAACTGGAGGTTCATGAGATGTCATGAAAGTTGAAGGTTTGAAAAGATGTTTATTTAAAGGATGCTGCCGTCTACTTGATGACTACAGTGAAAAAATGGTATATTTTTAAAAACATTCCTTGGCTATTATTTAAATAATCCTCATTGATAAAACTTTGCCTGAAATGTGTTCTTTCACATGAAATAATCTATGATGTTTCCAATTATATTTATATTTCTGTATCGCAGCCTCCCACAGCTGCAGTTCTTCTCCCGCATAACAAGTGGAATCCAATGAACAGTGCAATACTTTGGTAAAAATGCAGCAAAGAAAGAGCCCTTATGTCATGGTTTGACACCTTACCATAAAACCCCAACCATCTTAACAAGTGAGACTGACAGCAAGAGTAAAACAGAAAGTAAGGCTGTTACAGTTTTGAAGGCTGAGGACCAGAGACCAAAAATATTAAAAAACTTCCAACAGTGTGAGACTAAGCAAGGAAGTAGTTTTGCACAGGTCCAAGAGACCAAGGGTCGATGCTTGACACTTCTTATACTTGTGCCTTAGTGAAAAAACCCAAGTCTAGACCTATTGTCCTGGTGCAGGAGAGAGAACGCAATTCATTGCAATAAAAAAATGATTCTAAAAGTTAGAAAGAACTGCTCTCTAAAGGTTTTCATTGCCACTGCATGAAAAAGGAACATAAAAAACATTAGATGAAATAAATTACTCCATTAGTTCACATCTAGAAACTTTCAACTTTAATGCTGTCTGATGGTGTAGAAGGGTGACAGTTTTAAAAGAGGTTACTTAAAGGCACTCAGCCCCTATTACCTATTCCCCAGTGGGAGAATATTAAATATCAAAAAGAAGAATTTGGGGTGAATGAAACTGACTCAGCCCCTTACTTAGCTGCTTTCAGACTAGCACTTTGACATTTAATGTCAAAACTTACATTCCTCGACTTAAAAAACCCTTACAGTGTGAATCAAAAATGTAAGCATGAAAAGTGTTTTTTCTAACAATCATAAAAGTGAGGATTGTTTTACACAGTGCCTAGCTCCTCATACAGCTAAAGCAAAAGGAATACTTGCAATAGTTTGTACTTTCTCCTTTTTTAGCAAGAGCTTTTATCCCAAAAGGTCCTATATCAGTTACAAACCTGCAGTATTATAGTACAACCCTTGATCTCTAAAGAGGGATGTAGCATTATTTTACAGCTGTGCACAGTTTAAAAACTAAAGGCACAGATGACACCAGTGATTCAGATGGAATGCATCTCTGCAGACAGAAGTACCAGGAAGAATTGAGATTAGCTCTGTTCAGTCTTAATGGAAGAGAGGACGTAGTAGTAACAACTGGAAGGTGGTACCTCTGATCTGCAGAGCTACTACAATGCAAGACCAAGAATTTCTTCTAAGACTAATGTACTATACCTATTGTGTTGAATTTTTCTACCTGTGTTTCGGTGCTTTTATGATTTCCCTTAAGATTTCAAACCTCTCTAAAATGTGTCCATGTGTAGATGGCATTTCGTCCTGAGCTGACACAGTGATTTACATTTTCTGTTAACAAAAAACTGCATTCAATACCAGATCTGGAGTCAGGAAAGTAAAACTGTGCCTATGCTTATACAGCAGCACTGCCATGCATAACAGTGCTGTGACCTACAAAATGAACTGAAGATTCAAGGTCTCTTCCTTTGGTGAAGAATGAACTAAAATACTACTTAAAAGCAGACAGTAAAAGATCATTTTCCCTATGGGAAATATATCTCTAGATTAGACTTAGAGCAGGTGCACTAATGATATTATATAAGGATTAAATTGAAAATGATAAGCCATAATTGAAGAACTGAACATTAGAGTCCTAAGTCTCTGATCCAGTTTTATTATCACCAGCAGCAGGTAATGGTTATACAGGAAAATATCTGATGCATCCTGCTTAATTTCCAGTATCATTAGTTAGAAGAGACATATGTCATATGAGTAGATATACAAACTTCAACAAGATGGTCAAAAAGCTTCTAAACTCTCCAGTAACCATTTTAAAAAAGCATCCTGAAGATGGAGAAATACAAGTACCCCGTGGAGAAATACAAGTATTTTCTTGTGAAGCATCCCTTTTGACACAAATCTTACATTAAATATATTTGTTTCTTATTTTCCCGTAGGTATGTGCTTTAAGTATTGGCATCCAGTTTTCAAACTTCTATTACTGGCAATAAAGCAGATACACTGCAGTTACACTTACTCAATATCAAAATTAGGAGAGGCATGACCCAGGCTTCCAACAGCCCTTGCATTTCCTTTCTGCCACATAATACCTCCAGTGGAGACCTGGGAGTAACTAACCTGGTATGGTGCTGTCAGTCTGTGCTCTAAGCAGACAGCTCTATTAGCAGGCTGAGAGCTCAATTTCTCCACATACACTATTTGTTTCACTTTTCCATCTGCTTTATTTCTTACACAAGATACAAATATAACACAGGGATGCTGCTTAATACAAACCAGAGCAAAACGACCTTACTCTTATGACCTGGCAACAAGGATGTGAATCCCACTGCAAAAACTGACCCAAGTATTGGATATCTTCTAGATAGAAACCTAAGAAAAACCTGTATGATGGGACTATTACTCTTGCAATGTGAGATTGTTAAGAATTTTATAGAAAATACGTTTCACTCTTGATTATATTTGGTTTGTCCACGGTGCAATCACTGTTCAAATTAGTGAAAAATACAATTAAGATGTCCCACATCGACTGATTAAGTACTCCCAATGTTTATCAAATACAGAGATCTGCTGCCTGACAACATTACACAGATTCTGTAATGATGGTCTTTGCAAACAAAATTAACAGGAAAGAACAAAAGCTGTGACCAAGGTAATTTTAAGTGGTAGAGTGACATAAAGAACTCAAACAATTATAATTTTCAGAACCAAATTTTCAACGCCTGTTGAAATCAGCCACACAGTATTATTATACTACAAAAATTAACCCCAACAGTTTATGTAATTTGAAATTCTGACAGATGAATCTCCACACTGTTTAAGGTATCACTGTTTCCAGCTGGTTTTTTGGTTCTTTTGCCAGAAAGCATTTTTCCAATAGACAAGGTGGCCGACATCATGTCTGCACCTTCCCTGCCTCTGTTTATAGAGCACAACAGTAGATTAAAACCCTGGTGAAAGTAAAATGGTATTACCATGACAGATGGCAAACTGGAAAGGCTCCAATACAAGCACTTACTGTTTGCAGTAACTTCAGAGAATACAAGGAGACAAAAAAGGGTGTGTGATACTTTAAGTCATTACACACCAAGTGTGGTAGATCTTTGTATCAACCCATGGACAGCAACTTTTGTTTCTAACCTTGCAAAGAACTAAATCTGTAAGTTTGCCTTTTTGTGGAATCAATGGAAAGTTTACTCTATTATTTATCAGAAAACATCATGTATACCTGGATGCAAACCAGTAATGTTACTCCATAAAATGCCACTGTAAGGGGTTTTGAAGTTTTGTAAATACTGAGTAAATAAAAAAAAACCCAAACCCAATAAATAAAACCCCACGAAACTTGAGACTGCCCTCTTTTACTGTCTATTATTGGACTTTATTAGTACCCAAAAGCACCTTAAAGATCATGTAAATCAAAATCTGTGACTGAGCTGCACAGAAATTTAGTCTTTGCTTCTGTAAATTAAGATTTTTTTGGATCATATTTTTTCTCATCCATTCCAGGATCAGAAAAGCACTGCATTTTAATGGACATTTCAGTCTTAAGCCTATGCCTGAGCTAATTCAGCAAGCTCAGTTATACATAATTTTCTATGGTTTTATTAATTAGAAGATTACTGTACAGTATGAATTATAGGCCTTCTTATCTTCTTCCAACAAGGTTTTCATTGTCACTTCCTGATCAGTTATAGTAAATTTACAAATGAGGAAGAAGTACCCCAAGACCATCATTCTACCCTGCCTGTTCAGCTGCAATCTGAACACTTCACCTTCCCAAGAGCTGTCATTGTGAAACCAGAATGAACATCCAATTCACGCCATACTGCTACTGGCAAAAGAAAATGATTACTTCATTAAGTAACTTTATTAATCTATTAAAAATATTACTGATTCTGACTCAACTTCCACATAAATGCAAACAGAAACACAGGATTCTGTAATATTGTCTCACCTTTTTGGAATATAAATATAAGTTTGGTGTTCTTCCTGGAACTGGAATACCAGCTTTAGTCAGTTTAATAAAATATTTCTGCACTCTACTGGCAACCTAAAAAAAACCAACATGCAACAACTCAATGTCAAATGAAATGTAACTGGTCTTCAAAGTTTTTCCAGGGTTGCTACATTGATTCAGAGTATCAGGAAAAGAAATCTGGATTCTACTTTGTGACAGCTACTCTAACTAGTACCTATCTTGCAGTGCTGCATTTGTACTATTTCCAGATGCTTGGACAGCTTTCAGTGAAAAAATTACCCTTCTTTAAAAATACAAAGAAGGTCTTGCAAAAATTGTGATAGAAAGAACTTTAGTAGTTTGCTTCCTGTTGCAGTGAACTCATTCTTAGCAATGCCAGATACGTTATCCATGGTTAGCACACAGAAAGTAGGTTTCCATTTATGAAATAAGTATGTCTATTTTTTCAGATGTGGAGAAATATAATCAGAAATGAGGAAATCCAGTATACTGAAGCACTTAATTGTATTTTAGTCTGAAAGTATAGAAATGAAATAAAAGAAATTAAAATACTGTAAACACAGAACATCAGCATTTTTTACTTCTGGTCAAAATGGAGAAATTCTGTCATCTTAGGGGAAAAATTCCAACAAGTCAGATGCAGAAATACTTGGTGTCTCCTCATCTGTGTCCTTCTTCTGTCTGTGATATTTACATGTCTGCCCATTCTGCAGTACTAAGGTGGAAAAAATTGGGCACTACAGTGTAACTCAGTCTGAGCACAGTTGGTGTCACTACACTTGCTGTATAGAATTAAATTCATGCTGTCAAGATCTAACGAACAATTAGGTTTGGCAACGTGGCCACGGGCTTTGGGGCACATTTAACAGTCCGTATTTGAGGTTCATTGCAACTGGTGAAATGCAGGCCCTGCTGCTACATTCTTAAGACAAAGTGATTACTGAAAATACACTGAATTTTCTTTACTGATACTAAAAAAAAGTGAAGATAAGGGATTACTTCTCGAAGTGTTTTACATGTTACCTGCTTTGCTGTTCTATTTCCCAGTTCATCCGCAATCTTCTGCCACCGTCGGGACTCTACCTCCTCTGGTGGATACTTCAAAAGCAATTGCTCGAGTTTTTTCTAAATCAGCAAAAAGGAATAAATACATTTTTCCAAGTGCAGGTATGAGCTGTCAAATATCTAAATACATGTGATTCTGATCTCCCAAGTGCTATAAACTTTGTCACACAATTTGCTTTTATGCTCATGAATGTTGCCACAGCTACAAAATTAGAATTTCCGGTTACCTGTTCCTCTACAGTCCACAGCTGGTTAAAAGTTTCAGGTTTGGTCTCATCGCAAAGTCGCCCTCTTATCATCTGCTCAAATACAGGACAGAAAATGGAACATATGTTTAGAAAAATTATAGCTGGGATAATTGATTTGAACCCTCTTCCTACTTAAGTTATACCAAAACCAAACCAAAGCATGAGATTTCAAAACAAAATTTGCTGAGACAAAAGTTTAGTTTCAAGATTTGAGTACAGGAATGGCATGTCATCACCAGCATGAACATTTGAAGTCACAGTTAAGACACATTCCATACTCAAAAGAGGAAAAAAAAAAAATTACTATTTTGTAGTTTTTTTTCTTTCCTTTTGAACAAATACCTGTGGACGACTGTTTGTGGAACCTTCTGGACCATCACTTAAAGGCAAGACAGAGTATGAAATAGACTCTCCATCCTTCTTGGGATCCAAAGGACTTTTTGGTCTTGCAGGGATACCTACTGTAAGCAACACAAAGAAAGAATTATTGAACTTCCATACTGGTCATTTCTTTCTTGTAACATATGCCCACTTTCTTTTACCTTTGTCAAAAATCAGCTTCACTCTCCTACTGTTACGTTTTCGGTTTTTGAATTCCCTCTCAAAGTTTCCAAGGCTAGTGGTGTATTGGTCCCAGGCAATCTCAGGGAGCTGAACAACTCTCTGAGGAAATGGAAGACCCATATCAACCTGAAAAAATAAGAATGAAAAGTAAACAGCAATATTTAATGCAATCATCTTACAGCCAAACAAAAACCTACAAATACTAAAATGCTCCAAAACCCACTGCTGCTTTTTATTTGACAGAAGAATGGAAAACCAGAATTTCTGAAGTGCCATGCAGCACAGTTTTTTTAAAGAGAAGGTGAGATCTTTCAAGAATTATACACAACAGTGCATATAAAATATGCAGCGGCACGGTCAATGATGGCTTATTGAGCATAAAAACTTTAAAGTGTGCATTTCACAGCTGAAATGAGGTGTTTGACACTTCAATAACCTGTTTCTGACTGTCCTTTATTAAACATACCATTAGCTCAGGATGTGCACCTTTCTTAACCCAGGAACCCGAAATATTCAGAGTTTTATTATCTGATAACTCCTCCCATCAGACAAATCTATGCCTATTTTGCACACATTTTGCTGTCTTCTGCCTAGAACAAAACTGTTGCAAAGCTCGCCTCTTTATTTAAAGGTCAACAGCAAGACTATCATTCCTTTGGTCTTTTTTGGACAAAAGTACACCAGAGTACTTGAAACTGTCATTAGTATTTCCCCACAAAATGACTATTCAAATGCAACACTCTTACATCATGCATGCTCTTAATTCATCTCAAAACTTAAAAGAAAGACAACTACTGAAACCAAGGGGCTTACATGAGGCCTAGGGATCTACAAACCTAGGAAAAGAGAACCATAACTTCATTCTTCACTGAAATACATGTTGCTATCACACTAGAAGGTAATGTGTTTGCCAGTGATAGATGCTGTAGCAATACAGAATTCAAGCTGAAAACATTTTTTCAGTACTCCTCTTACTACAGGGGTTTTAAAGCTTGAAAAGAAAATGTTCCCTTTTAGAAATGGATTCTTCTCTATCAGACAATATTCTATTCTGTTATCTGTAACTCATGTATGTTTTCTAGTGTTCACTTTGGGTTTGGAATACAGACTGCATTTCCTGCCTTTTAAACATACCCTACTAAATTCATTCAAAGCAAAACATTTCATTTCTCAAATGAGAAAGATTAGAATTTTTTGGGCTGATACTTCCAGTCACCTGTAGACTTCAAGTTATCTTAAAATACCTACACTATAATTAGAAATTTAACAATTACATTTCTACGTACCAAAAAAAAAGAAATTAAGAATATCTGATAAAATCATTGAAAAACTATGTCTTACAGATCTAGTAAAAAAGCAAAGAGCTATTTTTGCTCAGCAGTTAAAAGATTTTAAGCTCTTAATTTTTATGCAAGTATATATATCTATTCTTCAACTTCTACAGAGGCTGAATTACTAGTTATTAAAAAAAATTCCAAGGAAGACTTAGGAAAAGTCCATAGAAATACCTTCTTCTGGAGTCTTTCCACAAATCCAATAGGATCTTTCAGTGCTTCTCTCTGGTGTCTGCCTAAACTTTCAAGGTCTTGAACTGCTTGAGTACGTTGAGCCTCCAGTACAGCAATCGTCTGTAACAGTCTCTGATAACTACAGAGACAAAGGAAAACATCTCACTGCAATTGCCTTTAAAAGTGACACCCCCCACCTAAACACTAGCCATGGTTATCTACCAGAACCTACCAGATTTCATAGCTTATCTGAATCATGTCATAAACATTTTTACGGAATTAAAGTAAAAATAAATTAATTTTAAGACTAGATGAATTTATATAACCCATACGGGAAAATATATTTAACTCTCCAATGGCTTCCTTTAAACCTGTAAATTCTACAGCAGCTGAAACAATATGGTATCAGGGACAATCTATATTCATATTCTCAACAGCTGTAACCAACAGCCTTTGCTTACAAAGTTAAATATACCACAAACAAAATGAGCTAATTTCTCTTCACTTCAACACTAGCTTCCTTCTACCCCAATACAAGTGGCTACTACAGAATTTTAACATTTCCCTCAACCATCCAAATGCTGCACAGGAATGGTTTATAAACACAGCATCTTGCAGAAGGCCCACCTTAGAGCAGAGTAGGAGAATCACTTGTGAAATGCAACAACAAATCAAGGAATAAGTAATTTGCAAAATAAATTCAAACCAGATTCCCCTAAGAATAGAGAAGCTGAATGAAGATGTCAGTGTTCCCTCAAACGTGCCAGCCCAGAGTCACAGACAATGCGGAGTGCCTATTTAACAGACACCTTCGCGCGTCACTGGTGGGACTGTCACGCCTGTACCCAGTAGCGTGTGCATTCCAAACTGGTTTGCATAAAGCTAACTCAGACTCAGGAAGTCGTAAGACATTTTAACACAGCCTTTAAAAAACAGTTAACTACATTTAATACCTTTTATTAGCTTTAAAGCTACAGTTGCCCACTTCAGTTTCTGAAATCCCATAGCTACCCATGGCCCCTGTTCTTGAAAATTATTATGTATTAATTTTTTTCATGCCAATGTTTTCTGACATTTAATATTATACAACTGTAATTTAGTTCAGCACAAAATACACATACTAAAATCAGGTAAAAGCTGTTCACTACTACAGTATTTCAGTAAATTTTCTTTCTGTTCCCTTGTTGCTAAAACAAAGACAAGCCTGGCACAATGAATTCCATGTGTACTACAGAAAAGATCCAGAGGTTGCTGAGGTAATTCAAGTTTTTCAACTGACTGCACTAATAATTGGGTAAGGCTTTAAGTCGAAGGAACTAAACAGTCTTAAGGCAAAATACAGGCTTTGTACCTTCAAATATTTAAGTTTCTACCTGGACATTAAACTGCTGCCTCTCCATGAGAAAAAGTAATTTTCTTTACACTCAAATGCAACATACACAAACATAAAATATAGCTATACTTTCTGAAGTTTGAAACTAAAATACTGAGTTTGTTTAAAAACAATAGGACAAGATTCTGTTATGAATTTATTGCTACATATATTTGTCTACATATATTCAGATTTACATGGAACCAAGACCTAAAATCCTTGCTTATTAGGCCATTAATATTGAACACTACTGAATATTTTCACTACTGGGAAAGTACTCCAGTTTCTTCTAATCAAAATAACTCTGCATAAAGCAAGATAATTAATGTGGCTATTCTTCAGCAGGTGGAAAACCAGCTCCAGCAACAACGTCTAAAAATGGTGACACACGTCAGAACTGCCTGAGACAGCAGCACGGCTCAGGCTGTTCCAGGCACACGGGAGCCAGCGGCTGTGGTGAAGCTTTTTACCCAGACCCTGCCACCAGCACGCGTGAGCCATGGAGGCTCCAGGGAAATCAAACAGGCAGGATGCCAACAGATGCAGCTGTAACAACACAGAAGAGCTTAAGGATACCTGGGGAGAGGATTTACCATGGACAACAAAAAGCCTGTTTCCATCAGCAGGTGCCCAAACTTGTGTTAACAGAGCCGCAGTAACAGAGGCTCAGCACAATTCTGATCCAAACTACCTCCTGCAGTTGTGTTAAAATTCTCCAAAATTGAAAAAGTCTTTATTAAAAGAAGAAGTAGCTCATTAATCTGCTGCAAAACCAGCTCCACCCTTCAATGAGGTGCTCAAAGAGCAACCACCTTTACATCATCCAGCTACAGTTGCATCATTTTCTCTGAAAGACCTGTCAGGAATAACACCAAGGAAAATTATCCCACATCCTTTGCCAAAACCAAACACTCTTGAGTAAACTCACAGACAGGTCCCTTCCACTGAGTGAAGTTACACTTTCCTCAGTGCTAAATAGTAACTTGTTAGCACATACAAAACCCAAAGCAGTTTTCCTTCCAGGAAAACTTTCATTCCAGAGAATGTAATTCTGTTTCCACAATCCCAGTATCGAAACACTCTTGCAAATTCTTACATCATGTTAATTGCCAGGAATCTTCTGGATGAACACTTGAATCATTCCCCCTAGCACAAAACAGCTTCAGAATCTCTGCTGAAAAACCTTGATTAACATAGGGTTTGAGGGACTGATATTTCAAAAAGGAAAGCGGCTTCTTACAGACTGACACAGATCAGCAGTAATTCCTGCTGATTCAGTTTTTCTTTTGCAGTGATAAGTATTCCACTCTTTTGGACTGCCCCATGAAGTAATTATCACAGAGTGGAGCCAGATTTCTGGAAGTCATGCCATAAGCAATTAGTTCTTACACAATTAATTTCCATGAATCTTGTTCTAACAGTGATTAGGGACACAGCAGCCTCCTCTCTTGCCTGTGACAAAATTTGAGAATAGCACAGCTATTGCCTTATTGAGACCGATATCCATTCTGATCCAGTTTGCTGAGATCTACTTTCAAAACGCCTCTCCCCTCCATTCCTTCCCTTCTAACAGCATTTGCATTTCCAAATCAGAGTACTCAGAGTCACATCACAGATTTTAGTTTCTCTGTGTCAGGACCTAACAGCAACCTTTAGAAAACACTAATAAATACAGAATCAATCTCCCTTAACAACTGCATGTTTCTCAAGTTAACTCTTTTTTTTAAACTAAATAACTTGGCACTGACCTATAAAAGGGGCCACATCTTTCAGAAATTTTAAATAAATAATTTCATTTTTACAGTAAGAGCCTGTCAGTCACTGAGTCCCTCCATGATTTCTGCAGGTTTCCTCTCCCTTGAAGATAAGAACATCCTTAGCTGAATGAGTGATGTGAGCAACTGATAGTACAAAACAAAGATTTTAACTTTTAGGTAGCTAAATCAAATTAGCTGGGGAAATAAAGGGGCTGTTGATAACATTCACATCATTTAAAAAAAAATAAGAAAAAAAAAGAAAAAAACCCCTCAAAATCAGTACCTAAAGTCACTTGAAATTACTTTGGCAGCTACACTTGCCATACATCACTCAGTACCTTGCAAAGATATGTACTTTGATACCTAATTAAAAAGTGATTTATCCTCTTGACTTCTAAAATGCTGTGCAGCTGGTGGTCATCAATTTCCATTCCCAAAACTAACTGCACTTCTCCAGTTATACAGTTCACAGTATGTTAAAATGTACACTACCATCATTTCTGAGGGGCTCTGACACTAAAAATGTGTACCATAATTTAGAAGTACTCATTGTTCTTGTGCAGGTACAATCTGTTTTACATGAGGGTGTACACGTCTCATAATAAAACACAACTAAAAAAAAAAAATATATATATATATATATATATAGTCAATCTGTATTTCCAAGAGCTCTGATAAAAAATTGGTTATTAGTCACCAGGAAGATTTGAGCAAGTCTTTGTTTCATTGCCATCTGCTGGCACTCCAGCAAAGTACAGATTACAACCTGCTCAACCCAGGTCATTTATTACTCTGGACTTTGGTCTACTAACAGCAATTAAAAAAAAATAGCATCCTTCATTAGATGCTAAGATGAGAAAGTATTGGATATTAAAATGTAAAGACTGGAAATTATGTAGGAAAAGGGAAACATTAATTGCACTTAGAATTTCCAAGTCACCCAAGGAGCTGTAGTTAAAGAAATTGGCTCCCTGGAGAAACCTGTGAATCAGATCAAACACAACCCTATCATTTCAAAGAAGTGTGTTTTTTTGTTTGGCCTTAGTTTGTTTGAGTTCAGAAATAGCAGAAAATGCTCCCAGCTCCTAAGCTTGGCCAGAAATCTTTGCCAGTGTCACAACACAGTAATTAAAATACAGTTATTTTGACACTGCACTGTTTCTTGCAAATTATTCTGATGCACAATTAAGATTTTAAAAAATCTCTAACTGCATTCTGGAAGAGTCTGGGTTTCAATGCTGGACGTGTAGAGCACACAACAGCGATGAGAAAGCACAAGAGACTGATGCAGAATGGCCCTTCTTTGATCTCCCTTCAGAAAAGAGTTTAAGGGTATAATCAATAAGAGCATACATATATCAACCCCTGTCAGGGCTTGTAAAAGCACCTATGCCTGGAGGAAGCAGCATATGGTGGATTTTTACCTACCTAACACTTAAGACACTATGACCAAAGTAATCTACTTACAGGCTTTTCTGCAACTCCTTAGTGAACTGCTTTCTACTCTGGCTTAACCTCTTTACACATACTGTCAATTACTGTACTTTCACTATGCATATTTAATATTCACACTTCAGACATCCTAAAGTATTTCAAAGGTAAGTAAATAATTTAACTGCATCTCTGGGTTATACATTAAACAACTAAAGTACACAATATATGGCTTCTTCAAGTCTACTGAGCCACTCTCAAAAGAATGGAACACAAAGCAGTATTTCTGAATGTCAGCCTCACACCTATTTAAAACAAAACAGAATTAACCCAAAAAGCACATTTTTAAAGGACATTTTTAAAACCCCAACAAATCCTACGGCAAAAAGCAAGTAATACTGCAGCAATTTACCTAGATGCAAAAGAACCATTTTCCACTCAAATTTTACCTTTCTTTCAACAGCTTCAGATCTTGAGTTTCAACCATCTGAATAGCATTTTACTGGTTATCAACTTGTGATGTCCCCTTCTTTGTTAAATTCTTATCTCTTCCCCAGTAACAGAACACCCACTCATATTTCTAGAGGCCTCATTCTCATCAAGAGCTGTCCAACACACTCAGCAAGATTTAATATTAGCTGTACAAAAGCACCCTTATCAAATACCCACATTTCCAGCAACTTTTCAGAATTTTAGCAGCAATTATTAGTTCTCTGTGCCTCTGAACAAACTCAGAACTTGTTTCAGTCTTGCCAACAAAACAGCACCCATCAGTCCTCTCCCAGTTAACAGAGTTTAATATAGCTTTTTGATACTGATGGCACTCTAAACCATCTGCCTGTAGGACAGTGACATTCAGCAGGGAAGAAGATACAGGTCCCTGTCATTCCTCTATTTCCCAGGCTTGAATTGACATGAGATAATGACAGAAATTGTTTTCTTCACAAATGGCACAAAGACAGACTGATAGCACATCCCAAACTTTTTCTCCTTCCCTCTCATCACCTCTAATGAGAACGGTCTCAATTCCTTTACTGAGGGAGTATCAGACAGATTTCTCCAGCATGCCCACCTGGATATTCTTCTCTAGAAAGATGCTGGGGAAAGCAAACAATCAGAAGGAGCTTTATTCCAGAGACAAAGTAAGAGCAACACATGCTCCCTTGAAACTGACCCAACTGCACAGAAATCCTCTGGTAAAACAGGCAGAGAAAGCTGACAACACCAATTATTGAACTCTTTCAACTCACTCTGAATTAGTTTCTGCAGGTTTTCACCCAAACAAGACACAACATACACTCAATTATTCAGGTGTATATTCTTGCTATAGGAACAAATTTACATATTCCCCCCAAGTACCTGTTACAGACATATCTGAATATTAGACCCAAATTACAAGCATATTATCTACAATCATGAGTGGCTGAATTTCTAACAGCAATACAAAGCATTATTCATCAATTCATAAGTGGAAGCAAAGTTGGAAATAAGGAAGAAAATTAGTAAAATGTGTAGTTTTATTAGTGCTCACTATAATAAACCATGGACAAACACAGCTGGTCCTTGGCTTAGGAAGCACAAAACTTTCAAAGACTGCTATACAAAACAGCAGCAATATTTTTACTTTGAGCTATGCAAAACAAAATAAAGATGTGCAATAACGAAAAATAAAAAATCAGCTGGCTATTCCTACCAAGATCAAAGTCTTAAGGAAACCAAAAAGCAAGACCTTTCTAACTCTCAAATGTATGTATTGTTGTACCAAAGGAACAACTATTGATTAGGACTCACTGCTGACTGAAAGCAGCTAGTACATGTAGTACTTGCCCAATTTTTTTGTTTAAGATACTGCTGGTAAGTTTTGCAGTTCATGCTGGAGATGCTTTTAAAACTTCATGAAAGACCAGACCAAAAACTTAAAATCAGTCATGAAGCAATTTCAAGCTGGGTTAGTTAAAACTGATAAAGTTTTAAAGATAAAAAAGATATAGTTAAAGATAATCCACTCCCAAAGCTAATGGAAGTCACATTTTTCTTGTCTTCATGGTGGCATCATTATGCTTATTAATATTTTAGTGATCCCTACCAAGTAGGCAATTATGGTAGCATTAATTTATTCCTAGTTCCACCACACAACTTTACACTGACCTAACTGGTATAACCACAATTTACTGCTTCTGCTTTTAAGTGTCCTTGTGTCAGCTGCCAAAACCACAGTCAGAGCCTCACTCTCCACACAGCAGTGCTGGGTCAACACATTACTGCCCCATCTTTTCTTGGCTTTCTTGCTCCTTTTTTTTTTTTTTTTAATCAGGACTGTGATTCCTATGGCATTTGATATTTGTTTCCAAGTGGTATTTCCTACACCTCAAAAAAATTTTTATTATTTTTTGATCCTTAATTTTCCAGTTTAGATGAATTTATTAATGAGCATCCTTAGAAATGGTAAGCACTTCCCAATGAACAAGCAGAGAAACAATTTTCTACATTTTACTGTATTGGAATAATACGTTTCTTGTTGCTTGTGGTTGGAATTTTTTATATTTGTTTATTTTTCCACTCCATGATTTTTGGTCCATAGTGACCAAAGAAATTGGAAAGGCAAACTGAATTCTTGTGAATTCTCCAAAAACTGGCAGCTTGGAAAGGAGGTGAGACCATAAATACTGACACTACAAGAGACAGGCAAGCAGAATTCAACTGTTACTTGTCACATTCCTCCATCAATCCATCACCCCACACATCCAGAGGTACCACATCGAGGCAGCCAACAAGGAAACATCTCTGCACTGGAGAGTTCACATTCTCTTCCAGGAGTGGACTGCTGCAACAAAGGACTCCTGGAAGTGCCTACATAGATGTAGGCAGAAAAAGAAAAGCAGGCAATCAGGTAGGAATTCAAGGGGTAAAGGACACAAATCCAAAAGAAATCAAGCTTTACTCTCCACAGGATGCACTATTTAAGTGAGGACTGCACTGTGTTTGCCAGTGCTGTTCACTGGGATGATGCAGTGGCTGGCAGCAAGATGCCTCTGTTCAGGGAAGAAAAATGAATGTGACAAATGTACCTGACATTTAATGGCTCCCAGAGTGTGCCCGTTCCTAGGGAGCAAAGAGCTGATCCAGCACATGCCCAAGGCATCATCTCTTGCAAAGTGTTCTAGTCTTTACTGAATAGTTTATGTAAGTAAAAAATATGATTCTATGATTACAATATTCTTAACCAAACCTTAATCTTTAGTCCTGCAAAACTTTTGTGTCACACTGACTTTTCCTTTGACAAGTATGTATAGACAGAAATGAATTTACAGAACATGATAAAACAGTAATGCTGGCAGTAAAAACTTCTCAAAATACTTCATGTTTTAAGCTGTAGTAAAATACAAGGATTTAATAAATAAATGTGGTTGTGTGCCTGTTATACTGTCAGATTTTAATAATATATTTATCTGCAAAAGCAAACTGAAGTTGACCAGAAAATCATATTACAAGTTTCTAATTGATTTTCACTGTATTTCTATTTTGTGGATCAACTACCTGCCGCATCCAACTTCTACACAGTTTTACTTAAAGCCAATCTTCGTTTTGGTTATTTAGAACACAGACCCATCTACCAGACAATAGAAACTACTCTCTGTAAAAACACTGACTTTTCATGTTTTAGTTTTACATTAATAGGTAATTTAAGAAAAATATCACTGTATGCCACACCAGTTTTGTGGAACATAGGATGAATTAAATCACACTGTAATCTAATACATATGGCATTTCTGCTTGGTTTTCTAAAATTATCAACTTCTCTTTTTCTTCACTAAAATTGTACACTTCATCAATTATTTTATATTAGTGATATATTCTACAAATTACTCAGTGGTATGGATTAAAACTGCTACTGTTAAAAGTAACTTGATTTACACCAATTCCCTTTATTCCTTGATATGAAACAAAGTCAGAGACAAAGTCCTCACAGATTAAAACTGCCATCTCGGGAAAATGAATTATTAGCTACATAACATATTTACAAAGGAATGTTAAGACTTATCTGTACATTGAGGTAAATCCCTACTGTGTGATCAATTTTACTTTCATCTGGAGGCACATAAAGCCTGAACACAGGCTTTATTTATAAAACTGATCTATTATTATTAGCCAATAGATTCAAAGACAGACATGGATATTTTTATATTTTCCCGTTAAGGAAAAAACATGGTGCAGGTAAAGTTAGAATATTAGAAATTTAGAAATGGGACATTACAGTTACACTTTAAGAAGACTGTGTTTAAGGCAATTCTAAAATAACTGGTATGGCAAGGAGCATCAAATCCTATTCTAACTATTCAAGTGCAGTAAGATGAACATTTATACAGAACTGCTTTAATGTGACTCTGTAGGCAGAAAATTTGTGACTGAGTAAAATACAGAACCTATGCCACAGAAAATGCTAAAAATGTTTTTCTTTCTCACATTCATATCATATTAAAGGTGGATCCAAAGACATAAACAGTATAATCATCAATTGTTAAGTATATGTAAATCTGATTGTTGCATGATCCTGTATGGTCATCTGTGTTTCCAAGATCTCTGCAACAATACAATCCATTGTAGGTAAGAATCCACAAGACTGGGTTTTAAGAGACGTATTAAAATCCTCATTTGATCTGTCTTCACTTTAAATGCCAGTGCAGCTATTGTAATTTTAAGTATTATCAAGTCATAAAGATACATGAAAATACCGATCTACTGAAGGAGGTCCTAACTGTTAGAATTAAATGTCTGTAGGGAACTGTTTGTGCCTAATGCTTCTATTTCAGTGATCTTGCTCCAGGTCTAAGTGGTTCCTGTAAGGCCAACTGCAGGTTATAGAGTCCTAGAAATGCATTCTGTAATGCATTATATGCATGTGACACCTCAATTCCTCAATTTCATTTTCATTTAGAACCCAGGACTAAGAGTCAAACACAGACTGTGCCTTTGTGCAAGCTAATACCTGCCAAATATTACAAATCTCCAAAGGCAATAGAGAGGAAGAAGAAGAAAAAAACAAAACCAAAAAAAAGGGCTCAAAATGAAACACTGGGCAAAGGCAGAAAGTACTGAGAATAAAATGCTGCAGCAGACAGAAAATTAAAGTAAGCTGCTGCAGTATGAGATAGAATTACAGCATAAAAAGATACAGCAAAGAGATATGAGAAATGCCTGAGGAAAGACATATGCAAAATACTAAGCACAACATATAAAATTCAGCAGTGTAGAAAGTTTTAAATCAGGAAGTTCAGACTTGATGGAAGTATCTCAGGAGAAAACGCAAACATTTCTGAGCTAGAACATAGAAGCAAAATTCTCAAATATACACTAAACCATACTTTTCTGAGAGCAGTTACAATACACAAAAATTCTAATTATGTGTGTAGCAACAGACAACATTAACAACACTTCACAACTATACAACCCCCAGATCAGTCTGTTATTATCCACAAAAATGTCTATGTTGTGATAAAATTTCTGCTTAGAGATCTCATCTCTGTCTTTGTAGGACAGATCTATTTTAATAAAGAAGTTGTGGGAACATCCATCATTTCAGCCTTCTCTCTGAATAATAATATTCCATAATCTGTGATAGTTATTTTTCCTATTACATCATCTAGTTTTTCCAGAAATATTAATATATCAATATTGCTTAAACATGTTAATATTCAAAAAGCAACAAAATTCATACAGAAATACAACAATTTACATTTAGGGTTTTTTTTCCTTATAGCAAGTCTTATCAACAGCTCTTAAAGGTTTTGGCATATTCATATTTTATCAATGTCAAAATAATTTCTCGCAGACTGAAAACCAACTGTATGAAAACATATGTCACCAAGCTATGTAATGTAACAAGAAATAATATAAATTTACAGCCATATAAAATAGCTTCTATAACACACAGGAATGTATTTTTTTCTGCCATGGAAAATCTGAAGAATTGTACTAATGCCTTCCTGGAGAAATCTGCCTCCTCAACCTAGCCAAGATGCTAATGTCTGAACTGGTTTTTAAAAGAGAACAGAAACATAAACCAGAGAAACAATCACCCATAATAACCCCAACTGATGAATGGCAGAAAACCAGAACTGTACCATTTGAAGATGTGACATGCAGAACACCAGAACACTTGGCTTAGCCAGAACTACCACAAGCAAGTGAATATCCTTCACCTCCAGCTGAACCTACATTAATAGCATGGGAGCCCTGGAATTCTTTGCATCTGACCCATCAGGGAATAGATTTCAGATAAACTGGCAGAGTTTGGTTTCTTTTTTTAGTTTAATACTTTAGAAAGTAAGCACCAAATGATTAAACAAGGGTATAATTAAGACGCTATTCAGAAACTGTTACACATGAATTAAGAGTATCCTCTAATGAACTTTACTGTTTTTGAAACTGGATAGAGGATATAGTGCACTGCACTTGATTTACTCTTGAAGCATGAAATTCTGGATAAATGACAACTGCACTCATTTGTCAAAATATTGACTTAAGTTTTTTAGAAGGATCCTATTACCATGCAGAACCATCAATATACCAGATTTATTTTCTTATAAATGTAAACAACAAAAAAGGATGGCATGTAGTTTTCCAGTTCTATCAAATTTTTTTTAAATTAAGAAAAAAATAAGGCTAACATTCCCTCCCCTCAGTAGCATGATTCCCTTGGGGAAAGCAGAAATATAAGACAGAATAAAAACAAAAAACCGTTCTTTTTGGAATTCTGCATTCAGGCAACAAGTTAGTTGCAAGCTAGCAAGTCCTACTTGCAAATTCAAAAGCTCCCCGACAAGGTCTCACAAACAGGCTGCCAATCTGAACAACCACCACCCATTTCTTCAGAACTGTCTATGTTCAAAAGCTAACAGCAGGGCACACACCTGAAATTTTCAAGGACAATTTAGATCTGTGTTTAAGAAGAGAAAAACTACTGTTATTTTTATAGCATTTATAAGAAATATGACCCCCTACATCAAACCACATTACTAATAAATCTGTGTGCTAACATCAGATGAAGTCATATTTCATAAAGATCCAAAATCACCCTAAGAGAGTCAAAAGACTACAGTACATTTTCCCTATATCTAATTTTCTTTCTATCTATTGGGAAAGTGTCCATTTTGGACTGATGGCTGAAGCTGCAAATATTTGATCATTACTTGAAATCAGTTTGTCTAACCCATGCTTGAATTCAAAATTTTCTTATTATTTATTCATATCCAATACTGAACAAAATTTTACTACATAAACAGTGCAACTCTAATATCAAAAATCCAGTCACACTAGATTAAACAATCATCTATGCCTTGTGCCCCATATTCACAGTGACTGTGCTGTGAACATTTACTACATTTACACTGAACTACCACCAGTGCTTAAGTCCTTCATATGAAGCAAACTGAAGATCATCTGCACTTGGCCTTTCAGAAATCACAACAAAATACAGAACACCTACTAAATAGCAAAACACAGGCGTCAAAACAGCATTACAAAAATTGAAATAAAAAATTGTGTGCTGATCTACTACCTGAAGACAAATTTTCTCCATGTAAACTTTCTCCAGTAAATCACCCTTTTGTTTCAAAAGCTCTTGCACATTTACCACAAGGTATAGTTACCACATTTCTACTTACAGACATTCAGATGATAAACATTAAAACGACTCAGAGCATAATAATAATCATCATCATCCTATATTTACATGTAACTAATATAAATAGCAATGTAAACATAATTTACTTTGGAGAAAGTTGCTGCATTTGATCAATTCATCTTCCTGAACACAACAATGCTGAATTGTTTCCCATGACACTCTGAAAAAAGTATCTAACTTTATGTACAGCAGAATGATAACTGCATAAGCTTTATCTGCAGTGTCCATTGGATATGCTGATAAATGACTAAAATCTAATTAATTCCTTTCCTTACAGCTAGTTTTTAAGAGAAAATAAATAACAGATGCATTTTTAAAGAAACAAATACCCAAATAAACTCAAAAAAACCCAAGTTCTGGCTCAAGAATTTTGATTGCTAGAAATGTATAAACCACATTGCTGTACCATACTGCATATTAAATAGAGTTTAATTTTGTTTGAGGTAGAAACAAGTAAAATGAAGACTGAAGAGTATGAAAATTATAAAGCACTTAAATTTTTGTGGAAGTACGTTAAATACTTAATAATTTTTGTAATAACATTATATTTTTGGTAAGAAACAAAAGCAGAATTCATGGTTACCATAGTTACACATACTCTTTGTTGTGTTTCAATGCCACATGATCTGATTCAAAGTAATACACATCAGGCTCTTCCTCATCCTCCTCTGCAGTGTGGATGTTGGCACTCTCTTTGGCAGATGGTACAAATCCAGCAACAAGCCGAGATTCAGAAAGTGGCTTTCTTAGTCCATCACTCCCATGATCCCCTGTATTACTATTTCTCTCTTTTTCATTCTGTTTGATTTCTTCAGACTTTTTGGGAGATCCATTGATATTATTAATACCTACAGGTACATTCTTTTCGGTAGGACTAAGATTATTTTCCTCAACCTGTCCGTTTTCTCTGCAAGGAGAGTTATTTTTAGTAGGGCTACTTCTGGCAGGGGCAGCCCTTCGTGGTGAAGTTCTCAATGTGTATCTGTGTTCTTGAAGTTCCAACATATTTGTCATCTGAGCCGAAACACAGTTCAGCACGGAAGAATGTGGTTCAGGTTCACCTGAGATTGATGCACTGTCATGGTGAGTATTCAGGTTGCTATTGGTGTTTTCAGCACACTGTTCCTTAGAGGCACTGCTATCTCCTACAACATCCACCTCCTCCTCCGAATCCCTTAACAAAGATGACTGGATTTCAGAAAAGGACCCTGTAGCTGGCTCAAATGCCTGATTAGCATGCTCCTCAGGCAAGCAGTCATTTATTGGTTTGTGGTCCTCTAACTTTACCTGTTCTTGAGAGTTTGTGCAAGGCACATAATGGTCTACAACACTGTCCTCTTTGCTGCTATTAAGCAGCAATGAAGAATGGGCAAATGAGTTTCCATTTTCTGCTACTGTTTTGTCCTTGGGTGTACGGGAACCAGCACTGTTCTGCTTAGTGTTCCCATCAACCTGACAGTCATCACAGTTAAGAGAATTTGAGTCTCTCTCACCAACTCCATTGACAGTCTGATAACCTGCAACCTCTTCAACTACTGCAGAATTATTAAACCCTTCTGCACAGACATTCACCTTTTTAACTTCCCTTTTCTCACAATCATCCAATATAAGACATCGACAAGCTCGCTTAGTCCCCGTGGAGGCTGCATCATTGTCCGACACTAAGCTTTTATGCTCCAATGACTCCTTCTCTTGACCCTTAGTGGGCAAGTCTTCTTCAGAACTGTTGGGTGCCTCTGAACGTAGACAGCGTTTAATTCTTTTCAAAACTGGTGAAACAGGCTCTGCTTGTTTTTTTTCACTATTTTCCACAGTTTGTTTATCACCATTATCTTTCTCTGAAGTGGACAGCCCTCTCTTTCTAGGGCTCACCCATGACTCCCGAGCACTCTGCTGTTTCAAATCAGTAGTTCTGCCACCGTTGCTGCCCTTCTGAGTTTGCACAGACTCTGGCCTCTTCTTTGGTGACCTGGATCGGATTTGAGGATGAGGTGAGACTTCCTCTGGATGAGCAATACTACGGTTCCTTAATGTTCTACCACAAAAATTTTCATCCAAACCATTTAAACCCACTGTAGATCTTGTAACACGAGTAGATCGAGAAGCAGCCATACTATGGCAAGTCCCTAAAGTATGTTCATTGTGATCCACTCATTGGGAAACCTTCAAAAAAATGTAAACAAAACAGTCAGAAAAAGTATTTAAAGAACACCTAGAGACAGAGCAAATCTGAAGAATGTATTGTCACAAACGTACCAATGTAAAACTGAATAAGCCCAATCAATGTATTCACACTGCTTCTTTCTGTGGTATTTCCTAAGTGCATTAAATTTTTCCATCTCAGCTACAAAGTAGCTGACTTGGTATTTGTGGTTGTTCTGGCTTTAGTACTTGTGAGAGTGCTGCTCATATTTATGACTTATGTAAGGCTGGAATGGCCCAGTTAGGTTCTAGTTACTAAAATACACTATTTTTATGTATTGTACATATATTATAATGTATTGGTATAATTATTTAAATTTTTTTGTTCAAGTAAAAGGCATGAGACTGCATTTTTAATATCCCACAGTTTCCAGTTACATGGTTTCACAGACTAAGAAGTAAACCATTAAAATTGCATTTGCTTACTCAGCTGTTGCTTAAAGAAAAAACAAATCTCTCATAAATAACAAAGAAGAACTGCAATTCAAATTTAGCAGGGAATTAAAAAAAATAAAGCACATGACTAAAAAATACTTACAGTTATTATTAGTAAAAATGAAATAAAAGAAAATTTCTGAATCAGAATCATAAAATCATTCCAGCTGTAAAGACCTTTGGGAGGCAATCCTATCCAACCTCCCATTCAAATGAACATGAGGCCTAAATTCAGATTTAGTGACATGGAACATTGTCCAGCTGGGTCTTGAAAAACACTGAGTACAGATATTCCACAACTTCTCTGGGCAACCTGTTCCAGTCCTTAAAGCAAAAATATTTTTTTCTTATACCCAGGTGGGGCCTCTCCTACTTTTGTATCACTTACGACAACAAAAGCCTAACTCTATCAGGAATCTCATCTGAGGTACTGGAAGGCTGTTTCCCTCTCAGCTGGTGAGATGGATCACCGCTCAGATCAGATTTAAGTAAAGTCAGACTCAAAGATAAATTCGAACCATCCCATTTAAGAGTGCCTGTATTTCACATTGCAGGGTAAAATGTAGGAGTACTTGACCTGCCCAGTCTCTCAAAAGAAGTTTTTAAGAGAACTCAGTTCAGTCTTACCCTTCTATTCGTTTAATCTTTAGAAGTTCAAAGTATGTGTCAAACTTCATATCACCACACATCTGTCATAATAGCCTTGCTAATGAATAGATTCACATTTGTGCATAATGGCACACCTTCCCTTTTTCATCTACCCAAATCCAATTATACAAACCCGTTCAACTGTCATATGATGTGAAGACGACAAATTTTAAATATGGAATCAAACCTTTCACACATTACTTAGAAATGCTGAAAATAACAAATGGAGAAAATTGTCTCAAGAGGTATTTTTCATTTTCAGCAAAGAAGGAAAAAAAAGGAACATAAATTCATAAATTCTCCCAAACCTACTATTTAAGTGTCAGATGGTCCTAGAAATGAAAAGAGAATGGGACAAGACAAGTACTCTCTCATGCAATACAATTCTGTTTAACAATTACCAGTATTTACTGTATTGTGTGTTTAGGAATTCACAATCCAAGCAGTATTTCTTAAGGAAAACAATGCATTCTAAAAGTATTGCTTGGTGTAGTTCTGGACAAAACTGTAGAGGAAAGCACATTAATTTTGTGTACATGTAGTATAGCTCATACACAACTGTGTATGACAGCATGTCATTTTGTGCAACAAAAAAAAAGATAATTATAAAGTGAAAATTTCAAATGTTCTCAAAACTGTGATTTATTTGTGCTGCTACAACCCTCCTGCTTGTTAGCTATTCCTGCTGCCTCAGATGAATGCCTGGAAAGGTGCACTGTTTGTATTCCTGAAAATATATCTAAAGAGATGCTGCAGCACTAACTTTCATTCTGTCCACCTAAAACTAATCAAGTGTGAGCTCTCCAACACACTCTGCCTTAAGAGAAAATATAAATAATATATAAGCAAGCAAATGGTCAAACATCAGCAGCTCACTGAAGAGAGCAAAACACTATGTGTTTTCTATAATGGTTTTACACCTATTTTCCACATGGATAGACTTGTCTGCATATTCTCCCTCTTTGCATGCAGGCTCAATACCATCTGGAGAGTGATCCCATTTGGGGTTGAACCCAAACATAAAAAACAGGGTTTATTTACAGATACCATTTCCCCTAGGTTGTTCTAATTAAAGCTAGCACACATTAGGGGTGAGTAACTGACATTTCAAATCAGTACCAATAAAGTAACTTAAACCAAATTCAAATGTATACTTTGGTTAGTAATTATTTCTGAATGCAACAGACATTAGAAATCAAAAGTAAGAGAGAAATTTTACTGATTTGCTGATATGAAACCTTCTCAAGAAATAGATGTTACATGACAAGCAAGTTATTATTTCCTTAGTACAAATGTAAAAAAACTTACCATTGCAAAACTAGAAGAAATGTAAACTTCTGGCATTTCATACAGCAGACTCTTACTGTACCACTCAAACAATATCAATCACCATTGCTGATATCCATCATGTAATCCAAATGCTTCACTAGTTTGTGCTATCACATTAACCAGATTTTGAAAACTGTTGAGAAAAAGACAAAGATATCAATAAAACATTTAAATTACCACACTGAAAAGGAAGAAGAATGCAACAGGACATATAAAGAGTAAAAGCTTTTTAAAGAAGAAATTATCAATTTTAAAAGTGTCCTACTGAAAGAAAGATCAATGTGCTATGAAGTAATTAAGTATGTGAAATGCTAATTTAGGTTTCAAATGCAAAATGTCTTCCTTGGTAGCTTCTAAGTGATTCACTGTATCACACTAAATGTGCAAGCAAATGAATTCACAGGAGTCAGGTCAGAGTGTTCCACTTTCAGAAGGTATTTGAAGAGACATAAGAAAGCAAGGAGTAAAAAGGTAGTACTACAACTAATGAATTATGAAATGCACTGTATTTTATAATTAGATACACAGTGAAAAACTCTGCTGTTAAATTTTAATTAACTGAGCAGACCTCTAAACTTATACTGGCTCCACATCCCTGAATAACTTTCATCGATACAATGGGACTAAAGTGCTTTCTAGAGTTCACATGAAACCTGTTCTTCATCCAAGGAAAACAATGTATAGCACCTCGTTTGTATTGGAAATGAAATATTTTGGATATTGAAAGACAAAATACATCTACAGATCCAGAAGTTACACAATGCTTTCAGCCATCTTCAATTTGGGCATCTGTTCCAATGACCAAGTTACTGCTTGAAAAAATACACCAGCAATCAAATTTAATTTAAGAACATCTAGTACTATGAAGGCACCATAATTCACTAAAGAATAGTGGTTATTGAAGCTTTCTTCATATTCTATTGACTTCATACAAAGTGACTCTGTTTTCATCTTGACAGTTCAAAATTTGCTGATCTAAAACTCAAGCTGATAGGTTCCTCCCTATTCTTCATTCTGCAGTTTTTATATTTAGATTACTGAAAATTGTCTTTACTTCCAAACCTAGTAAAGATTTCATATGGTAAGAACAGAAAATTAATTCACCATTAAGTTGCCAATTCAAAATACAAACTGAGCTGAACTGAGCTGCTAAGAGAAGAGATTAATTATGTCTAATTGCAGTGAAGTTCAGTAACAGAAGATGTTTCTCCACTGATGCTACATGAAATATCACAAATTCTATTATGTAGATAATTAAATCAAATCAGGTTTCATTTATTCAGTGGAATTTCTCAATTTAACAAACAGCAGAGAACTATCATCATAATATGACAAAGAATGAAAGAAGATGGCAAAGACGACCACTTGAAAATGCATGGTACTCTTAATCCATATTGTTGCCTTTCATAAAGATCCCTTTAACTGATGCATCTGGAGATACCAAAAGTACAACAGCGTTTGACCAATTTTTGCAAAAGAACAACATACCAAATAAAAATACTAGCTCAGCAACTTTGGTAAAAATACATTTAAACAAAAAATCATTTAAAGGAAACATTTAAACAAAATGTTAACAGTGAGCCAATCAGAAGGTGGCCTAATCTCGTAATTTTCAATTACTTTACCAGTCCTAAGTAAAGAACATATATGAATAAGTTGTTTCAGAAATGGCTGGAATAGTAATGTCAGTATTTTGTCAGATTTGTACACCTCATCTCTCCCGATTTTCTTTTACCCAAACAACCCTATTTTACTCACATTAGGAAAGACATAACCCCTGCTGTGTCCATTTGCCTTTGGGGACAGCTGAAGCATTTTAGACTCAGCAAAAAGACTGTGTAAGTAACTTCAGAGAAGAAACCAAGGTGGGTAAAAAAAGTTTTACTTAGTCAGAATTTTTTGTCTGGTAGCAGTTTGCAGGGATGAAGGAGGGAATAACAATTTAAAAAAAGAGGAAACTTAAATCAGGATACAGTGAAATGACAGCACCTTAATTATGCTTAAAACCTAGAAAACAACATTCACAAGGGCTTAACAAGCAAACAATTATCTAATTTTTCACAGAAGTCTTCTTGGAAAAACTGTCTTCAAAATTAACTATCATTCCTTCACATTGCATAACCAATTACAATGACATTTTTCACTTAGAAAAACCACATCTTCTGTGGCAGAGAAATTCAATAGAAGAGTAATATAATGTTTTGGACATCACTCATTTTAGAAGCTATTTGTGAGCTGCAATAAGGAGTGCAAGAGAAACTAAATAAGCTTTTAGATCTAAAAGCCTTTCTTCAGGGAACCACATCAACATTTAAGAAAGAATACTGGAATACTGCAACAAAGACTAGAAGTTTGAAGAGTTATAATCAGCTAAGAAACAACACACTGTGGTCCACAGAACGCACTAAAAATTAAGAAGTTACAGGTTAAATAGAGTGTAATAGAGTGTAATAGAGACAGAGCTCTGAAGTAAGGGACTCGGAACTCATCTCTTGTGGGGAAGGACCTGTGTAAGAAGCCACTGAGCAAATGTTGCTGCTGAAACCGTACAGGAAATGGCCACACATTAATCAGTATGGACAATCTTCAGAGTGAGACTGAAGTTCAACTACTTGCAGAAATTGTCTGTACATCTTGCATACAATCAAGCATTTGATGACAATATAGGATGCATTTCTGGGTATGCATTTTTTGCATTTAAGAACCCTTAAACTTACTCAGCTTTAGGCAGACTCTACCAATACGTATCATCATATTCACATTGTGCTACATTTTTTATTTAACTTAACCACAAACCTATTTAGTAAAGTTACTGAATGCTGAACTGTGTGCATGAAAACTTCTAGTAACAAAGGAAACAAACTTACATAGACATGAAAACCAAGTTAAAGACAGCAGAATGAGGAAAACCCTTCCTAAACAGAAGAATAACCAATTTTTTTTCTGGGTTATGTCTATCTGAGAGTCAAGCACGAGCCCAATGGTTTAAAGGAATTCAGAAACATGGATGCAGTTACAAGTATGTTCCACGTGGCCCTAAGCTAGAAAAGAGACAGTGAGAAGAAGCAGTCAATACCTGAACATACTGGGTGTACACCAGACCTGAAACCAGCCTCTACTATAACTGTGCTGGAATTATATATACGGAAATCAGGATGGATAAATTAACAGAATATACAACATTAAACAAATTTTAAAAAATATTGTGTACTGGGGGTGGGGGAGAACAGAGTTTCGAGAGAAATCTCCAATGGTTGTTTGATGTCACTATTTGATGAAAATGGGCAATATCTAAAGTCTTCCACAGCAATTCAACCCTAGAAAACAGAATAGTGTGTTCATCTGATCTGGAGAATAATGAATCATTTTCATATTGAAGAGAAAGAATCTGTTATCTTTCTTCTGAGTCTCATCTAACAATCAATATGCTCAGTGATAATACTGCAGTGATAAAGATTCAAATTTTTCCTTGTGGTCAGATATGGCATTTGTGGATATCTGATAGCAGAAGCACTCTCTAGTACCATACTAGATTTAGTCTCTAGTAAATCCCCAAATTACTTCAGAGACAATATCTGCTATTGGCAAAATTACCAAGAGCAAATGTGACACACATATATAATTGCCCAAAGTAATAGTGGATCTCTGTGGTATGAAACAGCAGTTCTTAAATTATCTGCAGAGCAATAGAATCTTACTTACAACAGTACATTTTTAAAAATTGAAAGCAGCAGCTATTAATGCAAACATAATCTAATCCCTTACAGAAGTATTTGCACGAGACAAAAAATTAGCACATCTGAAAAGATGAGAATCTGCACAGACACCAGATTATCAAAATTTTGGATTATCTCCACATAGAAAATACATCACTTCCTAACAAACTAGTATTACTAAATTAGGGATGAATTTCATTTAACAAATTATATTCAGCAGTCTATCACATCTAGAGTATGCCAGCCTCTCTTCCCACACATACTGAGTTTCACAGAACTACATTAGCAAGAAATCAGTTTTCTGGAAACAGCATTTTATTCTTCTGATTCCACATTACATCAAAACAAGCAGTACTTGCAAATTATAGAAATAACCTCCACCAAAAGACATTATGAAGATATTACTTAAAATAATATAAGCAGCTTAAAGATATTAAAAAAGGTTAAAAGCAATAAAAATTAATAAATGTTACTGAAGGTATTCTGAGATTTCAGCTAGCTCTGACACAGTAGTATTATATTGCATATGGTAAAAATATAGTCTGTCAGAATGGGACTACTTGTATTAATCTTATATATAAAAGGCTAGTAAGATAAAATAAAGAAAGTAAAAGAAAAAAATAGAATAATATGAAAAAAAAAGTCAATGGGTTTTAAAAGCGAGCAAACTAGCAAGGGAAATGTTTTACTCAAAACTAAAACTGAAAAGAACCAGAATGGATAATTCAATATGCTATTTTTCTTTCCTTAAAAGAGATGGGTTCACTAGGCTAGACAAACCTATTCTTACATAAGAGAAAAAAAATTCTTTAGAAAGAATCTTCTTGTGGCAAGCTATTTCTACTTCTTTCTGGAAGAAATCAAAAATGTAATGGGCAGGGAAAATGAACTGGTAGTTAAACAATAGGTTGTATGAAAACAAACAAAAGCTCAACCTCCTCCTAACATTCTTACTCTTTCTCTAAAACCATGAAAAAAGGCTGAACCAGAAAACTGTATGACAATGACCAGCAATGTACATCTGCTCCTTTGCACCCCTTCCACGCAGCAGTGCTATCAGAACTGCTGACAGCACTGGCATTTCTCACTCTTCTGGGCTACCTATATGAGGAAACTTACTGGGAGGACGGGTGTGATATAGGCATCACCCCTCTTCCAGCCAGACATTCCAGGATAAGATTGCAAAATTACTTCACATAAACCTAAATATGAATTATACAAGTGTGACTTTACAGTAGAACTCTAGAAAAGCAACCACTATATCAAATTTCTCCTCTTTAAAGTCTGAAACACTTAAACTGCTTTCAGTTTCTTGTATCCTGGCCAAATCAGAGTTTGTGCTGAAATTATACATTGAAGCATCTGTCTCAGACTGATATTCCCACCCTGCTGTCTCTCTTCGGAATTCTCAGTCAAAATAATTACTCATTTCTGTGCACAAATATGGAAATTATTTTAAACCCTTCTTGCTGCTTAAGACACATCAGACTGTTTCTTCAAGGTTTTCTTCCTCCATATTTTGGTGTAAGAAATTGGGATTTGGCATAGAGAAGAGTTTGCCTGAGAACAAAAATCCTTGTGGAGCTGTGGTGAAGGCAGGCTGAGGGGAATGCTTAAATGGGAATGCACAGGTAAGGAGACCAGCTACGTTGGCAAAATGAGTGGATGCTGCCTGGAGAAAGACACAGAAATCCTGAGGAACTGCTAGAAGACAGAAAGAACACAACTGTGAAAAAGGAAAGCTGGCACTGGGAATAACTGGAAGGAACAGGCAGAATCTGTGATTTTACCTAGTCCCAACTCACTTACACACATCACACAGCACTCATCCCAATTATCTGTCTCAAATACCTGGGACAACTCTGTCAACACGACTATTGTGGAACTATACTCTGAAAAAAATGTACAAATAGGTCAGAGTTGAAAATATCATCTTTTCTTTTCAGATGGCTCCAGATGAATCAATTTTTCCTGTGGGTCATATTAAAGGACAATGTGCTGCAGCACAAGTGTGGGATCACATGGCCACAACAGAAGATGAAGATGTGAACTTTGTGAGGTGGCTCACCACATTCCACACTTCAACACACCACCTGGTGTGCTCATCTTTAGCATGGTGTCTTAACACGTTAAAATGCAAAAAATGATCATTTAATGCAATTTGCTCTTGTCCTGAATAAAGACAGTAACTTTAGGCAAACACCCTTACTGAACCACCTACTTTACTGACTAATATTTAGTCAATAAAGTCATTACTGTCTGATACAATTAACTTATCAGGAAAACTGAAATCAGACTATCAAATAACTTCCATGTCCCAGTTAAAACAATTATGCTTAGCCTCACTTATTGGCCATCCCTCTATATCCTGATCACCACACCTACCCAGTCCACTTTATCATCCTAGGTGAAAGTCCCACTCTAAATTATAATATGCCTTTTTCATGTTCGTGTAAATTATAATATGCCTTTTTCAATTCAATTGCTAATTAGGTGTCCTGTTATCCAAAGAGCATCTCCTGTGAAGGATTACCAAAACACGTGACTAAGGTCTTTGAGATACACTAAATCACACAGGTTCTTAAAAAGCTCGTTATAAAATTAATTACACTAACTTAATTACAGTAACCATTTGTCAAACTGTTACTCTAGGAGAAAACTCCAGTAATATTTCATCTTTTAAACACAGAACAGAGCTTTATATAAATAGGAAAACTATTATTTATTCCCTGAAGAAGTTGTTATTACAATATACAGAAAATATCTAGCATAAAAAGACATTGCTTTTTCCCATAGGTAGGCTGCAATTTTAAGAGTTCAAGTACTAATAATCCTGCTAGCAGTTTACAGATGAAAAGCAACTTGATGGAGAAAATCAATGCTCCTATACTTTTATGTAAAAGCCCCAGGATAAACCAGTTTGCTCATTTTTGTACAATATTGCACTGGAAATTACTACTCTGATTTACTTTTGGAGCAGTGACTACAAACATGCTACCTACCTTATGAAGTAAAGTGCATATTGTATGAAATATTGTCGAGAACACATTTTTATCCCAGATGATTTTCAGTCAAGGGCATGCATTTGAAATGCAACAATTAATACAGCTTTTTATATGCAAAATTACAGCATCAGCTCCATGAGCCTCACAAGGCTGATGCACAACTCAGAGCAGCACCACACACACAACACCAGGTGCCCTGCGTGGGCTGTGCTTTGAAGTGCTCCTACATTACACTAAGGCAAACATAAACCCAGATTTTGGAAAAGGGACACGTGAGGCATGCAACAGTTCCTGTAAAGTTTTTCAAGGCTGTTTCAGAATTAAAATGTTTTGTTCTAATTTTTTCTTTAAAATATGCCCTCACTCTCCAAAGAAACAAAAACTGAGAAGGCTGTTTTTTCAGCTATCTACATTCATGAAAACTGTTTTAACCACTTATTTTCTATCTGATAATGCTTTTGCCTCAATCTAAGCTTTTTCACCCATCTAGGGGATACACATTATTCTATAAGCAGATCAGCAATGGGCTGGCTTTGTAGTCCTAAACATGTCACCATTCTGCCTCACATCCCAAAACACCACCAATGTTCTGAAAAATGTCATGTTCCTCCCTCTGGCCATCTCCAAACCTTAAGGATGGTGAGGCAAATTCCAATCCATACATGCACTGGCTAGACTGCTTGCAAACCATGTATAGCAGGTGGCTATACAATTTTTGTGAAAGCTGCAAGCTCTCTACAGCTCTGAGATGTTTACTGTCAGCTAAATTTAGGGGAGTTGCTATGCTGGCTAAAGGATTCAAATATTACTTAGTGACAACAGTAAACTAATAGAGGGACACCTAAACAGTTGATCTAAATCACACTCCAAATGCTGAAAATCTATTCTGGACAGACTAGGGGCAGGGAGGGCATGCAGAACTATCCCAAAATCCATGAAGAAAAAAAATGCAGTTTGTCACAGCTGTGCTGTGTCTTCTCACCCGGTGCATTTTCATGCTTCCACAATTACAAGCATCCCTTGGCACACCAGCTGATCCTGGGTATATAATCATAGCACCAGTCACCACCAGCACACAGACAAGTTCTCATATGCAAGGAGCTAGGCAAAGCAATGGACAAGCTTATAAGCCAAGTATGCTTTAAACTTGAATGTAAACACAGCAGTAGCCTGCTACCATAGAATCACAGAATCACTTATGCTGGAAAAGACCTTCAGGATCATTGTGTCCAATTGCAAATGACTTGCCTTATGTCACTTTTTGATTGGCGGTTATTTTTAAGAGCCTCAGCTCTTTTAAATGTGGCTATATTACAACTGACTTTGACATATTAATAAGATTGTATTACATCAAGTCATTTATCTGGTGAACAGCCAGAGAAACATCTATTTTCTAAAGAAACTGAGGTGCTACAGCTGTTGACATGTTTCAGTACTGTACTCTATGCTAGAACCTCAATATTTTGGCAGTTCTCAAAATAGTGATCTGCAGTAAAAGGACCCATCCCTCCTTCTGCCTTCCATACAGGATGTTGTTTATTTTCATTGCTTCATGCTGCAGTTTGGTCTAATACACAACACAACTGCTACAGCCATATTTAGCCATCTGTGACAGCTTTGCATTGCAGCCTTTCAAAGCAGCTGTGAGCACGTTCCTGCTCTGTGAGCTGGATGTCAGCATCATCTACAAGAAGAATGGGCCTCTCCCCAGAAGCACTTGAAGGCAGAACAAAATTTTCTCCCAACTCTTGGGCATCCTGACAAAACTGCAGATATCAGCACTTGAAAATGTTTATTCTTAGATGCTTTCCCAATTCTGCTTTGTGACTGACACTGAGCTTGTTAAGCAGAGAGGTTTCAATACACCTCTATAGCCTGACGTTCTCACTGTATGCTCAGGCTGCATTTGTTTTCTGAGTAAGAAGACTGTTATGCATATTTCAGTCTGCTTGGCTTGGGAGCTTCCACTGGCAAGCACTGAAGGTGTTTTAAGTGCATTAGGAACTGTGGTTTTTAAAAGCTCTTAAAGGGGCAGTGAGCAGCTTGCTTTCTGTTTTGCTGCTGTCCTGTCTTTAGGCACAGGAAACAAACCAATATGTAATATGAACACTATCACATACCCTTTCCTTTAATTACAGCACATACACTGTTGATAGAGACCTTTATTAAAAAAACACTGACTTTATTGTAAGACTGCTCCCAGTTCAACTAGTACATTACCTTTTTCTAGATGCTACTGTTCATATCCAACTACTTCCAGATAGGATTGTTAGCCACAATTTCCTTGATTTAACAGTACCTTGGTAGCCTAATTTACTTTTCTAGTCTAATATATGTAATTCAAATAAAACTATGACCACATCACATGTAATTTTGTTTTACTTGATTGCCATTCTGCTTTCCTCTCTTGCTGTGCTCAGAAGGTCTTCGAAGGCCAGTACATTCACTGATAAACATATGCTGCTTTTTATTTCCCACAATTTCTGTGTCCTGTCTGGCCTATGCTTACAGTACCAACTGGAAATACAAAGGAAGTTCTGGCTAGCCTACATTTACATTTAAAATTTCAGCCTTTTTGTGACTCTTATTTTCTCAGTATGAACATTTTTTTTCATTTGAATACTCTGGCATTAAATTTAATTAATTGCCAACGTAATTGCCCTGTAAGAATGCAGGGAGCTGCTTGTTCTTTTCCTACAGGTTTTTGCTCTTCCTGTGATCACTGACAAAGAACCTTTAGGCTTGCTCCGCTTTCATTTTTCACCTAGATGCAGGCTTACTCATAAGTTCTGCAGTTCCTACAACCCTTGCACAGTAAAAATTCAGGATACTCTGATTCACACTTTCTTGATCTTTCAAAGTCACAAATTGATTCCCTTGAAAGATTAAGCCAGGAGAGTACAACTTTTCATACAGCACCACTACTCATCAGCTGTTTCTTCTCCAGGTATCTTATTAACGTGCTAAATATACATATTTGATAGATTTAAAATACATTTCAAAGCATTTCTAAGACTTTACACTGTTACTCTAAACCTACCATTAACCTGTCAACACACTGCTGAAACACAACTACAGTTTACCCTACACATGCTTTTCTTTTGGCTTCCTTTATTCAACTTTGTGATATAAGGAATACCCAGATATTCTGCTTTGAATTTATTCTTCAGGGTTTTGTTTTGCAACACTCAGTTTACAATTTTTTGCAACTACACGAGACAATTTACTTCCAAAACTATGCTCAGTATTCAAGTATGAAATGAAAGATTGCCTATGAAGTGAAAAATTCATTCTGATTCTATTATCCTGTCCCAGCAGATGAATACTTTATCAAGGGCTTTGTAAAGATCTCTCTTGATATTGAGATGTTGCACTACATTCACAGAGCAAAAGGGACGTACTTATTACTGCCTAAGCACACGAGCATATCTGTCACCTATGCACAGAGACACTTGATTCCCTTTGCATGTTAATTGACTATTCACTTTCAAAACTTCTCCCTCATTAAATTTAAATGCAAATCAATTATGCTCAACATTATTAAACTTCAAGCCTCTTTTCTCACACAGAGCAAAGCCACACGTCTCTGCAGTCAGTACTTTGTCTCCAACAGCCGCGATAAGCAGATGGTTAGGCAGGAGCTGCTGTGTATAATACCATTATAGCTTCCAAATATTTTTAGCTCAGAGTCCTCCTAAGTCATATGTGATATCTATCTATTTTCTAGACTTCAGTGAATTTCTCTTCCATGAATTTTCCTTGTCTTCCCCTGAGCTCCCATAAATTTTTAGCATTCAGGCTATCCCACTGATGTTTTTGTAAAAAAAGAATTCTGTATTTTCATTTTTACAAATGGGTATAAAGACCTGGAAGAAAAGAAAAGGTTAGATAGCTAATGTAACTCTCACAGCAACTTCATTTTAACTCTTTCTCCATTCTGCCTTCAACTGGCTTTTTTCTGTTTTGCTTTGTCTTTTTTTATTGGCAGAATAAATTTTTTGTGCTTTTCTCAGAGCTTCCCCTTCTACTTCAGCTTTTCTGACTTTGCTTAAGAAACATTTTCTCAGGGTTAGGAAAAAAAAGCCTTATGGTATTATTAATGATGGAAAGCTACTACATGCATTAAGCATGCCTTTGCAACTGTAATGTCATGCATCCTGCAAATACATACACTGAGCTCTAGTAACAAAGGTGCATGTTTGCAGTTCTATCTACCCTAAAAAACACATGAAACTTCAAGGCTTTAAACAGCATCTTGGCTCTTCTCATTTTAGTTTTCTGAAACTGAAGTAATTTTTTACAGATTTGACTTTCTTCTTTTGTCTCAAGACAATAGGATTCATGACCACGGTAGTATTTAATAGACTTTTTACTTTATCAGTTATTAATTCAATAATTCAGGGCAAACTCTGACCATGTTTTAGTAGAATAGCAATTTTAACATTTAACCTTTTATATAAAAGTACACGTCTGGTTATGCTATCTAAAATTCTCAATAGTATCTATTTCCATAAATAAAAAGGAGACACTCATTGCACCATTCCTTGCAATTATCCTGTCACATCGGGTTAAAGGACTGAAGAAACATTAAAAGGCTATTCAAGTTCCAGGTTCAGCCACTAGAGAATTTCTTGAAGCGCAAGAAAAAAAGGAAAAAAGAGGTACCTTCAGCACATTTTATCACAGATTCAGGAAGAAGGAAGAAGCTGCCAGAAGGTGGGTCAGAGAGTGTGAATTATGTAGCTTCCATCCCTATCCTGAGCAAACACCAGCAGATTGCCAGGGTTCAGACACTTCTCTAAATGGCCAACCCATCACAGCAGTAAAAAACCTGCACTTGCAGTTAAATTCTTCTTTATTGCTTTGTCTCTGAGCTGCACACCATGATTGCTCACATACTGTATCAAATGACAACACATTTAGAAACTTCTCATTTGGAGAAATTAGATAAAGCTTAGACTAAACGGTTGCATTATTTACTATGGGCTTAGATACCGACTTACACAAATACAATACAAAATTGACTTCTTTCCTACTTTATCCCTCCAAAACCTTCAGCTACAGAGATAGGATTACTCTAAGTGTTTATGTCTTACAAGACCAAGACCAGTATGATCAGCAGCTTTCTGAATATGCTATAGATACAGTTTGGAATCTTTAAAGTATGAATTTGAAAATAATCAATAAAAGCAGTTACAAAGTTAGAAATCATAATGGTTTGATTTTGCACATTTACATTTTTAGAGTAAAGATATCAGGCAGAAGGCTTTATATATAGTTCATTTTAATAATAAATATCTTGCAGTTTGCCAGCGATGGCCTAGAAAAGCCTTACTGGTTCTTTCTAAGGCACAGTTTTTACAAAGTATTCTAAGGAATTTAACAGCATTATAGCAAAACAAGTGCTGTGCTTATTCCTTAGTACCTCTGAAGAGCTGACATGAAATATTAAGTAAGGATTAACTTGACAAATATAGTTTATATACCATCCATAAAACTTGTTAACCTTTTAAAAAATATTATAGAAAAAAAAGCCCAACCCTGATTGCCAGTTATCTGGAGAACATCTAAAATTTCTGTAAAAAAATACAAAATTATTCAGCTGTGAACAACTGTATTACTCACAGCACAATGCTGTAGCCATAAAAGAAGAAAAATAAATACAGTAAGAATATATCTCCGAGGCAGCCTTTGCTGTATCTTGAAGACACAAAGCCCTCATAACTCAGTGATATATTACCCCTCCTAGGGCAAGAAGCAATTAAACACATTCCTTCCTTGATAACAGTTGGGGAAAATAAACCCTACATAAAACTCTCATACCTTAAAAAATTAAGTTTCACAGTATCTGAGGACATACCTTTGCTGTAAGATCCTAGAATTAATGGTTACTTTATCTGGTTTATCTCCTTGGTGTTCTGCATAAAGAAGCTATCCCGAATTCTGATTATTCTTATTGCCCTTTTCTGTATTAAGTCTAGCAGACAGATCAGTGTGGGATAATCATATTCAAAGCATGGCCTATGTATCTCATAGATTTTTACCACAGAATAGTTAATATTTTATGTCATGACCCCTTTCTATTAATACTCAACTCTATTTACTTTATTTGACACCTAGTGAAAACTGAATTGATGGCTTTACAGAAATGTCTATCAGAAGACTTTCCTGAGAACTAATAGCTGATTTCAAGTCAGGGTTAGGCTTTTTTGCATTAAAAAAGCATATTTTTATTCTTATGCATTACTTCACATTCCTAACAATGAGTTTCTATTTTAAAACCCATTTGCTCCGTTTTTTGAGATTCTTCTGACTCAAGATAGTGGTGAACTAAAGAGCCATTAGATTCATATCACCACTAGATTAGAGGATAAGGTTTTTTCTGCAATCACTAAAATAATTTTGCTGAAATATCACTATCAGTATTTATCAAAAATGAAATGACCATCTTCTAAAAATCTGCCTATTTTGACTTAAAATGCCCCTCTGAAGTCACATGCCAGCTAAGGTGGGCACTGCTTCCCTTCTGAGTTCTGCATGCATACAGTTTGGATTATCCTTGCTCAATTGAGGAAAACATTAAAACTTTTTTTTTTTTATTGCTCTAAGTGATAAGAAAGGAGCAACTCTGCAATGTATGTGTATTTCAACAGCCACTATGGAAATAAAAATGCAAATCCAAGTGTGAGATAACAGAATCATAATTAAAAATACACTGGTGATATGTATAAATAAAATACGTCCAGAGGCCTATGTCAAAGGTTACCCATTTAGATACTTCCCAAAAGAGCATTTCCTTCTTTATTGTTTTGTGCAAGACACCACTTTCTCTCCACCTTCCTATCACAGCAATCAAAACCACACCCATCAACATTCCCACTCCTTTATCAACAAGGTGGATTCAGACTGGTGGTCAGCCTTCAATCATTCTCTCTTTAATTTTGCAACAAGACTTCCCAGGTGAGGTGTCATCTACCATTAAGTGATTTAATCTACAAAAAGAAGCAATCCCACTCCCCTGTAACTCAGGCACATCATTTCTATTTTTCCCATGCATTTGTTTTTGTATTCAATCCGATCTCACAGTGAGCTGATTTGGAAATCACATGTCCTTACAAAAGAGTCATTTTTCTTCTAGTTCAGCTTCCTAGACAGGCTCACTGTAATGGTGAAATAAGCACAGGTGACAGTGAAAACAGGGCCCACGACTTTGCATTTGGTGACAGCCAGGCCCTGGATCAGGTTTGCTGTAATGTGAAGCCCTTCTCTCAGGCTCTCCCTTATGCTTTGCAAGCCTAAGCAGCACAGGTACTCCTCTTATCTTGGAACTCTAAACTTCCACGCTGAGGACAGAAGTGTTTTCTAACTGATGCACAGGAACTAATCCCAGCAGGTTATTGTTTCCATCTATATGTAGTGCCCAGCTATAACTTGTATTATTCTGGAATTGTGAATGCTGGGGAAACATTCTTCATGTCTGTTTCTACACAGCAGAGGTGACAGCATTGTGTTTTACTCTATTTTCATTTTGGTTAACTGCTCACTTTAATATAAATCTGTTAAAATTCTATTGAAAACTTAACTGAAATCCAGCTGATGCAAGTCTTCACTAACAGAATCAGAGGCACAAAGAGAGGAATCTGAGAGGGAAAAAATCCTGCAAACTTTCTGTATTCTTATTTGTTACTGATTCAAACTCCTGGGATCTTTTTGACATTTCATCATGAAAAATATGGTCAGTGAAGGTCAAAAAAGCAACAGTTGTTCACACTTCAACAGAAGCTAATTTCTAAGTATTACAAAAGCAAACTTTCCTTTCAAGGCAGTTGCAGGAGTGAACCAAGCAGGGAAGCCAGGCTACAACCCACACAAAGGAAGGGCACATTTAAAGAAGAGAAGCAAACAGAACCTAAACTGGAGCTCATGCCATGTCTGCAAATCAGGCCTGCTGACAGAACAGACAGGATGAGAAGAAACGTCCACATGATTATTTGGTACAAGTCATATAACAAAGCTGTAGTGACACATGAACCAAATCTGAAAATGGTACCAAGAATATCACACAGTAAGCTTCTCCAGAGCTCTCCTATTTCTCACAATCTCCTGACTTTTTGGGATGGTTTCTTCGAGGGAAATTCTTTGGCCAAGTAAATACAGACATACAACAATCTAAAAAGTTTTTAAAAGAGTAGCAGATCTAACTGCAACTAATTCAATTATGAGATACACCCTAAAAGCAGAACACAAAGGTCTGATTACCAGAGTTACTTCTCAAGTGGAAAATCAATGAGACATTAGTCACACTGGATAAAATGACAGTAACTAGCCTGCTTTTACCTCCAGAACCCAAAAGAGAGGCAAAACATTCTCTCTCTATATTCAGAATTCTGACCAAAGGAAAAAACAATCAGTCTTGTAACAGGTGAATTTCCAATAAAACTGCTTCTGGGTTGGAATTAACCAGAGATATTTTCAGATCATGAGAGATGTAACTGAAATTCATCAATATTTAGAAGAATTTGTTACCTGTATTGTTGGTGAGGGTTTGTTTTTGGGTTTTTTTGTTTGTTTGTTTTGAGGTGCAGTCAGAACAACAATAAAAGACTGCATATCAGGATCTTAATAGCAACAAATCTGCTCCCGTACACTTGTATAATCTGAAGGGTCCTGACAGCAAACTGTACTCCAAAAAGCAATCCATTTATGAGAAGAGAGGATTCTCAAGGATTTGTAAAATTCACTTTGGTTCAACAATTCAGACCTCCAAAATACACGTCAAGAAATCTGAAAAAGACAGACTTCACTTTGAGATGGGGGATGTGTGGGAAGCTTTATTTGCACTGGACATCATAGAAGGAGTGAATGTTTCTCATTGTCCTTTTCAGCACTGGCTGTCAGATAGCAGATATGCGAAGAACTTTTTTCATCTGAAGTATTTTAGGAATCCTCTTAACAAAGGATCACTGAATTCCCATGATCCAGAAAAACTCTCACCTGACCTCACTTAAGAGAAATTACGTAACTACACTTTATTCTGTTAGAAACCACTTCCTCACAGGTGCATTTAAAACTATCCACGCACATGAAGAGTAATTGCACTATAGCAGCCTCTACAAGAATACTGTGAATAAAGATTTTTTTTTCAGTCTTTATGCTTTTTTTAGAATGCACTGAATATAGCAGAATTTCCAGAAAACTGATGCAATAAACATCACGATTCAGCTGAAAATAAAACACTAGCTAAAAATAAAAAAAACCCCATAAACTATACTGGCTTCTCATTTTGCCTATTTTCCCAAGGTTAAATAAATACATAAACACAACCAGAAATGTTGACAACTGAGGACTGGGAAGACCCGATAACATCTAGTTAGCTTTCTTTTTCCTGAAGTCTAGCTTTTAAGGAAACCCCCAAAGAACAGTGCTGGCAGCATAGCAAGACACAGAAATATTGTCAGATCTTTTCAAGTGACAATTAGATTAGTTACTAACAAAAGCAGTATAATCATGTATCCCTAACCAGTAAAATTTGCTGCTAGTTGTACTCTGACTTTTATAGACATGTACATAGAAAGCACAAGTAAATGAAAAGAAGGTAATGGGTGGAAAACTTGTATTAATATATGCTAACTTCAAAATTATTAATAAGATACAATTTTTGAAGTTGCCAATTATTTTTTTTACATTGGAAATAGGAAAATAACCTGAAGCAAACAAACCATGGCACCTGCTGAAATGTTAACACTTTTCTACTCCAAATCTTTAGTCAGTCACCACCTATACACCGCTCCAGTCAACTGGGCAGGAACTGCTGCTCCAAACTCCAGGTTAAAGCAGCCTTTTCCAGGTAGCTCTGTCTGACAATTGCAACTCAGTTCCAGCTCTTCAGGTGGAGCTTAGGAAATAGGTGCATCTGCCTCTGCCTAAGACTTAAGCCTTTGTGCCCTTACTACACGAGATACCATGATCCCTTTGTAATACGCTACAAAAAAAGCCTTTGTACTGCAGTGATACATAGAAAGAAAATCCCTGGAGGACTTGAAGTACTTGAGAAAGGGAACAAATTCCTTTTCTGACATCAGTTTAATATAGTGAACAGTGTTTGCATTCTTCCTTTATTGATTTCCAGGTTTACATAGCAAACACTACACCAGGATCTAAACCCTGTCAGTTAGCAACACTTTGTTTCCTGATGGTTCAGTCACAATCTCTCATCAATTATAGCAAAGATAATGCTGACAGTCTGTGCAGTGGAAGTACACATAAACTTTAATCCACATAACTGGTGAGAGGGAAAAATGTACTAAAAGTCTAATTACAATTAGGCTATAATAGACTGAAATCATCATTTTATGTACATCTTCTACACTCTTTTTAAATCATTGTGAATGTGACATTTGTTTCACTTTAACCCTTTCTCTAATTCCAGAGCACAGACATATGTGACACAAAGCCTATCCTTCACTTGCTCTTAACCCTGAGGCAGCTTTGTCAAATTTCAAAAATCAGAAATGCTTGAACAAGGTCACATGGGATATAGGCAGTTGATTTTGAATAGAAAAAATGCTGAATAAGGCATTAAACTGAATTTAGTTCAAAAAGTTCTATCAAATTGTTCAGTACTTTTAACTCTAAAAAGCTTTAACTCATTTGTATCAAGGTTAGCTCTTCCAGTTTAATAAAATATTTTTAAATCACCCAAAAGAGTCCCAAAGGAGAAATTTTTGTATGAAACTAGTATATGTAATAGACAGGATACATTTCTGTTCAAGTTTATTTATACTGCTACTACATAGCAATGTGCATAAAAGGCTGAAATCTATTCCTAATACATGGAACACAAAGCAATTTTAAATAACAATATATTTATAGAACAAACCCTTCAGGAATCTTAAGACTTTATCAGTGGTGATTAACCCTCAACATACACAACTCAGATATGAACTGTAATCTCGATTTTATAGAGAGGTGAAGCTGCACGGTGTGCTCTGTTTCAGAGCCTGGAATGCACCTGACTCCCTGGCTCATCAGAATTAATCTTCTGAGCTTTCTCTTGAATGAAGTCTTCTGAAAGACTTTGACTCTAGCTCGGTTTCTTTCTTTTGGATCTCTAAAACCACCTAAAGGCAAGTCAAAAATATTAAATCTACAATGAAGGCTCTAGTAAAGTTACCTTCAATATTACATTACAGATGGCTTTAATAAATACTTTATAAAAACCCTTTAATGAATATATTTGATAGAGGGTTTTTTACGAAATCTTACAACTGTTAAATCACTAATTTTTTTCTCCACTGTGTTGTTTTGTGGTTTTACTCTTTTAAATCATGGCCAGCAATATTACAAAAATCTGAAAATGATGAGAGATCTAATGTTAAAAAGTCATCTGGCCTCCTATGCCAAGGACAGAAAACTACACCTCAATCACCTCTAAAAGGAGGTTATTTAACCTTTTCTAGAGCACTTTCAGCAATAGATATTCCATTACTTCCCTCAGATATATAACCCTGTGATTATCTGTCCTGGACAGATAATCTTTGATGGAGCTGGAAGGTTTTCCCTGACATCAAAATCTCTTTTTATGCTCCTCAGGACTATTATTTCTTATCCCACCTAGAGAGAACAGTTTATTATATTATTCTCTGTTGCAAACTTTACATTTGAAGCCTATTATTATGTCTCCCCATGTTTGCAAAAGACTAAACAAGTACAATTCTTTCAGTCCTTCCTTAAAGGTCATTATTGCAACTCTTCCCTAAATACTCTCAGCTGGTCCAAATCTGTTGGAAGCAGAGTAACAAGAAGAGAGACACTGCATTGTCTGAGTCCTTACACTGAGTACTGCAGAGCAACTTCCCTCTCACATACAACAATCCTGTCCATAAATCCCAGTGAGACCCTGGCTTCCACGGAATTGTCACAACTCCACTGTGTTCATTTTGTGATACAGCTGCTTATTTACAGAACTGTTGCCCAGCCAAGTGTTTCTCATAATTAAATTTATTATTTCTACCCAAAGGTACTGTTTTGTGTTTCTCTTTACTGAAGTGCATCCCATACAGTTCAGGTCATTAATCCAGTTTTCCAAGACTATTTCACCCTAATGCTCATACTCACACCCAGATTTGTCCTATCCAGGCAATTAGCAAATCTGCTTTGTTCTATCACCCAGGCCACAAAACAAAAAAAATAAACAGGAATAAATTCAGAAAATACAACTGCACAAGACACACCCATGCCTTCAATCTCAAATGTTCTTAAAACACTTATTTAATTAGTAATTAAGCATCATGGCAGAACTTCTCTGACAGTATCTATCTTTGGTGTTTCTAGATTCCTTGGCTGTGGAGATAACATTCCTAACTTCAACACTACTGAACAGGCAGAGTATGTTTCAAACACAAACATACACAGGAGGCTCTGTCACTCTCCTCCCTCTTTAAATAATTTCTGTGTGGCACAGTAACCCAGTTGCACAACTCCTCCAATCTGGGCTCCCTGTTTTTTCTTCCTAAACTAGAGATACTTCAGAGACACTTCAATTCACACAACCTGCACCACTATCTCTGAAAAATTCAGCTCTCGTGTACATATATAGATGCTAATAAAACTAAAACAACAAAAAGCAGGATGTTATAATTTATGTACCAAAAGGCAGACTCTCAGGAACACTCCTTTCCTCTCTGACGTTCAAATTTTCTAACTGAAGTGTTTTAAACAAAATTAGAATTATCCTTTTTAAGCAAAAAAATCAGGTACTTCTCATGACAAGAGACTATTAAAATCCCACTTCTTCACTACAACATATAAAGATGAGCTTTTACACTTCTTACTGATACTTTTGTCAGTACAAATGCAACCCCTAATAAAAACAAATATTTGTGTTTAAATATCGTATTTAAATCTGAACTACTAAAAATATCTTTAAAATCCTGGACAATCAAATTATCTATCTTGCCAACATTCATATTCCTTTGTCCTGTGATGAGGTTCAAAAGACCAGAAAAACTGAAGAGCAGTTAACAGCAATCTAAAACACTGATATAACACAGCTGTATGCAAAGCAAAAATACTGAAATTCAGGATCAGGTAAAACTTTAACCATGGGGTGGGTGATGGAGCTGCTGGAACAAGCAACACAAGGAGGAACTCTACCATCAGAGGGAATGATCCCAGTACACTTCCGAAGGGCAGACATTGGACTATCCGAGCTTTATGTGTTTCTATGTTTAACTGAATTCATTATAAGCATCAGAACACTGAAGTAACTTTAAAGAACAGTTACTGTAAGTTCAGCTACTAAACTTTTGGATGGAAGATACAATCAATTACCTGTATAAGGGAAAGCAATTAAATCCAAACTGCTAACAAATACTCAAATTTTGAACACAAACCATATAAATTATTAACCTACTACCTACAAACCCTAAGTATTTTGATTACAAAGCTGCACTCCATAAGGGAATCTTTTTAAAGGTCTTTTTGTTTGAAACACAAATGTCCAATAAGAACACACCATTTAATGTTCAGCTCTGCACTTCTGAAGTGTCTTTTAAAGTTACTCAAACAGAAGGAAGGTTTTCCAAAAACTGAAATTACCAGGATGGTTCTAAAACCACAATTTTTCAACCACAAACCATATTTACGGTGTTCTTAAAACTGGAACAATATACCCTTAAGTGTTAGAGTAAAGTTTACCAGGAGCAAATTCTTATCAGCAGCAACTTGACTTACAGCAAAGAACGCTTAAATTGGAAACTAAAAAAAAAAAAAAAAAAAAACAAAACAAAAAAACCAAAAAAACCCTCACTACAGAAGTGAGAAAGTTTCTCAGTTTCTGCAACTTCACTCACGCCTACAGAAGTGGCAGAATTTTTCTTCTTCAAGGTTTTTAAGGACAAGGTCTACAAATATCTGTCTGGAAAAATCCAATTAGCTTTAAACAAACCTGAGAGAAAGGGAACAATAGGTCCTACAGTACTGCATTTCTAGAACTGTGAGTGCAATCTATATATGGATGCAAGTGCCAAATGCCTGATTAATAAATTCTCTCTTGCAAATTTGGTTCCTTATGACCAGAGAGACCTGTATCATCAGTTCCCACACAATGCAAAGACTTTGGGAAAACTAAAACAAAGCAAACCTCAATAGATTAGTCTTAGAGATCTTAAAGAGGGGCTTGGAAATGTTAAAGGTAATTTAAAAGAAGAAAAAAAAAAAACAAAACAAAACAAGAAAAAAACACAACTGGAAGCAAGGCAGAGTGCAAAGACTTCTGCTCCAGCTTCCCCAGTACTTTTAGAAACATTAAGAAACACATTTCTTATTTCCCTTATGGTAAAAGAGCAGAGTATAACTCCACTTTTTATCAACCACACAACTATCATTGATCAGAAGTCAACCTAAGTACCTTCAATTATCTGCAAGAACCAGACACAGATCCAAAAAACCCCAACCAACCCACCAACCAAAAAAAACCCCACAAGAACTTTACTGGGAGTGTAAAGCCTTCATTCTGTATGAGACTAAGGACAGCCTATCTCACTACGTAATCTCACTACACAAGTATGTTAGAAACACTGATAAACATCAGAGCAGTCACATGCTGTTCAGCTGTAGAACAAAAGCCCTTATTAGGACACATTCCCAAATTCTGTGAAATAAAGATCTAGTTATTTTTGCATGTTAAATCCATAATAACACCGAGCCAAAGAATCCTATTTGCTATTTCTCTTTTTCCAAAAATGTTAAAAATGATGAGACAATACATATGATTGTGCTCCATCACTAAACACCTCAATAACTAAGCCATTTAATCCAGCCTCTCACTCAGCAATTATACACTTGGAGTGTGCAAGGCAAAGGAAAAATCATTTCACTTAAAAGTGGTACAACTGAGAATTGCAACAACTACCTATGATAGACCAAACAACCAGAAACATAAATTATCAGCAGTATTTCAATGTAAGGTCATTCGCTGCTGCTCCTTACTGACACACACAGTTGCACTGCATAACACTTCTTCACTAAAAGCCTTCAAATTCAAGCCTGTAAATTCAAGGCACAGAATTTTTTTATGGAATAAACATGACAGTGCTGGAAAAAGCCTGAAACCAAAGTTGTTTAGGTTCTTAATAACTTGCTAGAAGTCACATGTCAAACTGACTTAACTGCTAAGCCCTTCTAAGGAATTGGGAAATTTCTTCAGCTGAGTGACAATCTTCACCTGATATTTATTTTTTTAAACATTTTTCTCACATACTCCATAAAGAGATGCATTTTTTCCCCTGATGTTTAATACATACCATGCATTTTTTTCCCCCTACACTTTTTCCCACTTCTGATTAAGCAAATATTACTACTATTAATTCAAAATACAGTACAGTAAGATTAAAAGATGCTTAAAAACAAACCATAATAGTACCTTGTCAACTTCTTTTCTCAGAAGTTACACCTGCTTATGCAAAGAATCACATTTTCCTAATCCCAAACCTACCAATCCCTACTAGATGACCAATCCTTGGAGCAGCTAGGATGGGAAGCTAGTATCTAACCACAGGTTAGAAATACACCCGAAAAGCACGTTCTTAAGAGGTGGCACAAGTCAGTATTTAATGTAAAATACAGGGTACACGTAGAGCTTCTCTTAAAAGCCTCAGTAAACAATCACTACGTAGTGATTAGGACAGTACAATGACTATCAATGGAAAACATGGAAACATATGTACAACCATGGAAGAACTACTAGGTTTTTTTTAATAATAACTGGAAGCATATTTACAAAATAAAATTTGGAGCATCAAAGCTTCAAAAACCCATTATTTAAAAAAAAATAGTCTCTGTAATGTGTCAGCCTAGAACCAAATTAGCAAAATACTCCAAGACTACAAAACCTGCCAATGTTACTAGATAAAAACAAGGACAGAATACAAAACACCATAAGAAAGAAGAAGAACCATATGCTCTCCCTTAAAAGAGAGCAGGATTACGAGACAAAGGGAATATTGCTGAGCTGGGACACTTGCACACGACGGCAATAGTTTTTCTAAATACAAGAGAAGACGGAACTGTATGTTGCAAGTTTGTGCTGTAACGGGACATAGATCGTAGCCTCCATCGAGAGCAGGCTCGGGATGTTACACGGCTCTCTTCGGGACCCCTGCATCCTTAGCCATCAGCACCCTGTCCCTGCGGGGCAGGCACCGCTTGCGCTGCCCAGCAGAAACCCGGCCGAGAGCGGCGGCACAGCCCGGGCCAGAGCTGCAGGACAGGCCGAGCCAGCGGGACACCGCCGGGGCCCGCGGCCGCAGGGTGGCCGAGGAAGGGCCCGGGAGCTCCGGGCGTGAACGCGGACCGGCAGCCACGAGCGCCGCACGGCCGGGGCAGCGCCGGCAACTCGGGGACACCCGGTGCGGGGGCGGCACAGCGGGGGCGACCCAAGGGGCTCCGCGGGCATCCCGGCCCCGGGCGCGCGGACGGGGGCGGAGCGGCGCGGGGGAAGCGGCGGGACGGGGAGAGCCCGAAGCGGGGGAGGGAAGGGGGGCGGCCGCGGGGCAGGCACGGGGTGATGTGAGGTGAGGCGGGGCAGGGCCGGGGCGGGGGGAGGAGGCGGCGGCGCGGAGCCAGGGGCGCTCCCCGGGGCGCGCGCCCCGCCCGCTCCCGAGCGCCCGTTCCCCGGCGGGAGGGGCGGCGGGTCCCGGTCCCGCCCCCGGCCCGGTACCATTACCCAGCGCGCCCAGCGCCGCCGCCATCCCGCACCCGGCCCGCTCCCGCGGGAGCCGCGCGACCTCGCGAGACTTCCCGCCTTCCTTCCCCGCCCGCCCCCGCCTCCCGCGGCCCGGCCCGCGCCCGCGCGCACGGCGCCCGCGCGCGGCTCACACACAACATGGCGCCCGCGGCGCCGCGCACGTGCGCCGGGGCCGCCGCGCCGGGCGCGCGCACACGTAAAGCCGGGGGGAGGCGGGGCCGCCGCGCACGCGCAGGAGGCGCCACCGCGGGCCAGCTGATTCGAACGGGGCGCGCGAGCCGCCACCTCCTCCCCGCACGCGCTGGTCACGTGGGGGCTTCCCCCGCTCGCTCCCTCCTCCTCCTTCCCCCTCCCCGCGCGGGTCCCGAACTCGCCGCCGCCCGGGCCCCCCCCACCCCTTCCCCCGCGGCCGGCCCGGGCCCTCACCTGGCGCCCGCTGCTCGGCGAGGCCGGGCCGCGCAGCTCCGCGCGCCGCTCGCTCCCTCCGTGCCGCCCGCACCAGGCGGCGGCTCCGCACAGCGCCTGCTCCCCTCAGCGCGGCGGCGGCTCCTTCCGCTTCCTTCCCCTCCCCCCCCGCGCTGCGGCGGGACCCGCTCCCTGCAGCTCCCCCTGCCGGCGGAGCGCGGCGGCGGCGCGGCCGGGAGCGCAGCGCGGCCGGGCAGGTGTCTGTCTGTCTGTCTGTCTGTCTGTCTGTCTGCCTGTCTGCCGGGGCGCCCTGAGGGACGGGCCCAGCTCCGCCCGCGCGGGCGGCGGCAGTGGGACGGCGGACGGCTCTGGGCGCCCCGGCCCAGCCGCCGGCAGCGCGGGAACGCTCCAGGGCTGCTGTGCCGGGAAGGGACGGGGAGCGCGGCTCGGGGGCAGCGCTGCGTTGCCTGGAGGTGATCCTGCCCCCACTGCCAGCTTCGTGCCCCCAAAGCGGGGCTGTTCGGTTCGCAGCTCCTGAGCAATTTCCAGCGCTGTCTCCCGACCGAGCTCAAGCTGTGCCGCAAGAACAGGCTCCGTGGGGTACTCCAGCCCTCTGGATTAGGACTAAAAATTAATCGATGTGGTTTCAAATTTCTTACTGTGGTGCTGCTTGGTTCTCAGCTCACCGCAGGTGTGCGATCACCAAGAGTTACTGCTACCTACCGCCCACAGCCTGCTCTAACACATCATTTACCTGTACTCTTACACAGACAACGAAACTACTGTCTCTTGAGTATTCTTGAACTTCTCATTGCTTTTTTCCTGAAACACCACAGTTAAAATGCATTTGGAAGAGTTTTTTGTAGACAAGAAACACAGAGACTCACATTTTCTGTTAAATGCTAATGAAATTTAAAAAACCTTTCTCTTAATTAACATTTCTAGATTGCTGGAAAATCCTTAGGTAAAACAGTTGTCTGTAACAGAGTTAAGTATCGAAGAATATTTTCAAAATATTTTAAAGGCTTTTAAAAGTAGCTAGTGACTGTATTCAAGCGATAGATACTTTTGTAAAGAAAGCACATTTAATAAAATCCTAATTTCCCAAATCGCAAGTCTGGTCATACAGATATTCCTTCTGCAGAGTCCGCAGAAAAACCTCAGCAGCTTTTCCACCCTTCCAAGCAGTTCTCACTTTTCCTACATCTTGCTGACTTGGAAGTCTTCTGTGATCAAATTCAAACCAACAGAAATCCCACGAGAGAGAGGGAAATTTTCTCTCGATTCTGTGCCGCTGCTCTCCTGCAGCCCTGCTGTGCCGTGCCCGAGCAGGAGCGGTGTTCTCATTACTGCAGGAGCACCTGTGTGCACTAGAGCGCTGTGCCTTGCAATCCATTTAGAAGTATGCTCACTTAGCTGAACAGCTGCAATGGCTGAGCATATTATTGCATTGCAGACAAGCGTTCGTGCTTTCACAGGAGAACTGAGGGTTCTGCTCAGCTGCTTCTGACCAAAATCGATTGGGTGTTTTGATGGTGGGGTTTTTTTCAGATTCCCATGGCGCTGCAAAGACGCAGTTGAGCAACAGACCTGATCGAATCTAGGGGCTGCTGCCACGGGAGGCAGCACTTCCCCCATCCCTGCCCCAGTCTTTCCTACTGCCCACTCTGATGCTCATCTACCAGCTGGATTTCCTAAACCACCAAGAACCTGTTCCTGTTTCTAGTGCGTTCGTTTTCATCTAGAAATTAAACTGCATTGGCTCACCACGGGTCTGACGAGAGCCAGCATGTGAGATGGGGAAGGGAGTGCTGCCAGTAGAGGCGAGGAACAAGGCAATCCTCCTTTGGCAGCAGTAACTTCTTGGCAATAGGATTAAACCGGTCCGACTATACTGCAACCACACCCTACACCAGGATTTGCCTTCAATTCACACTCAAGTATTAGGTTCTGCCATCTTGCCTAAGCAGCAGTGATGGAAGGTTAAAAAAGACCTGTTAACGATGTGATGTTTGAGGTCATGGTTCCTGCTAACTAAAGGGATACTGCTGAGGCTCTTGCCCCACCTCTGCACACTCCCTGCTTTTCCCTGGATTTAATCCAGCCGTTGTGTACCTACTGTGTAGTTTGGCTCTGTTAACCTTCCAGAGGAAAATTAACAATATGCAATGAGAAAGCAGCCCATGTGTAGTAATGCCTGAGATCAGGTTCACTAACACCTCCACCCAAGAGAATTTACATTAAAACCTGGAGAAACCTGCTTTGTTTGAAGCTGCCTGAAGTTCTACATCTACTCTGATGTCCTCGCAGTTCAAAATCTTTTTCACTCACTTGTGCTATCCTTACAGGCCCTCACCTACAGTATCCTACAGCAGCTTTGAAATAATTCCTAAGTGTAAAGGAATATACTCCTGCCTTGCAGCACCATACTGCTTTCTCCGACACATTTTCACTTCCAGCTGGTGTTCCTTGTTCCTCATATACTCTACTCAAACTATGCCACATCTCTAGTTCTTGTGGCTGCAGCTTCCTCTGTGCTACAGCATCTATCTTTTACCAGTAACTGCTAGCTGTATTTATTATGACCAGTCTTACACATTACTCATTTATAAGGCAATAAGAAATTCTCAGGCTTTATCAATGTTGGTAGTGGGAAAAGAAATCCCAAACCATAACAAATCCAGCCCCTATCCTGATCAGGGGATAATGGTGTTAATGACAACTCTTCATCAAGTTACAATGGGACAAGCTAAAAATTAGTAGATCAGACGCCTCCCAAAGCAACATTTTCTACAAGAGCAGAAGCTCCATGTTTGTGGGATGCCCAGGTCATGTTTGTGCACGGAGAACTGCCACAATTACAAGTTCCAGCTTTGATGAAGCTGTGACACAGCTCCTGCTTTCAGCAGCAACATCACTGTTCCCACCCATCTCAATCCATGAAATTCCTTAATTGCTTCTCCTATTATTAGAGCAAATAATATGTGATTTTTTTTCCTGACAAAAGATTAATGAAACTCACTCGTTGAACTCAGCACAATTGAGAAGCTGAGCCTAAGGACATCTAGATTAGTTCTGACAGCTGCTCTGCTCTCTTTCCACCATGCCCTCCAAAGAGCATTAACAAGCTGTTACTGGTTCCCGCCCCAGCTCTGGTTAAACGGGGCTTATATCCTTGGCTACAGCTCTGGATCTACACTGGCTCTTCAAGAGGGCATGCAGGACAAGGGAGATTATGGCTGAATTCAGCTCCAGAGGCTTATTTCATCTGACTCAAGCCTTGGACACTGAAAACTTTCCTAAAGCCAGATTAGGTTATGTTGGGTCAACTTCCATGGCCCAAACGTAATAAAGCATCCTGGATTGGATGAGAGCTGTTTCAGCACAACAGTTAGATACCGCTGCATTAATTACTTTATCACCTCAATAATTTTGTCTGTAGGTACTTTATGGGTGGCACTTTGGAGAAAGAGAAGTATTTGCATTCTTGTAGATAGTTACAGAAGATAAAAGTTATATAGAAGGATAGTTTTTGTTGAGAAAAAAGAAAACAAAAAAAAAATTAACAGTGTTAAAACCATTTTCTGCTTGAACACATTACACAGCCTTACACAATCACGTCATGTATTGTTAAAGGTCCTCTGTTTTGCTCAGTTCTGCTTGCTCTACCCCCTGGAGACCTCCACATTCAGATTTTTTTCCCATTAAAGCTACCATATATAAAGAATAAATATGAGAAAGGCTAGATTGCCCTCAGTGAAATGTTTCCACTGGTTTTACCTGAAGCAAAATCCTTTAGAGAAACAATTCTGTTTTGTGTCTAACCTTTAAGAACTATTCTGCCTGAAGACATACTCTGCTGATGCATTTAGGTGCAGAATGCCTGGGTTCCTGGGTTTTTTGCCTTTTTTTTTTTTTTTTTTTGTAGGAACAAGGTAGGGGAAAATAACATTTCAGCTCTTCATTAAAGAGAACCATCTCCAGTCACTGATAAAGGGTAAGTACATCAGACAATTCAGGAGTCTTACAACCCACACAGATGTGACTTTAGTTACTGAAATTAGTCATATTCTATGCTGAAAAAGCAAGTTACCAATCACAAAAGTTAAATTAATTTTGGAAGTTATTATTCACATTTTCTGTCTGTATATTTAGAATAGGGACAATATAATTCAAACTGGTGTAAGAAGCTGCAGTGAAGTAATCTGATACTTGTTTTTAATAATTGAATTAATTAGACTGTATTGAGTACCATGCATAAATACTCCTCACATACTACGTATTCCCATTTAAATGGCTTTCTCTAATTTCAGTAGAGACTTCAGTGTCAGCTTGATATGAAATGATAGCTAGATTGTAGTGCATTATTAAAAAAAAAATTCAGATTGGAAAAGCTGCACACCAAAAGGAAGATTTTGTTTTTCAGAATGTATTATTCTTCTTAGATTTTACTGCTCGAGAGTGGGTTTTTATATTTCAAAATGGAAATATTGCGACCTATTTCAACCAATTGTATTTTTTAAAATTTGCTTTATTGCAATTTCTTTGAGCATATTATTATTGCAGTGTATGAAATTCAACTCAAGCTTCAAGAAAACAACAATCCAGAGACTTCCAGGTTCTAGGACATTTTAACTATGTGAATCAGGGAAGTTTTGACTAAACAGGATGAGAGGGTGAGCTGGACCCATATGGGCACAGTGGTTTTGCCTAAGGCTACTAAAACCTGAAGCCCACATCCCCTCCATTTACCTTCCTGGAGCATCCCCATCAACACAGACTTTGAGTGAGTCACCTTTGTCAGGGAGTTTTAGTCCTTACAGATGTTATCATCTCCTGTCCAAGCAATCCCTTTTATCTTTCCTCTCTCCTTCAGAAACATCCCTTTGTTACATGTTTGGAGCACTCTCAGGTATTAGTGGCTCTGCATTAATATTTTGAATTATGCATAACCTACATGAAGGTGCCTCAGGTCACAGAATATGCCTGTTACTGTTTTGACTACCTTAATATTCCTTCAGGTCCTACAACACAAAAAAGGGCTCTATTGCTACTCAAAACTAAACAGTATGTAGAATGTTCAATGTCAGAAAAACATAAATTAGCAGTTTTCAAGTATGAGAGAAGTGTCTAAATAAATAAATAAATAAACCTGGCACACTTCTGCCTAGGCACATTTTCTCCAAACAGAAAAGCTTTTCAGTGACAAGCTTGTGAATTGGGCCCTCTAATACAGCATGAGAAAGATTTAAATAAAATTTCAAACAAATTGCTATGACATAGGAGTGAACACCAGCACCACTGACAGTTTAAGAAGAGATTCCTGTTCAGGGTTCAAATCCAGAATGAGAGTAGACCCTTTTCAGATTTAACTTTGAAGCAGAGCAGAAGCGCAGAGACTGCCTCTATTACCTGAACCTTTTCCAACATCTACAGAAAGAGCGTAGGAAGACCAGTCTCTGCACCTGAGTGTGCAAAGGTAATGTCACATGTGAAGCTCAGATTCCTACTGATCAAGTTCAAAAGACAGATTATCTCCACTACCCTGCTTGGTTGGACAGCAAATTAATTATACTACAAGCAAACGAGGTAAAAGACAGCAAATTTCCCTTACTAAAAATTATTCAGAAGACAGGGCACTCACACGTTTTATTTCTTGCTCCTACAGTTAAATCATAAACTACATGAGACATTTAATTGAAAATACTGTCTTAAGTGAATTAATAGCTGCCAGTTCATCAGCACTTTGGCATGCATGAGTGCATTTCTTTTGTTATAACTGAAAATCTCAGAGTAACCTTACTTCTGGTGCTAAAGAGACACTGTGTGCAGTGGTGGAAACAAACATGCATTCACAGTGTGAGCAAGTGCTGCATGTTCATTTGGATTTGGCATTTTAACAGACACCCAGGGGAGGTGGGAGAAAAAAAAGCAATGTATCCCCATGGTAACCAGGACATCTTGTTTTATAATGTTTAACATGTTTAGCATGTTTAACATTAAACACACCAGACAGAAAAAAATTTGTCACCTAGAAAAATACTAATTTCTGAGCAAAACTATTCATGAACAATGAACATGAAAAGCTCTTGGCAGTGTCCTGTGAGATATGAAACAAAAACTGCTATTTTTCATTTTTGGCAGCTGACAATTTATTCTAAGCTTTTTTCCTACGCCTATGAATCAAATGCCTCCCCTCTTCTGCCCTCTTTATTCTTCTCAACAAAGTACTTTTAGATTTACTTTCTCATGTGCTAAGTTACCCAAAACCAGATCTTACTATATTTTTTTATGTATAATAAATTGTTTGCGAGTTCCAAGTGAGGAAGGAGGAACATATCTGGAAATGAAATCTTCTAAACTTGATGTATATTATGAAAATATTTTGTGGACTGCTTTACTTTTCTACCTCCTATGCTCCCAATGACTAGGAAGAAAACTGTTTTAAGATTCACTAGCATTGCATAAAGGCATATCAAAACTGCATAACAAACCAGTATATTCCTATTACGCCAGTTTTACCTTTTTTACTGACGGTTCATTTTATACTCATATATAAATTAGCAAGTCAAGTGTCAGCTGTATTTTTACATGTCTATTCAACAACCAGAACTTGAAGTTTTAGGTAATCAACTCAATCTTGAACAAGTCAGAACAGAGAATGAATTTACTTGCTTATTCATCTTATAAGCATCCTATTTCAGTGATCGAGTTCTTACTGCATTTTTTTAAAGCCCACACATACACCTATGTGCAACCTGTGTGGAAGCTTGCCATCAAGTGACTTTGTGTGTTGTACCACTATCAGTCCAGGTGCAGAAAGCCTACTGGACACCTCAGTGATGTGTTTCTCACAAATGGGCCTTCTATTTCTAACTCCATGTCTGAGCTGACACACAGAAGAGATAAAAGTTTTGAGACAGAATAAATAATTCCAGCTTTCAGTGAAAACTATTGTAAGCAAATGTGTAACATTAGATGAATAAACATATTTTATCATACTGTGTGACAGTGTCCACTGGTTTCTATGGACAAGCAGACTTGTCACCTTGTTGAATGGCTTAAAGCTAGCCTGAAGCTTAACCTAATACAAGTCATATGTTTTAAACAGATATATATATATATATATATGTAACATATATATATATATAATAGAAGATACTCAAGAAAACAAGTTACACATTTCATTGTTAGTGAGAGTAGCACTTCTAAAATTTTACTGAACAAGGCTATTTTCTACTCTCCTAAGGTTTTGAAGGCTAATATAAACCAAGTTTGTAACTGGATTAATTTCTGTGAATTAACACTAAAAGTGATTTGTCTTTCTCTGTGACACTTCAGAAACCCAGAAGTCTTATTTTGCTTCCTGCTATTAACTGTCAGCTCTGGATGGCTTAAGTATAGAGGGAAGCCAGAAAAGCCATCTGTTAGGAAGAATGAGAAAGCCTAGTTGTTTTACTCATTTCCTGGGCAAAATGAAGACTGAAAGGTTTTCAGTGAGAAAACTGCTTAGACTGCACTAAGCCAGATGTATATAGGGAATTCAAAAGGAATAAATGAAATAGAATTTTCTTAGTTCATTATAAAATAGTTGTACAGCAAATACGAAGAAAGCACTTGGTCCCTTTTAAGCAGATAATATCTAAGGTTTTCAGTAAAATTTACAAATCCCAGGCTTGCTTTTCTAAATGAACTTATATTATGAGTAATAGGATACTAAAAAAAAAGTCAAATGTCAGCAGTATCATTACAAATAAATGCTTTCTGCTTTTAGGACAAGTAGGATACATAGTGCTGGAAAAACCCAGTCACTATGTAAGTTCTGAATCTGAGAAGGAGAAGTCTTAAATAATGCATTAGCATAGCAGATCAAATTACATTAGATCTCATAAGAAAAATTCAGGACTATTGAACTGTGGGCACAGTTCAGAAATTTAGAGAAATCAAGCTTTGAGCTGCTAAGTCCCTGACACCGACCATACAGTTTTCCACAGAAGAGAGGATTCAAGTTACCAGACCGAACTGCAGGCTTTTAACAGCTCATATCTAGATTTCCAGGCCTACAACAAGGAGTCAACTGGATTTTTCCCTTCTTGAAGTGACAGTTTCTCTGGCACACAAACACATTGCTGTATTTCCTCACTGGAAACAAATGAACAAAGAATCCAAATAGTCTGGTGAAAGGCTTATGGAAAAAAAAATTCCACAGGCCTTTCCTGAGATGCATTCTTTCTTTGCTACAAATCATGACAGCTTTTCCCAATAAAGGCCTCTCCTTCACCTATTCTCTGAATTATTGTCTTCCCTCCAGCATACACAAGCCATCCATCTGGAGTTCTCCCACACTACCTTCCTTTAAAAGACTATTTCCATTTCTGTGACATAATATCCCTTGTAGAGCTCTTAAAGGGCTAAAAGCAAGACAGTCATCCCTTTGGAACTGTCTTAAAATGCATCTATTTATCTCTGCAAACTCAGGGGTTTGGTTTTTTCTAAGTATGACAAAGAGTTCCAGGGTGAAGATGCCCTTTTCCACAGTGACAAAGGCATTTCACAAAATTTGCTGGCGTAAAGTGTCTCCTTACTCATCTGTATGCATCGCAGACGATGTTTGACTGTGGATTCCCAGACACCCAGTAGAAGAGACTGACTAGAAGACTTCTACATTTCTGAAATAAACTTCCTAAACCCACCACACAGCCCCCGCTGCTAAAGCTGAGGCAAATATCTTTGCTTATCCTAGAAAAAAATTGTTCAGTATTATCCAGCAATTATTTGCACATTGGAAGTCTTGCATTTTCAGCATTCTTTGAAGGGAGAAAACAACTTCTTTTTCAACACTGAGTCTTGCTTCTTTTCCCTAAAATAATTCCAACTTGTATTTATCATCATATAGCATTCAAAATTGGGAACAGTACAGATGAGATCTCACAACGAGCACCAAGTAGGGCAGAATAATTACCTCCTGTGCCTCACATCTGATGCTTTTGTTACTAATACTCATAAGAGGTTTTGTTTTGGTATCACTGGGTTTTAAGTCTTAGTCTGATCTGCTGTAATACTCAGAATACTCAGCACAGAACTGCCTCTTTCACTGACAAGCTGATGCCCCTAACACTCAATCAATTTTTTCTCTACAAATTTTACAGGGCCAGTCTGTTCTACCATCCAGACTATTAATGAAAACACTGAATAAATTTGTAAACTTGATCACTGTACTGTGCTTTAACCACAGAAATAATTCCTAAGTTTCCAATTTAGAACATCATATAGAAAAAAAATCTTCTGTTCATTGTTCTTTATCTTTAGTATGTTAAAGAACCTTAAATCAAAGAAAACTAGAAAACTTTAGCAAAAAAAAAAAAGAGAAAAAATACTTTAAATAGACTTGAAATCAGACAGTAGCTCACAGGCCAACATCAGCAAGTTAACTTTACCTTAATCAGTAATACAAGTCAGTAGTAAGCACTTGATGCATTACAGGGGTAATGTGGTATTAGCTTCAAGTTGCTCTATCAACTAACAGAAAATCCCATTTACAAATACTTGTGGTTAAAGGGCATTTTCTCTAGGGCTGTTATAGATGGCTTTTTAACTAGAATAGCATGAAGTCTTACAGAGCAGTATGTTTTTAATCTACATATAAAATTATTCAGAGGAACGTTGTGTCAGCATTTTCTTATATTGGAACTAGAACTGTCAATATCATTGGCTAAACTTAAAGTGGTCAAAAATATAATTGTATGGGTGTGAGAGCAGTACCATAGCATTACTTCAAAAGTTTTTGTATTTATACAATAAATGAAAAACATCTGGGAAAGCTCCCCCCACCTATTCCACAGTTAATTTTGGGTTTTTTATTGATCCAGTCTTAAATAATGCTGCTTATTTGGTAACAATATCAGGCAAAAACATGAGCAAGTGTCATTCTGCATTCCAATATGAATCATTCAATAAAGTTTTGCAATATATACATTTTATCCAGCTTCTGACATTAAAGGTCATCATGCCAATGAAAATTTTTAACAACACAGTAAAATCCTTCAAATATAAATGCTTACGAATGTAATTCAAGAGACCAGACAATTTAATTTTCTGAAATTTATATCACTCATGTCCATAATAATTTTACATTTCATACTTCATGCTCTCAAATGTTACCCTAGAGAAGACTAAATCTTTTTGCCACATATACTATTAAGGACACTAGCCAGGTTTATAGAGTTACAGAAGACTATAATAAGATGTAAAATTTAGTAGTAATAAGTTATGACATTTGCTGACTAAACCATTATTCAGTCTACCCTAATGTTTGAGCCACTCAAATACAATAAGTATTTGGATGTTATGTACTACCCATTTCATAGACTTACAGTGCAAAGTAAGAGAATTTTTTCCTGAGCATTTAGGAAATGAAAATCCTTTTTCTTTATCTTTGATTACAGTCCTTTTAAAATATACTCCTCACATACCTAGGCTTGTCAAGACTGTACAATTAAGACAGGCAAAAGTTTGTAGATATCAGAAGCCCAATCAGGAATCAGAAGGGTTACTGAACATCTCTAAAATTTGTCCCTGTTTTTCAAGTTTAAGGATATAACAGGATTTTGAGTTTTAGCAAAAAATTCAGAAATTACATTTTTCCCATGGACCAAACATTCCAAAATGTACAAACCACATGCCTTCCAAAACAGAGAATATTAAACAAACTGCAATACATATTTCAACTTACTATTCTGTAGTTAATGTAATGCCCAGTGAGCTGTGCCTCCAACAGACATAACAGAAAAAAACTTTTTAGGAATGTGTTTTGGGCATTTTGCAAGGAAGCTGGATTCCTTACAAATTCATCTTTTTCTCAATAGCTACAGACCATGAGTTTCTAATTCAATCTTCTCTTCTGTTTGCAATATATCAGGTTCTACTGGAGGAACAGGTGGCCTGAGTATAATCTCTGGACCTCCACCATATATTGACTGAAGAAAATTCCACGTTTCTTCTGATATTTGTCCAGAATCTGCACCTGAAAAAATATGAAGATTTAATTACTATTTAGAATAATTCTTTAATGATTTAAGTCCAAAACAGATGCAAAAAGGAAAAATAAATCTAGATTAAAATTTAAAACTGTAAGAATTCAGATCCAAATCTAACACCTTAACCTTCATTTTTGCACCAGCTGCCAAACCCAATTAACTATTTTGTGTTCATTTTGTACTTCTTGATTCTTACAATTACCTGCTCTAAATTATGCAGTACTTGCAGAAAACACAAAAAAATTCTATGATAAACATCTTACCTAATATCTACCAATGAAGCTGAGAGCCAGTAACTCTTGGTACTCAGGAAACAATGATTCATATTATTATAAGGACATGCAGTCACATCAATTACACAGTAAAGCTCAAGGACTCAAGATTCTTGTTTCATCAGAGAAACTAATATTAATAGTAAATAATATGAGAAGCACAGTGAAATTCCCAGAGACAAAGGACTATTATTAGGCTAATAACAGCTCCAGTAGTGCTCCTGTAGCACTGATGGGTTAGCCTGACTTCATACACTGATTAAAGTCTTTGCTTACGATTCCATTGCTCTGGCAAGAGGTCTGTCTCCTGTCTCAGGTCAGCATCCAACAAGCATTTCTGACTGTCCACAACTTTTTACAGTGGCAAAGACAAGATGCATCAGCACATCTCCCCTCTAGTTTTCAACACAAGGATCTGTTTGTTACTGAGTGATTTCCTCACATGAACCCACACAGAGAGATCATATTTCTGTTCTAGCAAAATGGGCCTCCTCTTTTTTTAGCAAATCAAAACCCTGCCTGACAGCAAGTTTCTCCTGATAGCCTTAATAGACATTATTAATTTGTCTTGTTAAGCCTTGTTTCAGCACCCTCATAATTTAAATAAAGGAAGTCAGCACTATAGACTCCTCCCCCTACCTTCTGTACTTCTCTGTCCTCATCACCTGCTGCAGTGGTGCCTACTGTTGTACTTTATCTGTTAAGAGTTTCTAAAGGGGAAGGGTACAAAGAGTTGCACATTTGTTTAGCTATGCTAACTCAACTATGCAAAGCTTCCTCTGGAAGTCATCATGCAGACCCCATGCCAGTACTAAGGATGTTATGCCTCACTTTTACTCTTTTACATTTAGGCTCTCAAGAAACAAGTCCATCTCTGCAGGCACAGGAGAAGATCTTCACTCACTCATCCAGATTGCAGCCAGTCAGGTTAAACTGAACAGGCACAGTGAACTCAGGCACTGGATCACAGAAATGTGTAGTACTGGACTCTATTTAGGGGCATTCCCACCTCTTACAAGAAAAATTTTCCACATGCTATTCACCTTTATCTCTACCCAAGTTCTAATTTGTACCAATGTAGCTGAAAGTAAACCAACAACTGCCTAATTTGCTATCAGTTACTGCTTCTAAAGTGATTTGTACTTGAATTCTATCATCAGCATTTAATTCATTAAAACACACTAAAAAAACTAACGAGTGCCAAAACTCATTGTTTTTAAAATAAACTCTTGGAATTCTACAATTGGTGAGGTTTATGGTAAATTTATTGGTACATCCAGTGTATGCTGAGGCACTAAGCAAAATTGGGAAAAAATCCAGTTAAATAAACATTAATCTTATTGATGCAGATTCTTCTTTTAAGCTGAGCTGCCACGAATTTAAAGCTTCCTAGAAAGTCTAAAGACTGCCTAAAGCAGATCATATAAGAATATCTTCTTCTGTACCTATGAATTCCAAAAAAATGGTATCTAGCATTTAACTCTGAAGAATAATGAAGAAATCTGTATCTTTGCAAAAACTTCTCAAACATGCAATGTACAGTATCAAATGACTTGCAGAAAAATGAGCAACAGATTTTATGTACAGTGGTTTTCTGTGAGATGTTTTCCTATTCAAATTAGGTTTCAAAATTCAAATAACTACATACAGATATAGAACAGTCTCCCAACTTTGTTAAGAAAACCCCCATCAAACCAAGCGATACAAAGCCAAAGCACACTTTCACCATTTTCAAGTTACTCTGCACCTCCTACACTCTCAACTGCACTTGGATTAGTCTATTACATATAGTAATTCTTCATTTTAAGAATAAAATGATTACCCAAAAATGGGCACAACACAGATTAATTAGAAACTGCCATTCATTTTAGAGTAACAATAAATAAATTTTTAAAAATTATAGATTTTCCAAACTTCCAGCAAAAGCATAAAGCTGCAGCTATATTGGACACCTACCTTGTTTTAGCACAGCATTGCCACATTTTGTTACTGCAATCTTAGCATTATCAATGGGGCCAGGAGGATCTAGTGCAACAGAAAAATTATTAAAATTGGGAGAGCTGAAAACAAACAGCAGGTTGGAGGTTCTATTCCCAAAGGAAAGGAAAAACAGATCGTTTGTTTACTGCTTGTTCTTGTACTGCTTAACAGTACATTCTAATTGTTAAAAGCTAATCACATTTTAATTAAGAGCAAGTTTTCCAAAGCATTCCTGATTACAGTTAAGTCTTCAAGCAACATAAAGCACAAATTAATCCTAATTGTTACCCTTATCAAAGCTGTCCTAGAGCAGACTTTGACAAGACTGTAGAACATTTTATCAGTTTCCATTTTAAAACTTTGGAGGCATCTGAAGTCAGCTAAACTGATATTAGTGCAGTTGTTACTGAGCTGAGTTTAGATTTGACAAGGTCACCTTTCCTCCAGAAGCTGCAGCATCATCTATCAGTTTCCACAACAAAATCCATCCACCCTTGTACTTAGATCCAATTTTCCTGCTGCCACTAACAGCAAACATCCTGCAAGCAAGCAACATTCTTTCCAACACTATCCCATTATCCCATTGCTGTAAACTATTTACTGTGTTTTGTAACCTGGATGTATTTGTAACCTGTAAAACCTGTGTCTTAGATGTTTAAGAGCTTTCATTGCCTTTGCCATCTGTCCTTCCTACAGTTTTCTACCAAAGCAGAAACAAACAACACCACAACAAAAGATTACCTGTATTTTGAAATGGGGCACAACTTACCACTGTCTTTACCCTTTACAAAGCCTTCCCATTCTCTGAACCAGTGCATGCTGATGCAGTAAAACGTTGATGGAGATTCTTCTTCTTGGAATGCTCTATTAAGCTACAAGGAAAAAAAAAAGTGGTTTTTTGTCCTTTCATTTCTTTAAATTACTGAATTCTTTGAACCACTGTACTAACATCATAACATTACACTGTAACAGAACATTTTAAAGAATCATTGACCATAAAAACCAGTAAACACCTGGTGAATACCCAAGATGAGATTCTGATGCAGCGGTAGCCTTTATATTAAAGGCTGATTTACTATTTAGTTAAGAAATTAGTTATATTTCCTGAAAACAGCAACAAGTTCTACTTAAGTACAAGTCATAGATAATTACTGTGAAGGCTGAACTTTCAATTAGCAAAAAAAGCAGAGATCTTGTTTTTGTAAAATACAATAGTGTTTTGAAATTTTTTTCCCATAATTTTATGGAAAGTTCTTTGTGTGATGAACTGTATCTTCATCTGTGTTTGTTTTTCCTCAAGTATTTTGAGCAGATGGCAGTACAATTCCAAGCAAGGCACAGTGAATTAATACATCGGGACTTTTCATGACTTACAGATCTTTTTACAACATTATGAAGAAACAAGCAAAAAGTCACTTAAAACTTTAAACCATTATCTTTTTAGCTCTGTAGTAACACAGCTACACTTCCCTTCTGAAGTCATAAACTTAAAGCATCAACACAACTTCTTAAGGTTTCATATAGACTAAGTGTTGCAATCATTCCCTAAAGCCATCTTTATAGAGAACAATAGAATTTTTTGTGTACTAGCCAGTAATTATACTTGCACAACAGTGCACATATAATCACTGCTTTTACTGGGAAGATTCTGACTGCTAAAGCAAATGGGGCTGACTCAATGTCATTAATAATAACTACTAACCCATGGTAATCCAGAGTAATGAAAATTCCTAAAAATTTAAAAAAAACGTGGAAAAGCTGACAATCGCTGAAGTGTGATTAAAGGACAAACAGAACTGAAAAACCAGAGTCAGTTCTATTTTTCTTTCTTTCATGACTTGAGATAGCAGAAATGGAACTCCAATGTCTCTGCACTTATTTTCACTGAAAATTTCAAAACACATTTTTGGTTTAAGAACATCAAAAGCATTACCACTAGTTATTTTACCATTCAGACTCAAGCACATAATCCTCTAACCCAGGGAAAATAGCCCCTTGATATTAATTTTACAGATCCATTTCAATACTAACATATTTACTTCACACTGAATTACTTATGTTTGTTTATGCTTCTAATGCCTTTTTTAAAAATTAAGAACTAATTATTATCATTACATTTTTCTTGGCACGGTATTATTGCAATTAAACCTTATCAGACTACACAGAACAGACCACTGGCAGTGTATAAAGAACAACTGCTCATGTGGCTGTTTCCATACTATAAAAAAGCAATTTAAGAAACTCATTAAAAATTTTCTCTAAGTTCATTTTCATGTAAGCAGTTATCTGGGATTTCACAAAAACATTACTGCTGCTATTAGGAGAGATGGGGTGGTATATAGGTATAGAGATATTTAATCAAGTCCATTTGTTACAGGAATCCCTTGTGCAATTCTAGTAATCCCTTGGGTCTAGTCACGAATGTTGGCCAGCAGCAGAATGGATAAGTGTTTAGTTTTTTACCCGTATAAACATTTCCAATTCATTTTTCCTTCTTTTTTCAATTCTTTCAGACTCTATCTGGCAGGTGTGACAAACATACAGATGGTTAACAGCTGGTCCTCCTCCATATCTGCAGTAAAAGTAAAAAACCCCAATCAATCAGCCTTGTGGAAAACATCATGTAAAAAGATCATGCACCTGTAGACATGGCAAATGTCAGTATGAACAGAAGGCTGACACATGCCAGTCACAGTGATCCCCAAAAGCCATAGCTTATGTTCCCAGTATTATTCTGTTCTCCATCCTAATACCATCTTTCAAGTTCTGACTGCCTCATGCCAGTACAAACCATCTCAAACTCAGCTGTATCACAGACTTCAGAAGTAGTTACTATGGTTAGAACATGTCAGTGAGCAAGTATTGTTCTATATATACCAGGTGTGATTTTACCAAAGGCCTTTAAGAAACAACCTATGGAAATTCCAGCCAGTTTTGTCTTAAACATGTTCCTCCATCCCACCACAGACTCTTCATCAGCTTTGCTACCTCCCTGACCTCAGCCTCTAAAACTATTGTTTTGTTCTTAGTAAGTTATTGTTGACCCTTCCCTCAGGTTTTCTTGTGTGAAATTATATCCATGGAAGTCTGCAGGGGCCCTGCTCCTGAGAAAGCAATTTTTGCATACAGAAAATGGATAATGGAAGAAAAATTCAACACATATAGGAAATGGGAAATAAATTGCAAATGCCATTATTTTTATGTTTTACTTGTGTGCACCAAAACTTTAAAACATCAATAAAAAACTCCCCAAACCCTTAGATGTATTGTTTAGGTGGCAGGAAATTAACAGCTAAAAATATTTAATGCAAGTGCAATACAGAGAGTTGAAAGCCATCACCAAAGCTCTTCTGCAGCTTTTTATTACTTTAGAATAAGGCATAGCTTGTAAGAATTCCTCCTTTGCAGGCAAGCACTCAAACCTGACTGACATTAAAGTGTGGTCCAGAAACACAGAACACTCAGATATAAGTTATTTTGAAGCAGTACTGGCAGCTGAGGCTATGGATTCAAAGCCAACATAAAAGAAAAGCTGTCTCCAGCCAACAAGAGAACAGGAAGCTGATACAGAGAGCTCTTTCAAAAAACCTCTGCAAAGCGTACTTTTGCTGACCTACTTTGTGTTATTTCATACAAACCATACATGCTTATTGCTTTAATATTGAAGTACTACCCCAATAACACACTACTCTATGCAGTCTTTTACTTTGTACAAGGAAATGATATAAATTGGTGTTTGCAGCCCCTTCACTCAGCTGTGTGCCCAGAGGGCTGTCTTTTTCCTGAGCCTCTAATTCTAAAGTCTGATGCTGCCGCTTGGCTCTCCAATTGTAGCACTGGATTTTTTCCAATTACAGTTCAAAACTTACCTGCTATACAGATTATCCCATATATTTTGAGGTAGCATTACAACGAGGTCCTCTATGAAGTTAGCTTTGTGTGGAGGAACACCTGCAGAAGGGACAAAAACAAACAAAACCCCCAAGCAATGAAAACACACTTGTGGATTTAAGTGAGGGGAGGAGACTATGTTAGAAGTCCATAAATAAATAAAAAATAGAACCTTCCAATGAATTCAGAGAAATTACATGAAATAAGTTTTACCTAGGCATAATCTATCACTGTATTTAAAGACACCACTGATTTTAGTTTTTTATGAGGCTGAAAAGCTTATAAAAAGCAGAAGCAAACTAACTATATGAATGGCTAAAATTAAAGGGCTAGAATCCATTTTGCATAATGAGTTCAAAAAGCTTCTTAAGGTATACAGTTAAAATGTCAGGATGATTAAATATCTTGATTATGCATGTAAACACTAACAAACTGTCTATTCAAAATTCACTTATTTACTGCAGGCCTTTTGGAATTACTTCAAACAGCATGCATCGAGAGCAGAGAAATTTTGAGGAAGGCAGAAATGGAGGGGCTTGCAGAATTAGCAGTGTTGAGTTGAAGTACAATGGTAAACAACAGTGGACTATGCAGGAAGTCTTGGGAACAGAGAAAATCAAGTTCTTGGGCACTTGCACATCAAGAGTCATCTTCTGCACTGCTGCAGTGGGAAAGCCAGTGGGATCACAGGTACTCTGCAGATGGCTGAGTAGGGACACAATCATCCTGTGTTAAAATTTTGCTTCAGCAACAGGGGCAGCACCTCCATCTTCCAATTGTATTTTTATTAGAAAATAGGTACTACATAGTAATGATTTCTTGGAATGTTAGCACTCAAATATGGGTATTTCCCCACATGTGTTTTGCTTAATACAATGCTCTATTTTTTTTTATGTATAGCACAAGGTAAAATTTTTATGCTCCTATACAAAATACACAGAATTACTACTTGATTTTCACACTTCTATGCACTGCATTAGATCAATTTCTTCCAAAGCAGCTTTCAAACCTTCTCACTGCTTATAGCCCCAAGCTGAGAAAATAATTTCAATTTGCAGATAAAAGTATTATGGATGATGATATAGTGACAGTATTTTAAAAAATGTGAATCTACATTGTTTAAGAAGCAAGCAGATAAGAGGAACTGTTCCTCTTTAAGAATCAAGAAAGTTTATAAACAAAATCAAATGTGCAAAGAAAAGAAAAAAAATTAGGGTAACTTTGCACAGTATAATTGCTGATTAGTCAGCTACTAAAATAAGAAAGAATTTACTTAGAAGTTATAATTTACCAAAGAAGTTATAATATGAACTTAGTATAGTCAAATTCCTTTAATTAAAACAAGTATACACCACTGTTACAGCTAGAAGTTGACAAATTATTCTTAAATGATTCACAGCTACACTCTCACCTCCATGCATACAGAGAAAGTCATTATTTGAAATTGGTCCTGGCTCTGCAAAAGTCTTGAATTTATTTAACCACTGCCTGGAAACATAGAACTGCAGAAGACTTGGTTCCATCATATTCAGCAGCCCTGATATCCTCCGTCTCTCTCTCTGTGCTTCTTCACTGCTCTTTCTATTACAGAAACAGAAATCATTAAACAAATACAGATCTTTGTGTACAGTGCAGATACTTACTTTGTGAAACGAAAACTCTGCCTGTAAGTAAATTACCTGGGCCTTGTCTGTACTTCCCAGTTTGCACAGCCTAAGAAAGCAAACTGGGCTGTAAGACAGAAGCCAATTGTGCTGCAGAGGTGGTGCAGCACCCAGGGCTGAGCCCACCTGCTCAGTTCCACTCTGCAGCATTTGAGATAAAGCTCTGCAAGCTGCACTCCTTGGCCAGATGTTCCTTCTTTCCCTTCATAAGTAGGGTTACACAGTAAGCAGATCAGATAATTGCCCTACTTTTTCTGTATCCTCCCACTTTTCTCACTGTAAACTGGAAGTAATTCTGCTCTCCCATTTATGGAATAGAATCTCCCTTCTCCAAGCCAGTACTAGTCTTTGGTGGATATATTCTTTTTTAAAGCCATATTTTATTAATGCTATTTTTTTCTTGCTTATTTGAATATGTTAACCCACAATCAAAGATTTAGTGTTCTATCTTAGCAATATGGCATGACTTCCAAATTCCTTTTAAACGGCCTACTAAGTGAGACACATGGGCTCAACTTGAACAGTGGCAGGTGGGAGAGTTCCTAATCAAAGTTCAAACATTCTCAGAACACATCTCTTTTTTTAAGCAACTCTGACACAATGTATTTTGCAGCCAATTTTTAGTGGAAATTTGATCTTAGTACCAGAAATTTAAAATCTGAACATTGAGCTGCTTTTATTATCTCAAGCACAAAAGTTCCCTAGACTGAAGATGACAATAACATGAGTTCTCACCTTTCATTTCAATTCTCAGGAAGAGAGTAGCCTATAAATAGCATTAAATTAAATGCATAATAAAATGTATAATACAATGGATTAAATTACAACATAGTAAAACCTCTGTTGTCCTACATCCCATCCACCTGATAAAGACTTTGGACAAATCCAGTTAGAGTTGCAACAGTTAAAAAGCTTCTGTATGCAAAACCTCCCTGCGTGCAGAATTCCCTTCCTCTAATTGAAAATAAAGTGGCTAGCTCTTAATTGACATTTAAAGTTCTCATACTATGCAGATTTCATCTTCATTTTAACACAAACACTTTAGCTCTGACAGAGCAAGTGTTAAGCACATAACTGAAGGATTAAGTTTTTCTCCAGCTTAAGCTTTTCTCCTTGGTCAAATTCTTCCATTATAGATCTCATGGGGCAGCTAATTCTGAAAGCTGCTCAATGGCTTAAAAAGTTATTTACATACATGACTTATAGGGGTATGACTGTACTTTTAATATCTTACCTGTAGAAGAGAACATAAGCTTCTGCATTTTGTACTGTGGATTCTGATACTTCTGTGACACTCTGGTCATCAAATTCATACCACAAGTTATTTAAATTGTTGCGACAATAAGCTATATAATGTCCACCTAGGGTGCAGGAAGCAAGAGTTATCAGAGTGTCTAGAGCTGCCCATTTTACTCTGTAACACATGAACTAAAAAAGAGCTAGTAAAAAAAAAAAAAGTCTTAAATGGGAGAAACAGAATCATTAGCAGATATGACTTTGAAATTAACTTCTGTCAAACTCAACATTAGCTTTTTTCTAGTGGTGAGTTGAACACTACTTTCAGCACGTACCTGCACTCTTCAAGCAGCATGTTGTTTAACACAGTCCTGAACTACAACATTCAGAGTAAGATTGTCTGAACAATTTACCCTCAAACTCTTTTCAAATCTTTGTATGCTTTATAATAGAAAGTAGCACAGGTATGGAATAGCTACATGATATCACCATCGTAACTGTGTTTCAAAGACTATTCACAATATATTTTAAATTATTACTATTTTTAAATACATATTTAACTGCTACTAAGTAAATAATCAAATATCTGCTAAACTGATTACGTGAAGCATGACTTAGCAAGGACTAAATGGAACTTGAAAAACCATCCAGTAAAACAAACAAACAAAAAACAAAAAAAAAAAAAAGGAAAAAAATTCAAACAATGGATACTTTGAGAAGTATGAGGGGGTAACTTCCGTAAAAATCTATAGTTTCTGGGTCAAAAGTTTTCTTTCTGCTGTTTTCTAATTCCTATAAATACTGAAATGTTTATTCAGCTACTCATCACTACCCACAAATAGCAGTTACCACCTTTTTTGGGGTTAAATGGCAGTGATCATCCAAAAGAACATGTTTTAAAGAAATGACTGGTATCTTTGTGGTGCTTTGCAAACAGTTTCCAAATATTAAGGCATACAAAGCATTGACATGAACAGCAGCTGTGTGGAGCAGTTGATCAACTGGCCATCTGCTGGCAACATTATTTGTACATTGATGCTGTTCAATAGTTTTCTTACCTAATATTCCTAGAACTGTTAAATTTTTTTCACCTTCAATTTTATTTAGGTATGCTATATAATTTCAAAGATGTGCCAACTCTTTCAGAGCAAGCCTTAAATCTTTCGGATCAAGGTCAAAATCACAGCATTCATCTTCCATATTCTAATAACCATTATTTATCTATTTACCCTTCAGTATACAGTTATCATCCTTGAAGAAGAGTGCTGATGTACCAACTGCAAAGATAAAACAATCAAGCTCATACTCACTGCTGGCAGTTCCATGGTGGCAGATGACAGACAGGAGATCGTAAGTCACAATTTGAGCTGGACTGTCCTTTGCAAGGAAAGGCTGAAGGTCAAGGCCTTCCAAGGGAAAGGACACGTGGGTCCCAATTTTTGTGGAAAACATGAGTTCATGTCTAAATCTTTTGAGATGAATGCACAGAATCTGTAAGAATAATTGACAGATTCAGTCAAGAACTATACATGCTATTTGATATTAAATACCTAAACTGTGTGCACCATCTCTTCCTTTTATAATCCCCAAAAGAATAGTTTTCCCTATGACTTCAAGCATATTCACAAGCTCTGTGTTTTAACCAGCTGTGGCTACTAACATTGATGCAGCACTGAAAAATGTACCTTTTCTCAATGCACATATTGCACAATCTTGTAATGAGGGACACTAATTCCTCCTGATTATTGCAGATTTCAACTCATGCTTTGAAGTGATAGACTGGATTACTTTCTGAATGTAAAGCTACAAATGTTACTTCTAGAAAAGCCTTCCAGTCCAGCTGTGGTGTTTAATTCTGTGACCTACAGTATAAACAGTAGTATATATACTAACACAGAACAGAAATGCTGCTACTGCCTACAGACCAACAATAATAACAGGGAAATCCCATTCCTGTACTTGTCATGTACAAGATTCATTTTCTTACAGGGTGAACAACCACGTTGCTCACATTCTTACACAAATGCCAACATGAAGGCAGACTTTCCTCACACAGCATTATAAACACAATTCACTCTATGCAACTCATTAGTCTTGCCACATTCCTAATCATGCAGTAAAAGTGCTTTAAAGTGCATATTGTAACAGTACCTCAGGAAATTTTTGTACTTTGCAGAATTTCACTCCATTTCTTAACCTAAGCAAAGGAAAAACCAAACCAAAACAATCAAGAATTAATTCTGAAAAGGTTTTATTTTATTGCACTAGATCAGCAAAAGCCTAAGCTGAACATTGCATTAGTAAACCCAAAATATTTCTGGAATGTAGACTAGACATGGAGTAGCCAAAATGATACAAACAATGATGGTTCCTAAGACAAGACAATCTGTACTGCTGAAAAATTCAAAACAGCAAGTACAATTAAGTCCCAACTAGCTAACAGTTTCTCTTAACAGAGAGGAAAAAACTTGAGGCTTCATGAAAGCTGATCATCCAGCAAAAGACAAAAAAATGAACTAAGTTTACTTCTAGGAAATTATCTACAGCACATATAAGAAGGAATAACACTCCTGTACCATAAAGAGCTTCAAGCAGTCTTCAGACCACTTCTGTTTCTTGTTTCTCTCATATTTAAAGCCATAGTTTATTTATTTAACACACCTTAGTGATCTACTGCATATCAGGGGAAAGCTGCTAGTATTAGAGAGGGCTAAGAGCTTTTATTTTGTCAAACAAAACCAATTTACATCTAAATTGGAAGGGCGTGAGACAGAATTAAGCACATGTGGTAGGGTAAGTCAGTGCTTCCTTGGGAATACTGAATTTCTGACAGTCAGAACACAGGGTCATATCAAAAGATAAAGAGTATTGGGACATACCCAAAAGAAATAAATGTCTCTTGACTAACAGAAACAGTAAAACCTCAAATTAAGACAAAATAAAACAAAGGTCAAAGCCAGCTTACTTTTTACACCTTCCACAGCTGTACATGTTATCACCTGCAAACATCAGGGAGAAGAAGAAAACCAGCCATCATTCTCTAAATCCAAACAGTTATCTTTTAAATGTGTACATTTGATAGAAAAAAGTGTCAAGGGAATTTATCTTTAGGTTGCATTCAATATTTAACAGTCATAATAGTGTTGACATAGCAACTACAGGAGAGGTTCTTAGGTTTTATGTCTTCAACTATGAAGCAGTACAGTATAATCTGAAGAGATGAGGCTATATAATTTAAAAGGGAAATAATTTGTGTCCAAATTGAGGTTATGAGAATGAATATTAATACAGTGGGTTTGAAATTTTTATGAGACTTCAGTTGATATAATTTCACTAAACCAAATTCAGACTGACTTGACATTTCTAAAGCACCTTTCATAGGCATTTATCTCAAATACTCAGTTGAATGAGAAGCTTACCTTTCTGAAATGAATGATCCCAAAAGAACAAGGACTGACTGTATTACACCTTAACAGGTGGCCTCTGCTTAACTGCATTAAGCTAAGAAGATATTAATCATCTCATTGTGACAGGAGGAAAAAAAACACAGAAGAAACATGTTCAGGTAATTAACCTCTTACCCTTGAGCTCATCTCTGGCGAAAAAGGCAGCAAGACAATCTTGTAAGGTTACAACTGGACCCCAAAACCAGCTAGGAACACATGAGACAACAAACCTGAAACATCATTGACAGAAAAGAAAGAAAACCAACAAATGTTCTGCCAGAAGAGCAGAAACTAGAATTTCAAAATAGATAATTGAATAAAACAAGGTAAGTATTATTTACCTTTTGAAGTATTCCATAAAAAAGGCTATCCATCCCTGGGGGGCATATGCTTCTCCACATGACCCTGCCTTGACTAGAGATGTCTGATGACTTGCAGAATGGAGTTTAGCAAGATCTTCCTTACCTGGAATAGGCAAGGACAGATCCTGAAAGGTCTCCAGGGTTACAGACAGCTAAGGAAGGAAATAAATGAAACACAGTGGAGTTAGGCTTGAAGAGAAATGGTAATTAAACTGAATTCCATAAAGTTCACTAGTAACGACCAAGTCACTGCGTAATTGAAAATTCCACTAGGTATGAAATTAATTATAAAAAAGTACATTAATAAGAATTCATTTTCTAAAAAAGAGTAACCAAAAATTAAAATTTTAGAATGAACTTGCACATTGTTACCACTGAAACATTTTTTAGGTGATTATTATTTTTCTTCATACCAGTTATACAGAGCACTATGATTTTTGCCTCAGGCTGTGTTACACAGTATCATTTCAGAAAGCTTCAGTCCATTGTTTCCACAGTATTTTACTCTGACATTATATTGACCTGATGTAAGTGGACTCACTGCAAGGGAGACCCATCTGTGCATTTTCTTGCTCCTGTGCTTCATTTAGTGGTCACAGAGTCAAACATTAAAGACATTTTAGAAATTTTTGTTTGTTTTTTGAACTTGTTCACCAGATTACCCTGAGGACAACTTCAGAAAGAAGCTCATATCATTGCAAAAGTTAGTGTCTTTATTTGGATTTTTTGAAAGACTTTATTTTGTTAGTCTCAATCTGATAAGACAGTTACAGTACTATATTAGATCACTGTCTTGTCTTTTCTTTGAAACATTAGGTACCTGAGAAGTTAGGACAGTAGCATGTATGCATTAGGATATTCAGAGCATTATTAAAAACTAATGAGACCTAAATGAAGTTGAAGAGCAAGCGTCTTTCTTCATCCTTGCTGTAAACCAATTCTCAAAAAGTTTTTTTTCAGCTCTGAGTAAATATTCAGCGCAATGAATACAAGCTATTTTAAACACCAAGTGCTGGTAGTAGCCACTATTACAATTTGCGAGAACAAGTATGAAACACCCCAACCTTCTGAGGAAATCTTCCACAAAAGAATATAGTTACCAGAGAATGACTGTATTCATAATGCAGTAAGAAAAGAACATAGTAAAAGCCAGAACTTTCTCTTCTTACCCGATCACAGGTCAAGCACTGGACTGAACTTATTATAGTCCCATCAAATATATCAGAGATAACACTCCTGTACTTCTTGCGCTTCTTCCTTTTTGGTGATGATACCGTTGAAACTATAAAATGACAAAAGTAAAATGCTGCAGTAAGACAAAGTACAGTGGATTCTGATTACACTTCAGCTTTGTGTAACTTAATTAGAAGTCTCATGTTCAGAGTTAAATTATGAGCCAAGCCCTGTTTTCTATTTACTAAATATTTCTTAGGAATTACAAGATCACATTACTGCCATTACAGGCAATTCATGTGGGTTCCTCAAGCATCTGGGGACAATCACCAGAAACATTTGCCTCTGTAAGTAAAACTCAAACTGCCAGTCTACAGCCTATTGCTACATGATGGATTTATCTTGGCAGGAATCCCTCAAGGTATAAAAAGGAACATTTTATTTGACACTTAATTTGATCAGATCTTCTTGAGAAGTTTCAGCCATGCTGGGCTGAAGAGAAGTATCACAAGGTTACTGCATCACAACACTGATGACAGAGGATTGAAGCAGACTAAAGGTACAACTGGAGTCCAGCCTAACAGCCACTTACTAAAAAACCCTAGGTCTCTCAACCTCTCCTGGGCAAGCACCAGTGACCGAGCACCTCTTCTGACAGACTCACGTCAGGTTGTGTAAAACCCTCCTGTAATGGTGAAGCCAAAACTGGAGACAGTAGCACAGATGCAGCATCAAAGCTGCTGAACAAACGAACCAAGGAGGTCAATTATTTAAGTCCATTAAATCACTGTCATGCAACACCAATGCTAAAGCATTAAAAAGATAACAGGAATGTTCAGAACTTATCTGGACAGGCTATTGAATGAAGCAGGATCACAGTATTAAAGTTGCATTAGTTTTTGGATTGGGTTTGGTGCAATGCCTTAAAAGCATGCTCTGAAAGACAAGCTTTGCTTAAAGTAATCTACTGTTCGACAAATCAGGGGAAAAAATTATATATTACTCCTCATACCCTAAAGCAGCACAGTCATATGTGTAAAGGCAGCAAAAGACTAAATATTCCAGATGCTCATAAATGCATCCTGCTGCAGTGCCAAAAGAAATACTCAGCACTGCAGGGACATTAATAACCATGAAGCAGCCAGCATTTACAGGTTTATCTGTAGTACAATTACACATCACTCCTTAAACCTTTTTCTCTGGAGAGTATTACCTTTAGGGGTACTAACTTCTCATACCTTTCTCTTCTGTCCAAACTGGTGCAATTGAGAAAATTGTCTAAAAATAATATTCTGCCTTCCTAAAATAGAGGCAAATACTATTCATGCTTCAAATAAACCAGAAGATTATAGAAATACAGGGAATAATCTTTCATGTCCAGCTTACATAACACTCCCTTCTGCCCACCAGAATCAGGGCTAAAATCCCCTTAGAAATAACACCAATGTCTGTTACAAAAGACATAAGAAACACAATGAGAATTATAATATGGAGTAATTCAGTACCAGGAAGGAGAAAATAAACAGCCTCTACCTTTTTTGTGGACTTGTGCCAGTGAAGAGCATGACGGGAATGATTTTGGAGGGCTGTTTGATAAGCGTGTGCTTATCCCTTCAACTGATGATGGTGTTTGGGCTGCAGATACGTCATTCATGTGAACATCATTGATGTATTCTGCAATTCAGATTTGCACAAATTCTGTGAAAAAAATTACTGCAGAACGAACAGATACAGTGGTCATGTAACTTAATTAACCACACTGTCAGGCCACTGGACATTTAGGCATGTAGCAACATTTCAGTTCCTTTTAAGTTAAGAACAAAACAAAAAAACCCCACTCTTCTGGTTATCTGAAACCTTACCCAGTACAAACAGTTAGCTGGCCATGGGAATTAAAATCAAATTCAGAAAACCTAAACTGAAAACATGAACTAAGTAGGGACGTGGTTTACAAGTAAAACCACCCGCTCTATTTGACCTATACCTCTACTATATTCTACAACTCACTTCTACTCTCACAGATATTCTGGCTAAGATTTTAACTGTTTCAATTGCACTTTAGCAATGCATTACCTGAGAATCTGCTGTGTATCTGTACTTTCACAGTTCCTTGGTTATTTAAAAATTCAGTGGTCTCTGAAGTAGTGTTTGTGTCTTTTTCCAAGTCTTCCACAGAATTTGCTCGTTTAAGTTTGTTGCTCGATATTTTTTCTTTCTGCCAGTCTTTGGATGTGATTGAGTTGTTATCATCATCCTGAATTAACATGGTTGTTTCTGCAGGATCCTCTAAGACAGGTTTGAAAATTGTGTCATTTTCTGTTTTATCACAGTTACCACAGGATTCACAGGGCTGAAAGCTTAAGTCTGACTGGCTCTTATCTTCTTCCATACTCTCTTCAACACTCATAGGCTGGGCATCTTCCAGTTCTACAACTGGTTCTTTAAGTTCCTCGTGAAGCAAATCCATTAGACAACGCAAAAATTCTTGTGCATCCTAGAATTTTAAACAAGTTTTATCGTATTACTCTATTTTATATGAAAGATATTCACATCAGAAAATATACAGATAACTAAAATGAAAGCTGGCTGTTAATGAAGAATAAAGAAAATTCCTCTGTCCCAGGTCTAATGTTCAAAACCACTTTCATTTCCAGACCATGTATGTTTCCTGCATACATTTCTTGCACGTCACAAGTAATCTCATCATACAAGTTTCCTCCAAAACACTCCAATTCCCAAAATAATTTACTTTAACAACACCAGCAAAAATGCTGCCTTAGCTCACTGGAATGATAAATGTAACTCAAACAAGCACCAGCAATGCAATCAGACCCCAGCTCTGCTTGTAATGGAATATTTTAGAGAAGGTTTTTATAAACCTTATCCAGAAAATCAACCAGAGATTTGCTTTCACTGGGTATGAAGTATAATTACTATGATGTTACTTAGCCTGTCTTTCCAATGCATCACACTGCCACCAATGCTACAATTCTTCTTCTAAAGCCTCAACAAGATTTCCCAAATGTGTTCCCACAAAGAGCTGTAATACTACAAGTCTAATTTGTGTTTGGAAACATCCTACAAGCCACCAAATTTCATCAATCAGTGCAGCCTGGTCCTTGGCAATAGAAAGTATCCAATAAAGCAGGTCAGCAAGAAAACAAAAGCCTCTTGTTGGCAACGACTACTGCTTTTATTTTCTTCTGTTTTCCTTTTTGTATTCTGGTTGCTCACAATAGTATTTTTTGCTGCTCAACATTCCTATCTGTCATAGCAATTACTTATTAAGCTCAAAACTGCTGACTACAAAACAGTTATTTTCTTAAAAATTGCAACTTACAGAACTGAGTTGGATTTGGGTAATGAAAAAAAACCAAAAACCCAGTATGCCTACTTGCTGGCAATCCTTTCACAAAAAAACAAAATTAACAAAACCATCAAGACACCGATTAAGAGAAACATTCTTCATTGATCAATGTAATTTTCTCCCTCAAGATTGGACCTGGCTGCCCAACTTGCACTAGGAGAGTGTTGGCTATGAAAGCCCTGCTATGTTTTAATTGCTGCCATGAAACCTGCTGAACATACAACTGAACTAAGATCCAGGCCTAACCTAAAAAGGATCTCATTAAGTGTTGCTCTGCATGGAAAAAGATGTTTTCATCAGTGTTCAAGATACTAAATGGAAACTGCATTCTGGATATCATTTTAACATCATTCATAGACAAATATATTAAAAATCTGTTGGGTTTTTTTTAACACCTTTATTTTGTTTTCTGGGACTGCTCAAACATTAGCAGCATTATTTCACACAAAGAAGAAGTTCAAATGTTATTACTTAAATTTTCCTGAAAGGAGTTATTCTACATTGAAGACCTTTTGAGAATTTTATATAAATAAATATAAAACATTACTTAATTACTGATTATTCCATTTCAAATTATCTACATCCAAGTCATATTAACTAAAGTTTATGTTGCATTTGCTTTAAACAAATATAGGGAGTAAGGCATCTTAAGCATTAGATTTCTAATTAAGAGATAATTTTATGGCTTAGGCAGATTTAAAAGACATCAGAAAGCTTTACCTGTTGAGAGTAGCCTCGAAACATTGGATTAACAGTTTTAATTCCTTGAAATAAACCAGTAGGAACAACAGATCCAGGCCTAAAAAAAAGTTTTAAATATAGAAACACTGAAAAGGAAAGCATTTAATTGGAATTTTTTTATCTTTACTGGGATCATACCATTACCTACTGAACACCTATAATATTAATCTTAACAAAACATAATATTGGCATTGAATTATTAACTACACAATTTTTAAAAGCCTGTCACCCAACTGAAACAGTGACTACATCAGGCCTTTTATGGCACATTTCTTGTCAGACAATCAGATAACAAATCAGACATACTCTTGGCTCTGTGCACAATTACTGTTTCTTTACTTTTGTGTTTATATTTTGAAATATTTTCTTAGCTAGATATTAGACAAATTCCATATAAGGAAATAAGAGAAACTGATAAAACATTGATACAGAACAAAGGACACAGAGAGGAGAAAGTAGCTAAATATTTTAGATGTATTTCTGGCAAATATAAGCCTTTTTAAGAGCTTAATGCCTGTCACCTAATCTATTTCTTGTCCTATCTTTGGTATATATGAAAAAGAACAGGTTATAAGGAGTGCTTGAGTCCTGAAAGTCAGTCTTTTCTTCCTGATGTTTTTTTAAGAGGAATTTTGTGAACACATGAAATAAAAATTAGAAACCTAGGACAGATTAATGCATCCCTCATGATTCTGGAATCTATTTATTATCATTTAATCACCAAAATTATTTAATACCTGCTTTTGTGCCAGAGTTCTGTCATCAGCTTGAGGTAACTTTTACAAATTGCAGGTTTCTTATCTGTTCGGGCTAAGCCCCCACAGTCAAGAAAAAAGTGCGTCAAAGGTGGGCTGAATAAAAAGAAGAAAACAGTAATTTTTTCAGGTTGTTAAAATACAAGAGGAAATCTGCATTTCATACAGGATTATATCATAAGAGTAATGCTATTCTATAACTGAACAATTCCACTTCCTACATTCTTAAATGCTGCGACCAAACATTTCCTGGCAGGACAACCTCAGCAGTACAGCCATGCTGCTCCTCAAACATGCTCTGACATTTCTCAAAGCACCAGAATTGTCTAATGGGAATCAAATTCAAGGCAATTCCTACAAGCTGTCACAGAAGTACACATGTACTATTCCAGCAACCCTCATCACAAGCCTAGTCCATAAACACCATCCCAAACAAATATTTTCTCTGGAATCCAACAGTGCCACAAGATGCGTGTAAGCAAATAATTTCTACTTAAATGATTATTTCATGCAGTGTTTACTTACACTATACAGTATGCAGTGTTGCCAACTCACATACTCTCTCCTCTCCTTTCAACCTCCTTTCTGAAGTCACAACCCTCATATATGTTGGACCCATTTCTCTCCAAGAAAGGCGACATCCCAGCATACTTCCAAAATTTGGCATTTCTCAGTAGAATATTTTCCTCATGGTGCCTTGTCCACTTCTTTATCTTCTAGAGAGACCTGCCTCAGTTCTCCTCTCTGTCATCAGAGAGCCTCAACAAGGCCCTTAGCCCTGCCTGCTCTTGGCCTGTGGCTCACAGCAACCCCATGTGACACCTGCTCAGGACCTGCCACCACCCTGCCACTCCTGCTGCAGGAAGCTCTCCAGCTGGGATACTGTCCCTATCTCTTCCACTTCTGTAGATTTCTCCTTCATGAACCTGTCTAGGATTCCCATGGATGACATGGGATTTTGCACTCCATCCTTCCTACCATGACTTAGCACAGAATGCTCCAGATTCATTGCTTGTAACAACTGAATTCTGATCCTTATAACTCTACTTCAATTAAGAGTTTATTCTTGTGCATTTCCTTTGCTTTTTCTGTATCAAAGGAAAAAAAATACAAAAATCCACTAATCCACTAGTAGCTTTTATCAGATCGTTTTCTAATTTCTAAAACTGCATATATTCTTATTTAGGAGGCATTAGAATGAAACAGAGAAAAAGCTGAGTGGCCCATATACCATAATAAATTGTTTGCAGTATACAAGACTGAGATTCAACAACTATATGTCCTTTTCCATGGCAGTGCATCTCTCCAAACCCCTTAAGTCCATCTGGAAAAAAAAGCATGCACAAGCAGATATAAAATTGCATTAACTATCATTTTCCTTACCAGTTGGAAAGAGCTTGTAAAGCTGCGTTCATGTAACAAGTGTTTCCAATATTTTTTAATCCTGTTAGACCTGGAAAACAGAATAAATACAAATCTGTTAATCCAATAATTCCTAGAAAATATATACTAATCAAAATACTCATGGAACACTTGGGATGCCAATTATAATGCAGAATTGCAACTAAAAGAAACATAGGACTCCTAAACAAACACCAATCTAACTAGAAGTAGTAATTAAGTGTTCTGATCTCAATTGACTAAAGAACTTCAGACAAGTGGATTGTATTTCATCTTACTAAGTTTTCATGGTTTATGACACCTGCAGATTTTAATTTAAAATGTGTTTATCAACACTGAAATTTTACTTCAGCTTAATGACTTAACTGTTCAGTTAAACTGTGGCTATGCTGCATTTCTAACTAATCACATTACCAAAAGCTTCTCAAATATTTCACTCTTCTGTCCCAAATTCACACTAAATCAGATTACACTCAATATTCAAAACCTACTCAGCATATGATTATCCCAGGCTAGTTAGTCCTGTTATTAGTTGTTTTCTATTCCAATTATATACCATTATTTTTCTTAACAGATTGCTCCATTTAGATTTTCCCATATAGTTTACTTTCTAACCCACACTGTTTACCGTCTTTACAGGTAGTCACATATATCTTTTCCACACACATGAAAGTTACAACTGACATATATTCTTTCCATAATTATGAATTATGCTATTCATGGCTACAAGTATTACATTAACGAAGTAACATATAAAAATAAAATTGACTTTGTATGAGGGAACAGTAACATTTCTAAGCAAAGAATCAATAAGACCCAAAAATTTAAAAATCTTGACAAACATTCAGCAATCAGTACTGATGACTGTGCAATTCTTGAAGTACAGGAACTCTCCTGGTAGTTTTGGTCTATGGCAGAAAAATAAGTTACTAATAAAATCTTTCTACATCTGAAACCCACTTGGGTTACTTCAGTTACAATTTTTAATAAACAGGACTTCAAAATTAAGCTAAAAATGTCCTTCTATCTGTCTGAATGGAAATACAGTCCTGCTTCCTGTATCTGAACATGCATTCCAAACTCTGCTACAAAGAGAACAATCATTCTTACTGAAACTGGAAAGCAATAACAGTTAGAAGATTTTGATGTTGTTTCAGTTTTTTCGGAAGCAGCACATATTTCAGGAAGATACTCTCACCGCATTTTTCCAGCCTGTAGTATTGCAAGGAAAGTTTTCAAACAGACTTCTTTTCTTGTGAAAATATATTCTAATGTTTGCTTCATCAAAAGCATTCAGAAGAAATTTTAGGAGCAAAGTTAAAGCTAAAGAAGTTTCTTCCTTTCAGTTTGAATAAGCGTTTTAACAGTCACATCATCATTACTGGGAACTTCAATGCAATTCTAATTGTATATTATTGCAATGTAGGCTACATTCCCCAAAATATGAGTAATACAAGAAGAGATAAAAATATAAAAATAGACACACTGGTTGCAGAAACTAACTAGGAATAGAACACACAGTGTAATGATGTAAGGGCAGATGGCAAATTAGTGGGGTGGTGTCACATCTTGTAAGACTGTGCCAGACAACAGAAGGGACAAGGCAGGTTTTCTGACCAAGGCCAGCAGACTTAAGAGAGGGAAAGCTGGGAGTAGCTGAGTGAATGAGAAATGAGACCCATTGCTGTGGTTTAACTCCAGCCAGCAACTCAGTACCCCAGAGCTACTAACTCACTCACTCCCTAATGGTGGGATGGGCAGGGAATTGTGAAAGTGAGAAAACTCACGGGCTGAGATAAAGACAATTTAATAGGTGAAGCAAAAGCTGTTTGCACAAGCAAAGCAAAACAAGGCATTCATTCACCACTTCCCCCAGACAGGGAGGTGTTCTGCCATCTCCAGGAAAGCAGGGCTCCATCATGAATAATTGTTATTTGGGAAGATAAACACCCTAACTCTGAAAGTCCCAATCTTCCTTCTTCCTCTCCCAGGATGCCACATTATGGATTATCCCACTGATCACTTAGGTCAGCTGCCCCAGCTGTGTCTCCTCCCAACTTCTTGTGCACCCTCAAACCACTCCCTGGTGGGTGGTGTGAGAAACAGAAAAGGTTGACTGTGTGTAAGCCCTGCTAAGCAATAACAGAAACATCTCTACATTATCAACCTGTTTCCAGCACAAATCCAAAAACACAGCCCCATAGCAGCTACTGTAAAGATAACTTACTCTTGCCTAGCCAAAACTGGCACATGCATAAATTAGAATAACTTTTCTCTCATCACTGATGGAAAACAAACTGTCTTGACATATGCAATGGTATCTCAAAAACAATAGCTCAACAATCTGCTAGTCATATTTTTCTGAAAAAAATGGTACTTAGCAATATTTTCTTTACCATCAAATACACACATAGTTTTTAGAATGATCAATAATAATTAGAGGCTTTTAAGAAATAGTAATTATTATGTTCTCTTATGAAAGATTAAAGCTTCACTGTTTGGGATTAGCTTCACTGTTTAGGATTTCATCACTCTAATTTTCATCTTTACACTAGATTTCATATTAGAGTGGGGTAATCTTTGATAGGAGAAAGTTTGGTAGTGCATGAAATCAATTATGTCAAGGAGAAAACAAGTAACCAAAACCCCACATTAGGATACTACAGGCTCAGAAAAGGATTATTCAAAATGGAGGAAAGTATTTAAATCAGTAATCTTTTAGATTTTAAAAAAGCCTACTTGAACCAGAGTGGCTACAATACCAACTGCACTGAACATTACTCCAACGTGCTTTGGCAACAGCCAAACTCAGGCAACAGCCTCTGCTCTGATGATAAGAAAGACTGCTGCAAGAAAGACAAAAACGAAAAATAAACACCTGAGTTGGAGCACAAAAATAATGCACCGGGTTTTCCTTTTATTACCTCTGGTCTTCAGTTCATCTTCTTCCACTTCTATATCTAAGTCATCAAATACAGCTGCTAATGGAATCTTCAGTGTGGGATTACTGGGTATTTTAAAATCCTTAAAAGGAGGAAAAGAATATTTACTGTAATTCATCACTTTTCCACTTAATTAAGCTTATGTGTAATTTTTCCAACAAATCTAGAATTGGAAAATTATGTGAATGTGTGGCAAGCACATTTCTCTCTCTCTCAGGATTTTTATAAAGGTGCACAGAGAGAAGTGAAAGAGAAAACAATTTCTATTTCTGCTCCTTGTTTTTCTCTTGTGGAATGTGTTTGGAGAATTGTTTACCTACAGTGATCGTTTGGTTGGATCACAGTGGATTGTTTGGGCCTGATGGCCAATCGGATCCACCTGTGTCTGGACTCTGGAGAACAGGGTCACGAGTTGTGAGGGAGTTAGATAGGATAGTTAGAGAGAGTAGCATGTAGTTTTTAGTATCCTCTTTTATATAGTATATTAATGTATCATAGCATAATTATAATAAAGAATTCATTCAGCCTTCTGAAATAAGTCAGACATCATCATTCTTCCCATTGGGTTCGCTGACATCTACAAGAAGAATGTATCTTGAAATCTCACTGCACACGAAATGAGAACACCAGGATTTCACGGGTACCCTGAGAAAGTTTACTAAGAACCCCTCCATGTTTTTGTTATCTGATCGCTGCATGTTTTTTATAATGACAGCTGAAAAAACAAAACAAAGCCAGGGATGGAATTTCTTCCCCATGGATAACAAAGCAGCCAGCATGGAAGAGATAAGGCAGGAGTCATAACCTAAGCTAGTGTAGGTGTTTTTGATGTGCCACCAGATGGCTCACTACAGTTAATGAAGACAAATTAAACTCCTGAAAGAAAAATGTACAAATAGAGAAACTAACTATAGACTGGCACGTATTTATTGAATGACAAGCTCTTTTTGCGAGCACGTAAATAAAAACCCTGAACAAAACGCTTCATAGATGTTTTAAGTTCCACTGATTTTTCTGTATATTATACCTGTTTCCCTGGAACACTAAAGGTCAAATATAATAGAACAGAAATTCAGAAGTCTGAACTCAGCTTTATATCAGGTAACAAAAATTTTTAGACAACAGAATTTTTTAAATTCCACTTGAGTTGCTGGCAGTTTATGAGAAAATGATCAGATTACATTAATACTAAACACTAAACTTTGAATTAAATATATTTCTTTATTACATAGACTGAAAAACTGCCCATCTTTCTGTTCAACCTGTGCATGATGATCTCTCTTCTACTGCTCTATGTCTCAAGCAGAACACATTTAGAAATACTGTACTTCTACTTGTGACTGTTTTAACCAAGTTACCTGTCTTTTTTGTGTAACTACATTACACATGCAATAAAGAAATAACACTTCATTTTTCAGCTACAAACAATTGTACTTAAGAAATTGCAGTGTAACTTTTTCCAAGACAACACTTATCTAAGAAAAAAAAAGATCAGAGTGAACACTACTGATGCCAGTAAAGCCAAAAAAGTTTTATGAAAATAGAGGAATTAATAGAAAGTTCAGCCACAAGAAGGGAGGAAAAGTCAGTCTCTCACTTAAGAGAAAACACAATGTTTACTGCAAAGCTAGAGCTGCCTTTGCTCCATTGGGTTAAAAAATACCTGCACACTGTTTTCTTGTGCTTGGTGAGACAGTCTTGTACTTGGTAGTGGAGAGTGAGATCCTAATTTTCTGTCCAGGAATACTTCCTTACTACAGGCATAACACCAAACACGGAGAGTAGTAAGGTTGACAGTTAGACAGTGCTTCGTCTCCTAAAACAGAACAAAAACCACAACTGGGATTCAGAAACTGGGAATAACTAAATACTGCTACATGCAAGCTAGAATAGATACATTGAAATTCTAGGTTTTTTAACAATGAAACAAGTATGTGTGTTAGAGTATTAAAAAAGAGCAATTCGGTTACTAAATTCTAGCACAAACATTCATTTTTAGTACAAATCACTCAAATTAGCAACAAGATACAATCAGAATCTAAGACACTGTTATATCTGACATGCCTCTCTGTAATTAAAAAAATAAGAAGGCAGCCTTCTTATTCTTGTTAGAAGTGTTACAATTCACAACGAATCAGTTTTTAAGGCATATCTGTAACTGGCCACAATGGGAGCTACCTCCTCTACAATGTTTATTTCTACTGGTTTGCTGCAAGAAATTCAGGCTATTTGCAGTAATCTGAAGACTAAGATAAAATTTTTAGTTCAGTTACAGTAAGAGGTCTTCATATTAAAGCAAAAATTCTAGACTGAAATAGTTACTTTGTTGACAGCTTCACACTCTGAAGCAATATAAATTTTACAGATAAAGAATATTTTTCTTGTTCAAATATTAACATTTTTTTAACCTCCTTAATGTAAGATTGGGCACAAAATTGCTATTTTCCTCCAAATATTTTCACTAATTCTTCCTGTATTTCTTCCTTATATGTCAGCATCAGGCCGGTTTCTAGACAGTAAGGGATTTGCTAGAAATTAGGAAAACTCTACTACTGCTGCAGGATGCCCAAGTTCCTCCTCCCTTCATTTAAAAAAATCTTGTACCAGAACAATGTTTTTAAAGTAAAGTGGGATAAAATCTCATTAGATTGCGCTCCCCCTACTAAAAACATCAGATTTACATAAATAGGTCAAACAACTTTAAACACAAGAATATACTTAATTCTGCAGCTTCAGATCCATACATAATTACAAGACTTCAGAGCAATGGCCTAATGATTTCCTTGGAGTGGATGCAATGAACATGACTGTTTGCAGTATAGGAAGCCTTACTGGTGTAAACTGGAGTAAGAAGTTGATTCATGCCAACCTCACTTCTCTCATTCTAATATGTTTATTGATATTTTTATTAAAGAATCATCAAAATTGCTTACTATCCTCAAATTAAAATTAAGTAATAAGATAATCAAGACAAGGATGTCACTGACAGAGAATGAATAGCTTGCCTGCATTTTCCTTCCCTAAGTACATAACACTGCTAAGGCAGCAAGCAAAGCAGGAATAAACTACTGTAAGAAGCGAAGAGGTATAAAACTGTAGGCAAGAAATTCAGGGACCATCTGGTCCCCAACTACTCTAGAAACACCTCATTTCTGAGCCTTTTGTAAAGGCTTTAGAACTGTGATTCAGTTTTAACAGCTGATAAAAAAAAGTGAAAGTATTATATAGATTTATATTAATGCACTATTGATTTGTATAAATACTCTCTCTTCTCAAAGTCCTGCTTCAAAATAAAAAAAACAAAACAATCAGGAGTGGTCGTAAAATGCAGTCATAACACCACATACTTCTTGTAAAACCCTTGTATAAATTATTCTTCATTTTAATATTCACCAGGCTTTTTCAGTAATTTTAGGGATCAAAAATTGTTCTGCATGGAAGTTTAGATGCATTTACTGACAAACTGTAAATTAATAGTGAGAATTTAATTAGTCTCAAAATCAGCAAGTCAGAAATGACATGCTTATAATACTGCCACCTCTCTGTGCCCAAAACACTTTATTTTGTCAACTGCTCCCCTTGCACACATGTGTGCCCAGAACCCACAGTGACTCTAAGACCCAAACCTACGCAGAGAAGCTGCCCAGCCCTGGCAGAACTTGGCATGCTGGGGAACAGAGTGCACACACTCCACTGCTCCCACCAAGCTGGACCCAAGATCAGGACATAGCAGGAAAGCATATGCTCAGCTCAGCCTACAGTTTCTTCATCTGAAACAAGGAGCATATTGCAGAAGCAGAGCATCTGTCTCTGGTAATTCATACTCCCTATCTTGCACCTCTTCAGCTGTCCATTAATGCAACTTTCCTCCTCTTACCTATCAGGCAGTCACAGGCCCAGAAATTTAGACTGAAGTAGTGAAGTACTACACATAAGCTGAGGTACTCAATAAGCCTTTCATCAGTGCATCTTGAAAATCATCAGTACTTACTGTTTTTTTTTTTTTTTAATTTGCACCATCTTCTTTAGAAGAATTGCAAAATTATGCAGCTGCACAACACTTGTAAACTCACATACTCCTCTAAATTAGCAAGATCTGCTTCTATAACATGAAAAATAATTACAGCTAATCAAAACTCCACACAGTTAGCTAACATAGGTTATTGACTTCATTGAAATAAAAGTTCTTTAACTCCATTGTTTCAAGGCACTGTGTTACCAGCAAATACACATACCTGGGAATGGGTGGTACTGTGATCAACATGGGATTCACCACAGCCAACATATGTACACCTGTTCTGTTGGGCAAGATACACAGAAATATACAGGATTAAAAAGAGGTCTCAAACAGGTTTACAGAATAGGAATATACTGCCAGTCCCTTTAAAATCCACACCAATTTCAAACTTGCAGAGTCCTTCACAAACCAAGAGACATGCACAGTAAGCAATAAAATAAATACCACCTAAAGCAAAAGAAGAATGCTGCAAGATTTAACTCAACTTCTTGCACTGATGGGCAATGTTTAGAATATAATTTTTGGGCAATTTCCATATATTTATTGATATTACTGACAACATGTATTTTTACAATTCCTTATTTGGTAAAGATTGTTAAAGTTAATCCAGTGTCTAAGTGGTGAAATACTGAATGGCAACAGCTTCAGACATGTTTAAACAAAAATCCTTGCAAGCAAGCCCTTATCTGCAGTGCCTACTCACCAGAGCATTACTTCACAACTAATTAGCTTCTTCACCTTTACGTAAGTTTCCAGTACTATATGGCTAAGAACTCGCCATGTTCTAGTTATAACATGCAAAATAATTGCCAATTATAATCATGTTCATTGCAAAATATATTTGGCTGAGTTGAGTGTGGAATCTTGCAGCTGCTGATCTTCAAGCAATTTTTGCTAATTCCTCATTTGCGTGAGTCAGGCCCATCACACAGGAGGGTAGAGCAGGTTATCTCTGTAACTCTCTAAGCACGTTAATTCACACCATCAAAAAGTAGCTGAACATGGCCAATTTTCTATATTAAATGATGACAGATATTTGGTAAGTTATAGATCGTTTGCATGCTGGGATCTCACCAGGTTTTTCTAATGAAAAAGGTGAAGACAAGATGCCAATTCATCCAAGAGGAGAAACATCACAGCATGACATTAAGTATCCTACTGCAACTACAACACTCTCCTATGAAAATGTTGGTATAAAATATAGTTTTTCAGTAACAGTCTAGGACCTCTAGTGAAAAATAAAAAACATGTTTTAAGCTTGACAGCATTTTCCCACCTGCCAGGCTGATGCATCCCTGAACACCTCTTCCCCACTCCCAAGAGGTTTTTTTTATATATAATTAAAACTTCAGGCCATCTAACAAAAGACATTAAATACTGTTTCTTTCTCCTTTCATCTCTGTTATTGACGGAGCAAAATAATCTGATCTCTTAATTGTTACCACTGTCCACCTAAAAGGACACAAATGAAGGGGATTTCTAAAAATGCTCATACATACACTTAAAGGGGGGCATTAGCCTAGAGATCCTTCTGACAGTACTTAAAGAAAAATTGCCATTAAATGAAGTCAAGCCTACAGGGCAAAATTTCAATCTCTGTAAACAGCTGTAAAAAGTCCAAAGAACTCACAAGACATTTTAAAAACTAAGTTAACTATATGCTTTCTAGCTGGGATCATAGATCAGTCAGCAACATATTTGTATTTTCTTTAAATACAGTGAAAGTTACATTTTTTTATAGACAGCAGTAAGAGTCAGGCAAAAGTATATTTAGGACAGAGCTATACCCAGGGTAAAGACTGTATGAAATTTGTACAAAGTAAGGAGAACATACAAGCTTCTGCAGGTTTCAAAACAAGGTGTTTTTCTTTGTTTTGCTTAAGAATAAAAGTCAGAGTATGCATTATTATGTAAAATGTCTGCATTTACTAGTAGATGTTAGGACTACAAATGCTAAGAAAGGCTTCTAAAAAGTAATTTATTAATTCAGGAATAATATATTATTTTTTAGATCTACAGACCCAGGGAAAATATTAAAAAAAACCTTCAAAACTTAACAGCTAAAAAGTATTATAACTCAAGTAAAAACACTAATATGCTATCTTCCTTCTTATAAAAAAAAATCTCATTTTAAGTATATTATTCTTAAATTACAAGAAGTATGCACCTGATAGAAGGTAAATAATTAAAAAATAAAGAGCTGCAGAAAAAATTTTGCTTTTAAATGATAAGTTAAACAAACTAAATCAAGAACTTCATTACAGATGTTTCTTAAAAAAATACTAACAATTTAATCTTTACTAGAAAGTGACTCTACTGTGGAACAACAGAACAACTTACCTCTAAGCACGCCCAAAGGTTGGGTCCTCTGACTTTACAGTCCTGACAAGTGCCCTATTAAAGTTCAACACAAAGGCAAGTTTTATTTCACTTACTTTCATCAGTAAACCACAACTTCATGACAAAACGAGAAAAAATACTGTAAAGCTTAGTAACTTTAAGAATTTAACTTTAACTTTAAAAAGGATATGTTGATAACCAACCTAATTTTTACTTCCCATAATCTCAAGATCAGCATATTTTTCAACTAAAAATCTCAGATTTATCTTTGAGTTTTCATCTTAAACCAAAAATTGCTTTTCTAAACAAGGCATAAATATGTACCATAGCACACAATTATAATAATCCTCATATTTGGTCTTTCCTATAAATTCAACATAAAAAGAAATTACAGCGATAGAACTTTCATAAATTCATACTCCTTCTTGCAGACACCACCTGCAAAGGTTTACAGATAGAAGATGCAACAGTAGGAAAATAGTAGGAATGCAACAGTAGGAAAATTTGCTCCTCAGCAGCAAATTAACTGTTACGGAAATTAAGCACCATGGACAGAAAAGTTTTCACTTTTCATCCCCTCCCAGCTACTTAAATGAGCTACAAGATCCTTCTTTGTTCTATTTATTAATACTAGCTTGAAACCAAGAGTTCAGGGAGGGGAGGATTCTTAAACTGTGGCTTCTCTATCAAAAAGAGAACTGCCACACAAGTAAATTCAAGCATAAATTTCTTTGTTACAGTTTCTACTTGAAGTCAGTTGTGCTATATGACATTGACAGTCCAAATAACTAAATGCTTCAATGGCAATGAAAATGAAGTTCAGCTTGTTGCTCTGCTAACTCTTCTAACTAATTATTCCAATAAAACATCACTTGTGGCAAAGGTGCTCTTTAAGTGCTGAAAAATAGATTTTCAGGTTCATCAAGCTCACAATTCTTCTCATACTTTATTTATACCCTACTATTCCAGTGGAGGAGCTTTTACCCATGCTTGACAGTTAAACTCACCTTATAACTAATAATACACTAAAATGTTTACCTAAAAACCTGACCAGTTTACAGTGATAGGAAGAAAGTGAATTGCTACAACTCACATGAGATTTCTGTATCAATTCCTCCTTTGTTATCTCACCAACTGATTCCAGGTGTGGGCAATTGCTGCTGGGTGATGACATTGCTGAAGCTGTATTTTCTGAGATCCTGTAGCTGGAATTTTCAATGCCAGGGAATCACCTGTCAACAGAAGTAAGAATGAGTAAAACTCAATTCCTTAGAATAGACAGCAATACTCAATATCTAATATGCAACACATACATAATTTTTAAAACAACATGCCTCTTTAGACTAAGTTAGTATAAACAACTTTATGAAGAGACTCCAATAGCGCAAAACTATTGCTGACTTCTAAAATGAAATCCAATGACTTCTAGGTCATAAACTTAAAGAATTCTGAATGGAGCAGAGGTGATTATTGTCAATTATTTCACTTTCTGGACTCTGCCATGGCACCTAAATGATATAAACATTCATTTTCAAGCCTACCTAGAACTGACAGTGGCTTTGCCTGTATGTTGTGGATAAGGATCTTTGCAACACTGCTGAAGCTGTGAAGGCTAAACTGCAGGAACACAAGACTTGTTTATCACAGGATAGAGAAACTTTATCATGGTTTTATTTATTTACAAAGACGCATTCTAGATTCAGACATATTATATATCAAAAGGAGACTGAAACTTGTGACTCACACGTAGCACTAAACACTTAGCAACACTTTTATCTTGTTCTCTTTGCCCATCCAAGGTCTCTGACACAGAAACTTATCAGAAATAAAGAATACTACACACAATCACTTTGCCATTATTATTTCAATAGTTGCATAGAAAGTAACAAGGGAAAAAAATAACTCTGTAATGTTCTTTTTATATAAATACTCCAACTGACTCATTCAGACAGGGACTATCCAATAACTTTGTTACAGTTTTGTCACTTAAACAATTACTATTGATGACTCAGTCTCTCCAGAGGACAAGAAAAAAATTAACTTTTTGCTCAATTATTCTGTCCAATATCTGTCCACTGTAGTGCTCCTTTAGCAAGACTTGCAACTAAACTTCAACTCAGTGATGTGCCCTCCTTGATCTGTTTGCAGCCTTTGGCACTGTTACCAACACCTCTTTCCACTTTGCCTGCGTGCTTTGGCAGCTTTAGGTTTGCTCCTTCCACTTACAGGGCAAATCACTCATTTCAATATTAAGCACCCTACAGTTTTTACAGACTGGGGGAAAACAAACCTTGCCTAATGGGCATCTCAGACACACTCCCTGGTAAACTTTCAGCTTATTATGACTGAGTTACTTTTTCCTTCCGTTGCCTTGCAATAAGATCCCTTCAAATCAAGAGCCATTTCAGCTCCCTTTGGTTATTTTTCTATATATGTGTGTGTGTAAATAGTCTGTTTTATTACTATAAACATTGTTACACAATTAATATTATTGAAGTATTATTTGTATATAATATTACATATTTTTTGTAATGGAATAACATGTGATACTTCATGTCCTATTACATGCATGTAGGTACCTACATGCATATATACACTTAAATACATTTTTTATAGATAAACAATTACTTACATATAATAACATAATTATTATATATATAATTGTATATATAGACTAATGAGTATATATGTTTCAGTCTTTTTTAATATCATGTAAACAGTTGTTCAATAAGATATTTCAGAACCTATCTCACAAGATTGAAAATACTACAGTAACTTAATAATTTAGGATTTTTTTCTAGATGAGATTTGAATTCTCTTCCAGGACCAGTGGCATGACACTTAAAATGCATTATTCTAAAACATACGCTCCAGATGGAGATGTACTTCCTCAGTTCAGTGACTGACTGTAATCTATATGTACTGTTACTGAAAGACACTTTAAATAAGGTAACAGTTTTTCAAGCCAAACTTCCTCAACTTCCATCATATTAGCAATTCCTCTTTGAACTGTAAGGTTCCCTTTCAGAACAGAAATGGCAACATGAATGCATGTTACATCTTCTACAGTTTGCAAGGTCTGTTGAAATGTTTAAAAAGGACAAGTGAGTTTCAAATAAAGCCCTGAGAACATTAAATGCAGTGAGATGATTTAATACAAATGCTTTAAAAAGACTGATATAATGGATTAGTAAAGCTTTAGGCTTAATTTTTTTTTATGGCAGAAGCTTTCTGAATGCATTATTCCAAATAATACAAGTAATGAATGGAGACTTCACCTCATGCTGCCAGATTTGTATTTAATGTATTTAACTTTTCATACACGGAACTGTACAAATCCAAACCTGCAGTCCTGAACAAACCCAAACCCAGGAGTTCTGCTCATGCCAGTTTCTGTTTCTTGGTGCAATCTGCATCTCTCTTCTAATAATCATCAGAAAGGCCAAAGCTGTTCAAACTCATGTCCCTGTAGATGTGGTCCCTATTCCTGTCCACATGGAGAGCATCTCTTGTGAAACTGTAGTTCACATTACAGATTCTTCACATGTCATTATATGAACAAAGCTGAGTGGCCTTTCTTTCACCTTTTGTTAATTTTTTTACACACCTCCTTCCATCTTGCAGCATTGTGATAACTCACTCAACTGCCATAACCATGGTAGCTTAATACACATAGCTGCAGAAACACATTTTGTAAAATTTTATGTTAAAGTCTAAAATGGTAAAATTCATTCAAAACCATGACTCATCCTTCACCTCTCTAAGTCCTAGCAAGCCCAGGGTAGCCCCTCCCTTGCTCAGCGACCCTCCTCCATTTCACCACTTCCTACTCTATGTGAAGAGATTGCTTTTCTTCCCCTGCAGCTCATTATCACATCTGCTTTTACACCAGCTTCTGCATTACGTTGGCGTCATCCAAAAATTGTTTTTCTGCATTTTCAGTACTTGGAAAAAAAAAAAAACAAAAAAACAAAAAAACAAATAATCCAACATCCAACAGGATTTGTAGCTTCTCTTACATTCCATGTTATACTCCTGTTCTGAAGCTGGAGCTTATCTCCATTTCATGATTCCAGTGAGATCACACAATCATAGAATGGTTTGGGTTGGAAGAAACCTTAGAGATAGTCTGGTTCCAAACCCTCTACCACGGGCAGGGGATGCCACTGACAAGATCAGGTTGCCCAGGGCCCCATCCAGGCTGGCCTCGGACACTTCCAGGGATGGGGCATCCACAATTTCTCTGAACAACCTGTTCCAGTGCCTCATCACCCTCACAGTAAAGAATTTCTTCCTAACATCTAACCTAAACCTGCCCTCTGAGTTCAAAGCCATTCCCCTTGCCCTATCACTACAGGCCCTTGTGAAAAGTCCTGCTCCAATTCTATTGTGTAAGGTCTCCCTCTTTTCTTTTCTCCTGGCTGAACAGCCCCAGCTCTCTCAAGCTGTTTCCACATCAACTGCTCATGATAACACTCGTGCAATAAGGTTTTCATCAAATGCTTCCCACCGATCTGGGAGAGAAAGATTTCTCTCCCAGTCTATTGCCAGCTCTCTCCATTGCTTCCCCTCAGAGGTTTCAGTTCACCTACCTCAATGCTTCATACTACCCCATCCCATGAAGTGAACTAATTAATGCTCCAAAGTAGGACTTATCAACACAATTTTGCTTTGAGCATGCACAGACTCACACTTCAAAGAAAAAATTCTCTTCAAGTCCAGTCTTGGAAGGCTTTTTTGTGACTTGTCTTTTCACTCCCGAAGAAAACCATCAGAGCCATCAAAGAAATGTGGACCGTGATTCAATGCATCATGACCAGCAACCTGTTTATTATTCAGTAGAATTCCACAGCATCACAGACTTGTGTGGTGCCTACCATGGAAGGCCTATCACATCCACAGAAAACTCCCATCAAACACTATGGAATTCAACTGATGCCAAAAATTACCTTTGGGTCATGTAAGGAACCCACTATTTCCTAAAGAAACCAAACACAATTTGAATTCTTTCAAAAATTTTTGCATTAATAATTTCATCTGCCTAGTTATAGTAGTTAACATTTCAACAGATATTGAAATAAACAATTGCATGTTTTATGTATCCCACTGATATTCTAAATATGGAGCCATTTTAACAGATCATTTTACAGAGTTCGGTAAGGGAATGCTGATGGAAGATTTTAAGAATAAAAGGATTATTCTGAAGACATCAATTACATGAAGCAGAAATTGTGTCTTCATTACAGGCTTTTATTATTTTGTCAGTACAGCTCTGAATAACAGCATCTCAAACCAGTAATCTGCAAGTTCAGGCTTCTTCGTTACACTCACAGTTATTTTACCAGTGATAGACTGGAACAATTTCCTTTAACATTTATTTATATCTTATAGCAACAAAGCAAGAGTGACACAGGGTGCAACTTTGTACCTGAACACTTAATTACTTAGAATATTAAGGAGGTCTGAAGTTCAGTAATTACTTACCATATTAATATCCTTCACTCTTCAGAAAAAACCCACCAGCATTCACTCAAAGCTATAAAAGTCCACTGAAGTGATAGCCCTAGGCATACTCAGATTGTTAAGATACATATTTTTAATCACTTTTCTAAAAATCTGTGTTGTTTTAACTAAACTTTACAGAAATCCCTTCAATTACTTTTGTACATGAATGACATTTTTACCAAACTTAAAATTAGTCTTTTTAGTGTGTCAAATTCAGGTTCATCTTTCCTATTTCTTGACTTGGGTTCCTTTATATTCCATTAATCAATAAGTAGTTTTGAATTTTACTTCCCATCCCTCTGTATTTTTATCTTTTTTTCAATCTATCCAGAATAAACATCCCATTTCTTGAAAAAATTGACACCATCAATCCCAGCTCTGGTAGAGAATTGCTTTATATCTATTTAGCATAAAACCTAGTATTTTCCCACTAAATGACAAAAGTGTGCTCAGTAACCTCGTCAAAGTTACCTGGTCTTTCTCCTAAGGCACCAGGAGCTACCCACTGAAGCAAGTCATAAATTGATAAGTCACTTCCATTACATTATTTTTCTGCCCTTAAGTACAGTTCCCACAGAGAAAAGACATTTAAAAATATTCTGGAGTTAAGGGTACATCCTCTTACAAGTTTAGACAGCATTCATTTTATATTGGCTTTCAGGGCATACAGGCCACTCTTTCGTTTCTTTCTTCCACCACGCTAAGTCCTAACTATGAAACCCATTAGCTAACCTCTATATTCTAAGAGGATTTTCCTAACTCGGGCTTTGCCTGAGCGCAGGAGAAGCCGACAGTGATTTTCCACTAGGTGATACCCCGGCCTTTTTCCCCAGGCTGTTCCACCCAGCATACCCGATGATGCATCCGCATGGGTAACTCGGGGAGCGAGCAGGGCCATTTATCCGTAAATTACTGGCTTTGGGGACTGCGCGGTACCCACGGTACCGCTGCCGCACAGCGGCAACTTCAGCAGGGACCTGCGGAGCTCGGTGGCCGCCTCCAGCCGGCGGGAGGGCGGTCCCGCCCCACACGGCCCCGCTGCCCCGACCGGCCACCGCCGACCGCCGGCCCCCGCCCGGCGCTGCGGGACCGCGGCGCCCCGGCCGCTGGGACGGCTCCCGAGGCGGCCGCCGTCGCCGCACCAACACGCCCTGGGCTGTGGGACCAGCCAGACGCACGGCCCGCCGCGCTCCCAGCCCCCGCCAGACCGAACCCTCCGCCGCTGCCCAAGCCCCAAGCGGGCCCTTGTCTCTTACCGGAGCAGCCGGGAGGATGCGCCGCGCACGGATCCCGGAGCTCAGCGGGGCTGCGACCAGCCCCGCGTCTCGCCCTTGCCTGCGGGGACAGCGGCGCTGCAGCGGGGCTGCCGTGGCGGAGCTGGGCGCGCCCGGGCCGCGGCTCCGCCGGTGCTGCCCCGCACACGCGCGGCCGGGCGGGCGCGGCTGCTGCGACGCCGCCGCGGGACGCGCCCCGCACAAAGATGGCTGCGCCGAGAGCCTCAGCCGCTCCTGCGAGCGCTGCCCCGCACAAAGATGGCTGCGCCGAGAGCCTCAGCCGCTCCCGTGAGCGCTGCCCCGCACAAAGATGGCTGCGCCGAGAGCCTCAGCCGCTCCCGTGAGCGCTGCCCCGCACAAAGATGGCTGCGCCGAGAGCCTCAGCCGCTCCCGTGAGCGCTGCCCCGCACAAAGATGGCTGCGCCGAGAGCCTCAGCCGCTCCCGTGAGCGCTGCCCCGCACAAAGATGGCTGCGCCGAGAGCCTCAGCCGCTCCCGCGAGCGCTGCCCCGCACAAAGATGGCTGCGCCGAGAGCCTCAGCCGCTCCTGCGAGCGCTGCCCCGCACAAAGATGGCTGCGCCGAGAGCCTCAGCCGCTCCTGTGAGCGCTGCCCCGCACAAAGATGGCTGCGCCGAGAGCCTCAGCCGCTCCCGTGAGCGCTGCCCCGCACAAAGATGGCAGCTCTAGGCGCGCACCCCGCCCCGCCGCCCGCAGCGGAGCTGCCCGGAGCAAAGATGGCGGGCGCGGAGTCCCGACGCCGCCGGTCTCCCTCACGTGGTTGCGGCTCCTCCCGGCCGACCCCGGCCGCTTCTCCGTCTGCCGGAAGCGGATCCCGCCGGTCTCCGGGCAGCGCCGGGGCCGGAGCAGAGGGATCTGTCCGCGCCCCGGTGCTCGGCGGGCAGGTAGGTAACTGAGTGCGGCGGCTGTAGCGACCCGCCCCGGGCCCGGGGAGCGGCGCGCCCGCTTTGACCCGGGCAGCTGCGGGGAGAGGGCTGAGGGACGCGCGGGGCACGCGGTTCTGCCCGCTGCCGCCAGTTCTGCCCGCTCGCGATGCCGGGGCTGCCCGGGCTGGAGAGGGCTCGGCCGGGCTGGGCGGAGCTGGCTTTTGCCCCGAGGCCTCCATCGCCTCCAGCGGTGCCCCGTTGCGGTCCCGGAGTCGCGGTTCGGAAGCTTCGCCTTGTGTTCAGCGTGAGGGAGTGAGAGAGGTGCGACTGCTTCGGGGAGATTACGTCAGGCTATAGTGGTTGTTTCTCGTGGTGTGTCTGCAAAATAAACGAAGCGCTGAATGAGATAAACTTTTCCTGGCTGCTCACAAATCTTTTAATTCTTTCAGCTGTCATACGTTCTTCCAGCAGTGGTGGTTTCAGAGGCAGGATTGTTGCCGTGCGTGACTTGGAGGCTGTAGCACGGGAGCGGCCGGCTAACCAAAGCAGACCGAGCCCTCCTTAGTCCTGGTTGTTGTACAGCTGCACGTCTGCACACAGCAGCCGGACAAACGGGGCCTCAGCTGAACCAGCAGATTTGCTGTCTCCACATTAAGTCTTGCCTCTACTCAAAACCATCAGTCAAACAAGTCATGCACCTGTGATTGAAGAGATTCGAGCTTGTAGAAGAAAAACGTCCTGGGCTTCTGTTGCATAGTTATGCATCCTTCTTTTAGGATGCATCCTTCCATACTTATGCCTCCTTTACATCCTCATAGTATGTATTCTTCTTTTGACAGAGTATTCCAGAGACCATCTGTGATTGTTTTCAAGATAGTTTCGCTTAATGAGGTATGGGAGAGAAGGAGCCATGTCAGAAGAAACTGTTACTGAGACACGATTTTCTCTGAAGACAGTAGCTTTACGGGTGTTTAATCTTCCCCTTTCCTGGTATTATTCTCTTAACCAGGTAATAAATACATTGTATAAATATTGTTACTTTTGTTATACATTTAGAAGTTTATTGTGGTGTTGTATGTGCTCGTGACTGTGAATTAAATTTGTACAGAATACGTTGGGGTTTAGTTTGTTTATAACACTGCACTAAAATAAGTGTGTCTTTTTTTTTTTTTTTCTGCTAATAAATGCTTAGTACATCATCATACATCTGCTTTACTTGCAGTGTCTGTATATCTCCAGTTTGTAACAGTGCAGTGATTCTCAAGATGTCAGAATTCTCAAATGGTCGTTTTTTTCTTGTATTTTTTTATATTTGCAAGCTAAACATAACTGTCATTAAATTTAGACTAATAGTATTGAGTTCTGCTTTTCAAGCTAGGTCTTTAATATGACTATTTTTTTATAGAGTTAGACACGTATAAGCTATGTAAATATTTCACAGTACCCTGTAAGTACTTCTGTTTTACTGCATATAAAACCAGGATGAGATATTCTCAGTTTTAGCTGCATATGCTCATTTCCACATTTTTTTCTATATTTTAAATACTTCAAAACTCCCACTGCAAGATCACTATTTTCATGTTGCAGCATACTCACGTCCTTTTTAAATACCACATGCAACTCCCATATGTGCAACTATTAACTTTCCTCTTTTTAGAGGTTTTCATTTCATTGTTAATCAGTTTATGATTATGTTTGTAGGCACACACAAATTTAGAAAAATCCTTTTGCAGTTCTTTGAAACGGCAATGTTTTAACATTTCATGTTGTGATCTTAGAGGTTTTAATCTCAGGTGTTTGGTTGTTAACTCTTTTCTGTGAAAAGCAGTAGTCTTTTGTAAATTTTGTAAGTTTTGTGTCGGTGCTGTGTTCCAGGCATTTAGTTTTCCTCACAGAGTACAGTGGTAGTTGTAGAACTCAGTCAAGGCATGGTACCAGGAAGGGCAGGGTTCTCAAGCCAAAGGTGCTTGACTTGTTGATGGTAAACTCAGTGCAGAGAGAAGCTTTGAGTGTTTCTTCAGGTTGCACAGTGGTGATAGTCTGTAGCAACTGCACAGCAACAAGGAGTGCCAGAGTGCAGTGGTGCTCTGTGTGCTCTCTCTGCTATGAGGAATCGTGTTACACAAACACCATATGAGGCCCAAGGACTGTGGATCTGGTTCTCCCACAGCAATCTGTTCCTCAAGCAGCATAAGTTTCCAAAAGATTTTGTGAATGTGAGCTGTGGTTTCCAGTTAAATGGCACTTTTCTTCTTTGTGTATCTTGTTACTTTGCGTGTTACAAATTTTTGTTAATGGCTTTTGATACAAGTTGTTTGCGTATGTGGCTCTTATTTACTAATTTAAACACCTATAGACCTATGACTGATCTAAATCCAAAATAAAATGTTAATTTCTTTTTCAAAACTTAATTTAGAGAAATATATTTAAATACATGTTCTACTCAAATTGAAACACCACACAAATGTTGGGATTAGGATCTTGGACTCTTTCACAGTGCAAGAAGTAGTATCATTGGGAAAGACGAGTTCCTTTTCAGTATTTTTTGCTATTAGAGATTTAAGCCCTGCATTGTCCTGGCATTAAGAAGAAATAAAAAAAACCCTGAATCTTTGAAAGTCATTTGCTTAGATCCCCATAGTCTGTGAATTTGCAATATACCTTATAGTTCTTGGTGCTGCACTCTGTCTCTCAGTATATATATTTGCAATTAAATCATGCTTTTATTTTCAGATAAAGCTTTCCCCAGGGTTAAAGAAACTTTTCACAGTAACAGCAGTGAGTGCAATATCTGTGATTTTTCTGGCCCATCACTTTAAAAGAAGACGTGGAAAGAAAAACAAGAAAGTGCCACCATGGGAACCAGCTCATCTCGTATTAGAGTGTACCAAAGCAGCTGCTTCAGAAAAAGGTAAGTCATGGAACCCCCAAGCTGGGGCTTTTTCTGTTGTTTTCTTGGAGACGAAAAAAAGTTGTGTGAGGGGATGGATGTGCATAACTGTAGCAGTAAACCAAACTATTTTCCTTTGATCATGGAGTAGTTTGGGTTGGAAGGGACCTTTGAAGTTCATCCAGCCCAACCCCTGCATTGAGCAGGGATTTCTTCAGTTAGACCAGGTTGATCATAGCCCCATCCAACCTGGCCTTGAATGTTTCCAGGGATGGGGCATTCATGACTTCTCTGGGTAATCCATTCCAGTGTTTTAGCACCCTCATTGTAAAAACTTTCTTCCTTGTTATCTAATATAAATCAGCCCTCTTTTAGTTTTAAAACCATAATCCCTTATCCTGTTACAGCAGATGCTGCTGAAAAGTCTGTTCCCATCTTTCTTATAGGCCCCCTTCAAGTACTGAAAGGCTGCAGTAAGGTCTCCCTGGAGCCTTCTCCAGGCTGAACAACCCCAACTTTTACCCTTTGCTTAGAGGGGAGGTGCTTCATCCCTTTAATCATCTCCATAGGATGGAACACCTAAGTGTGTTTGAATTGTTAGACTTTAAATTTTGAATTTGTCAAATTAGAAACAAAATTACAGTATCTTATAATGAAGCTGGGCTTGTTGTCAAAGGTGAAGTTTTAATCATGAACCAGGATTAGAACACTTTATCAATAGTGTATTAACAATGGGTTTTGCCATCCTTGCATGTGTATCTCAATATGGAGAAATTCAGATTTGGTTTTTTATAGAATAGTCAAATAATTAAGCTAAAATGCATGGTTATTGTTACAGCCATTGAATTCTGATGTGTAGTTTCTCAAGAAGAACTGTAAACAAAAGAATAATTGTTGGTTGCTTCTAAACTGGATTTTATTGAAAAAAGTAAATGCAATTCTTGATAGATTTGTACAAGAAGCAATATTTTGAGTTTGCAAGAGCTTTAAAATAAATGTGTCTCTTAGGTTCTAGTTGTTCCAGTAGTCGACAAAACTTGACTCTTTCTCTGAGCTCTGCCAAGGAAAAAGGATCTCAGTCCTGTATCTATGCAAATGGAGGACTTTTCAGTAAATACTCTGGTTCAGTTCAAAGCCTGACCTCGGTAAGTAAAAATGTTTTAAGGCTCTTGAATGTCTGCTAACTTGCATTGAATATGCATCTAAAGGCTTCACTGAGCTGAAGAAGTTTCTTGAATGAACTGCACAGGCAGCTAGAGGTGCTGAGATACCACTGTCCTTACCACAGAGTAAACCATTTTCTAGGCAGATGGCTTGGATGTAATGTACTCTGGCAAGAACGTGGTTTTAAGGTTGCTGTCTGTAACAACACTTTGTTTTTCAAGGTTCAGAGTGCCACCTCTTGTCACAGTTGTGCTTGTGCCAATTCTAATTCCTGGGATAAAGCAGATGAAGATGACCTTAAGCTTGTCAATATTCCAGTGACGACACCTGAAAATTTGTATTTGATGGGTAAGTCATAATAACAATATTCAGCATCTGCTTACAGTGAATGTAAATGATTTCTTTGCTTTATAGTAAAATGACACAAAATATTACTGTGTTCTTTCTCAGTGTCCTGTAGGCAGGTTATTTCTATAAAAGAATGAAATCATACTTGATCTAGTTTTCTAGAATACTTTTTCTTTCACTATTTGCAGTAGTAATCCTTAAAATCAAGTGCTGACACATGGGGAAAATGATTACATTTCTTTACAAAAAAATAAGGTAAATATATACTGGTATAGGCTGGGAAGTGATGTTGTTTCAACTTACGTCTCTGTGATAATTATGTTTATTTTAACTACATATTTTCCCGTGTCTCTAAAATGTGAATGTAGCTGAAGCTGTTCCTGCTCTTCCCTAGGGATGGAGCTGTTTGAAGAAGCACTGAGGCGCTGGGAGCAGGCCCTAACTTTTCGTAACAGGCAAGTTGAAGATGAAGCCATCTGTGGTTCCATTAAGCTGGGAGCAGGAGATGCAATTGCAGAAGAAAGTGTAGAAGTGAGTACATCCCGTCTGTAACCCACTCATGCTGCCCTGAAAATTTATTCTGTGTTATTACCTGAATCTTTGTAAATTCAATTACCAAATGACAATTGAGTCAATTTCCAATTTAGTGGTATTGTATTTAAAGGAGATCTGAGTTCATCCCTTCTGACTTTTTTGGTTGGTTATTTGGAGGAGGCCATGGGAAGGGAACTAACATTATTTATCTTTTGGCAATTGCTGATGCATCAGTGTTTGCTTCTGGACACTATTATTGAGCTATCAAGCAGACAACTTCCCTGCATGTAATCCCTTGGGTCCTCTCTTTCTTTGATGATTATGTGAGAGGGTATCTGCTTGCCAGAGATAAATGTCTCAGGGAAAAATAATCAATTTCTGCATATTTACAAGCAGTGTGCTTAAACTTTTTCCTCCTTTCTTATAAACTAAATGCTAAAAATATTTTGAAATAAACAGATATGTGTTACTTTCATTATTTCTAGTGCAGCAAACATCACAGATAATTTTAAATTATTTTAAATTTAAATTTTATTTTTTATTACTCTAAATAAAATGTGTGTGTGCTCTGAAAAGTGTATCTACTGTGGATGTTGAAGTTTTCATCTGGCAGTGTCCCTGTGTGGTTTGTAGGAAATTAATGTGGCACGGTTTGTTCTGTGAAGGCTTAATATCCTTGGATTTTACAAAGGAATCTTACAGGCTGAAAGCAAATAGAAAAGCTGCTCATGTCTGTCTTCTTGCAGGATATCATTAGTGCTGAATTCATTCATAAGCTTGAATCTCTTCTTCAAAGAGCTTATCGTCTTCAGGAAGAGTTTGAAGCCACCCTTGGGGTCTCTGATCCCGCTGCTCTAGCTAATGATATTGGTGAGTACTGCTACTTTACATCTTTTTTGCTTGTAATTGTGGCTCTTGAGGGGAAGACTGAAATATCCACTGAGCAAAATTATATTTATCAGTAAATCAACAACAACAACAAAAAATCACATTCTTTATATTATTATGTTGTGTTTGATGAAGTGGTTCTATTTTAGATAACAATAGATCGAAAGGAAATTGTTTTCTTTGTAACTTGTCACTATGTAAACATTTATACAGCAAGAATATATGACCCTTTTTATAGCGTGGGTGTTCAGAAGTTTTTTGCATCTTCTGAACTATGAAACTTTATATGCTTTTGTCATAATTCTTCTACCAAAACGGGAAATTAAACTAGAAAGTCTTAATCTGAAGCAGATAGCCATTAGCAAAGGTCTTATCTCTGGTGAGTGAAATTTATCAGAGTTCTGAGTGACTAAGCTGCTACAACGGCAAATATAATGAGTAGTTGCTGCCTGACATGCTGATTAACTACAGATAGTTTTATGGAAAGAACTGGATATTAAAGATGGATGCTGTTGTACCCTTTCATAATTCAAGATGAAGCTTCTGCTCTCAAATAAGTACAGAGTTTAAAGGCAGAGCACGTTCTGGGATCATTGTGGCAGGAGCCACGCTGCCTGGCACGAGGTGGCAGTGCTGTGCCGTCCCCTCTTGGCCCTCCTCGTCCTGCATGGACCAAACACAGCCTTGACAAGGGGGAAAACAGATTTAGGTCAGAGCTGGCTTTCTGACTCATCTGCATACACCTGTAAATGTAACCTTAAAGCAAAAAAGCATTTGAACGTTTCATTTTGGTATCTGAAACATCGGTCAAGTTGCATTGTATATCCATTATAATTAGAAGTTTATTTGTCATTTCTGTCTTCAGGCCAATTTAATAAAATGGTACTCAAAGGACTTCATGTGAATGCTTAATGTGTTTAGTTATTGTTTTGCTTGATTACCCTGTGAGTATTTACAATTAATATTTCATTTTTCAGATGTGATAACTAAATTCTTGTTTACCAAGAATGTTCTGAGAATTTGATTTCTTTCAAATGTTCTTTATAGAAATAACTTGTGATCTCTGAGTTAATTTATTATTAAAATTTAATCTGTGCTGGCCCAGATAAGTGAAGAAAAAAAGTAATGAATTGGTTTAGTGAATACTGTTTTCTGTGTTCAGGATTTGGAGCTTTTTATTATCTTTCTTGAATTTTTGACTTGAACAACAAGTATATTAAAGGATGCTTCACTTTTTCAGAATGTTTTAATAAAAAATCAGAAGGACAATCTCCTTTGAAGCACTTGTGATGCCTTGAAGGGTTCAAGAGTCACAAGAATAAGCCAGTCCAAGAAAATTATGAAGTCCCAGGGGTCAAAAGAAATAAAGATAGTACAGCCATCTTTGCACTACTAAGAATAATACTCTACTGTAAAATACAAACTACGGCTCTGAACAGAAACAGAAATGGAGGTTCCTGTGCTATATAGGAATGACTATAATTTGTAGCAAAAGAGGTAGCTGAGATGTTTTTCTGGATGATTTATACCTAAAACTTCTTAAAGAAATTAGCTAAAGAAAGCATCCTAATCTACTATTTACTGTTCACTAATCTTGGAAAATGAGAATGGGGGTTGTCTGTGTGTTAAGATTTCGAGATAAATGGGCCATTTCCCAATCATTTGGAACAATCTCCAGCATGTCCTGCCTGTGAAACAGTAACTAATTTGCAGTTCTGTTACCACAGACAAAATAGTACAGTATTTAATTAGTGCCAGTTGATACCAGTTTCAAAGCAGGTAAGTTTTCTTGGACTGTAGGTTTTTGAGAGATCTGCAGTTTGGTGAATTGGTATAGCATAAATTAGGTGATAATATTAAGGTCACTGGCATGAACATTTATTTCTATTTCTGCCCACTGTTAAAGGAAAGATACCTTTTAGGGAAGATATTGGTCAAATGCTGTAATTTTATCACCTATATAATTGATTGTAAAATCATTTGTAGAGTTGGAAGTTGATAGAAATTTATAATTTAGGGCATTTAAAGTATTAAATAAACAAAAAGCAAAGGTTAGTAATAAAGATCTGAGTTATCTCTTTAAATAATAACAAACTACATTCAGTCCTGGCAGATATGGATTGTACATATAAGTGAGAGATTTTAAAAGAAAAATCATGAAGAAACACTTAAGTAAAGTTACACATCATAATCAGTGTAAGCTCTTGGCACATTGCTGCAGAAAAAAAAAACTTTTCTAACCTTTGGCTGTGTGCAAAGGACAGCAGCAGCATAGAGGCAGAGATGAGTCTTGGGTTGGTGTGGTTTTAGGATACTGTGTCCAGTTCTCTTGATCATATTTCAGAAGATTGGAGATTCTAGACAGCTCAAAAGAAGCTATAAAAATTTTCCATATTTTAGAAAAACAAGCTAATCTGTGGTTCATATTGGGCATGTCAGCTCCTTATTGAAGAAAATACTGAGAGGTGACTGAATAGCTGAATAGGTTCTGAATAGCTGCTTACACATGGAAAAGGTATGTCTTGTTGGGGGATTTGTAGACCTTGTTGCCAACTAGATCAAATTTCTAGTTGTTCAAGTGAAACAAGTGAAGTTCTGAAGTAAGCTACCCTCAGCACACTCCAGAGACAAGATTTTTTTTAGTGCTGTTTTTAGGGATGTTTTCATTCTTTGAGAGGAAGATACAAACCTGGGGTTAAATGGTCAGTGTGGTCTTTCTGGTATTTAAGTATTTCCCCTTGCTACTATTTTTCCTTCTTCTGTGAGCCTTGGAGTGAATAAGATAAGGCCTTTGTCCTTAATAAATTTGTAATTGCCCCATCCATGGAAATGCTCAAGGTCAGGCTGGACAGGGCTTTAAGCCCCTGATCTAGTGTTGGCAGGGGTTGGAACTAGATGATCTTTAATGTCCCTTTCAACCCAAACCATTCTGTGATGACACAGCTCGTTAACAATGCTTATAACCAGCTCTTGCTTCAGGGTTTCAACTGTTCACCAGCAACAATAATCAGAAAATGTTTAGCCCTGTTTTTTTTCTCTTATACGTAGGAAAGATAGATATGGTTTGTGGATTTTTATTCTGTTTCCTCTACCTGGAGTGCTTGTGATCAGCCACAGCTGGAGGTGAGGCTCTGACAATTGGACAGATGCTATCAAGTGCTACATAAGTGCCTGACAGGCACTTCTTGTTCTTACTTATAAGAATGGAAGATGTTTATAATTTGATTTATAAGGAATTCCAAATTTGTTCAGAAGGAAACTTAACAGAGGTAAAAATTTTTAGCAATTTCTCAATTTTGGCTTTCTCTGTAAATTCTTCTATCAAACTTCTGGAACTCCTGAAACCTCTCTCTTGCTATTTATCTACTGTTCCCAGATGCTGCTCCTTCCCAAAACCTTTAAATGTTACTCTTCCCAACATTTCCCTCTACCAAATCAAATTTAGATCTTAGTGCTGCCATTGATAAATCATACCACAGACTTGCTCTTCCCTTTGTGATCCCACTTACTATTTTAGGTTGGTTGTGCATGATAGACAATTTGCCAAGCAGCAGCCTTCTGGAGGAGGCTGTGGTAACGTGTCACAGGGGAGAGTCAGGAAGGGGTTACCTGGGGGCCTGTTGGAATACAAGAGCTTATCACTGCAGCCACTGTCTTCCTTTCATGTGCTGTGTCTGAAGTGCCTCTCTTCTGCCTGCTAGGACAGCTACTTCTGATATTTCTAAGTATTCAGCTTTCAGCACTGCTGAAGACAGAGGTATAAATAAATATATTTGCTCCCTGTGAATAGAATACTATTAAGAGTAATAATAATAAAAACAATTGTAAATAATATTTTTCAACTTGGTAAGCTGTTGTTGAGTTATAAATTATTAATACCACCCTGGAAAAGACTTGCATTTTAAATGGATGAAATAATGGAATGCCATTGTGTTCACTGTTATTGCATTCTCCACTGGACTTTCAGTATTATCATATAAATCAGTAAGCTAAGATAGGTTTTCTGTAGAAAAAGTACTTCTGGACATGAAAATAAAAGAAGTATGTAGGGCTAAACTGTGGTCGTTTTATGCTGTGCCTCTTAGTACTGCAAACCAGCATGGAAAGCCTACAAACAGGCTTTCCTGAGCAGGCATGAGGCTGCACTCCATCAGAAAGGAGGCAGTTGGCACGAACCTGTGAAATGAAATATTCATCCTGTTATTTCTGAGTGATGAATGTAAAGGTGTGTAGAGGGTTAAAAGCTTCCAGTACTTTCAGTAGTCTGCCCTTGAAGAAAGCTCTCCATATGTTTTTTTCCTATTTAGATCTTTCCTAGCAGACTGAAATGTTAGTCGAGTTAACTTGGGAGGAATGCAAGCAGTTGGGAGACAAACAATAGCTTTACTTACAAGCAGAATTTCAGGTCAGAGGGGAAAATTCTCAAATCATAGGGTTGCTAGTCAGTGCTAAATTCCTAATACTTCATATTATTATTTTAATTTCTACTGTAAAAAGGAATGCAGGCATTCAAACTGATGGTGACTTGGGTACATTGGCCCTTAAACTTTTTGACAATGTTAAAATGCTTTAATGTTAATACATTTTACTTTTTATAATACTTACTTGTTATTGTGTATCTGTTACACAGTTGAAAACAAATTAAGTGTTGGAGCTACCACAGTAAAATCTCTTACAAAGTCTGTGCTGTTGGATGATTTTGTTGAAAGGTTTGTCTGTTACTTTTTTTAATTTTCTTCTCACACTCAAAGATATGTCTGGCATTTTGGAGAGAATAAGCACAGCCTTTAACCTAGTCTCAAAACTGTTTGGAGAGCTGATTTACATATTAGAAACCTTTTCTTCAGCAGCTCTTAAAACAAATAAAAATCTTTCCATAGTCACTGAAACTGTTGAAACCTCATTTTTATATAATTTATTAACACAGACTTCTGTAATGTCTTCCTATCCATAGATTAATATCTACAGCCTGTATTTTCTTTCTGTCTTTGAATGTTGTTGGAAAAATTTTAGTTTGAATGTATTCTATTTGCCTATGTACAACAAATGTTTCTAGTTATAATTCCTAGTCTTCAATGAGGAGCAGTTTGTAGTACTTCACTTGGGTGAGCTCTAGTATTGCATACTATAAAGTAACTTAAAGAGTCATGTAACTTTTTATATTAGCTTGAAAACTTTTTCTTGCTTTGTTCCTTTAAGATAAGTTTACATTAAATAATTTCTTAGTTTCTTGGAGAAGGCCTAAACATTTTTCTAGTGGCTCAAACAGGACTTAAATCAAAAGAAAAGAAAACAACTTTTTCTCTAAGTGTGAAAATGTATTCATTCCAGTAAATGAGGGAAAAGGAAAGAAAACAATATTTTTAATTTTGAGGAAAAGCTCAGAGAAGTTATTTCAATCCCGTTTTTAAAAAAATAATGCATATTTTGATCATAATTTTTAGCTATTGCAGTTTGTTGAAGTTCAATAATTGCTAAGACATGAGGTCTCTCATATTGCAACTTATTGCTGCAACTCCTTATTTCTGACACCCAAGAGATACTCAAAGTGCACATGATTGAATTGGATTGTATGTCTTCCCTATGCAGTACTATTTAAATCTTTCCTTTAAAGATATTTTGTCCAATATGAATAACACTTCATTTCTAAATGGCTGTCCATAAAATTCCTTATCACAAAGCACCTAGATACAATGCTTGAACAGAGTAAGATTGGTAGTTAGAAGTTCAATCCAATACTGAAGCAAAAATATTTTTGCAAATGTTTTGTCTGTAAAAATACTGTAATGGTTGGCTTTCTCAGTGATACTCTTAGTGTTGGCAGTACTCTACTAAAAATGCAAATTAGCTTTGCATAGGTATGCAGTGAAGTTACTGCTGCTGGAAAATGTTAGTATTCATAATATGTATCTTTTTGTTGCTATTTGCTAACATGGAGTGTATTTTTCTGTTAATCCTAGAAGCTGAAATCTTTTCAACAGTGGCTCAAGAAATTCTATTTTACTCTTCACTGACCCAACAATGGAGAAGTCAAGGTCACTTACTATGGTCACTTAGCTTGGAGGTTTTTCCAAAAGCACTTCCAATAAGATGAGAAAGAATCTTTTTTTGGTTTTTGAGGACTCTCATTGCTGTTTGCCCAACAGCTTTGCCATTAGATCCAGCAGTGCAGGCTATTTATACACCTCATTGCTTTCCCTTAAATGGCATCCCGAGCCCTGTCTTCTTTCTGTGCACACCAAAACTCCTGTCTAAGCCCTTGTCTCTCTCACTTCTTGACTCCTGCCATGTTTTGTCTTGCCTTGTCCATTTAAAACTTCCTTGTCTGACATGGACTTAACTGTTGTTTATAAAAATCACCTCTGCTCATTTTTCTGATCAGATTATTCCTCTCTTAAGAGGTCTCTCTCCCTTGGGAACTTCTCAACAAATGAAATACAAGCTGGTCCTCCTTTTAGCTCTAAAAGCTGCTTATAATGGAGCCACAATCCACCAAAATGATTTTATTTCCCAGACTTTGTTCAATTAGCTGTTCCTGTGCATCCCTGCTCAGGCCTCCTAACACAAAATGCATCTCAACTAATTCTGCTTGTTCTTTACAATATGTGGGCAGCTGCAATTGTCTCTTTCTCTATTAAAAAAAAAAACTGTTTTAAAAGTACATATTTACCTTCTTTTTGAGTAAAGAAAAGTAATCATTTTACCCACGTGTTGGAGCTTGAATTAATAACTGCTTGCCTGCATTTTGAAAAGTTATATAAAAGTGGATAAAGGCCTCCAAATGCAGGAAGTTGGGTTTTTTTTAATTTCTCCTCTCTCATGTTTTTGTGATACATTCTTAACAAGTTAGAGTTTTCAGATTCTTTGCAAACTATAGAGTGGGATAAGTGTTTATTTTTCTGGCTGGAGTACTGGCAGTGTGAGGTTATATAAACTGATGATCAGGAACATGTTTTGGTCCATAGGGCCAATTCTTCTTTTAGAACTTCTCTGAAAACAATCTCTTCTTGCATTGCAGTCTACTTTTAAGAGAGGCTTGTCTGAAATGTTTTTGGGCAAAATAAAGAAAGGTGAGCCAGAACAGGCTGGGGGAGATAAAGACAGTGATAGTTCAGAATTTTGGAAAGAAATTTTCCTATGTAATCAACTCTCTTGGCTTGGTAGCTTAGTCTTGGAAGTGCAGAAACAATACTTTGAGCTTTCCAATTGCTTTGGAGGGCAATATCAAAATGGAATATTGACAGAATCATAAAAGCAGCAAATACAGATCTCTGCACTATAGTTTTATTAATTCAGTAGTTAGAACTAAAATAGATATGCTTCTGTCTGCAATTTATTTTCAAGGACTTAAAATGAAATGAAAACATCAGGTCCATATGTACATACCCAAAAGCTAAGAACTTTTCTTAATGAATGTGTCTACTATGTTTAAATCTTTCTGCCCTTTAGGTGGAAGACTCTGACCCATCGAGGTGGCATAAGATATTGTGGTATATCCACACAGCACAGTCTTCAAGAATTGCTGTTAACAGGATTTGTTACCTAGCACTAGCCGTGCCCCATCACTACAGTTCTGCACATTTATTTGCCAAGCATTTAGTTTAGGGTGTGGGTTTTAATTGTTTACCCTATAACTGGAAGGCGCAAGTACCTTGTGTAAGCATTTCATTCCTAATGCCTTTTAATGTCTTACAATTTTCTTAAACTTCTGTTTCAGCTTCAAATGTTTCAAAGTTGAAACTATATGTGGGAGTAAATTTATTTTTGTGGAAAGTTATAGCAAAAGTGAACAATAACAATGGAGGGAGTAAAATTTATTATTTATATGTAATTTTTCTCTCATGCATGCATTTGTGCAGTTAATTGCTAAAACTCTTAGAAAAAGTAACTGGGTTTGAGATGTGTTTGATTTCCCTTTTGATAGTTCAAACGAAAGGGTGTTTTTTAAATGAACTACTGTCTCTAATTCTCTGTGAGCTGTCTGGACTGTGCACATGTCCCACCTTACCTAATAATCCAGTTTTGTAGCAAAGTGCTGTGGTGTAACTGATTCAAGAGCACATGTCGATCACACCAGGCTTTATTCTCTCTCCTGCTATTTAAAGCTGCCCTTGTTCTACATGGAGAAATGCTGCAAGTATTTAAAGGTAAATGTATGCATGCTCCACATGGCCTGGCACTGATTAGCAGCTGCTCAAACAGATGTAGTTAAAGTTGCCATCTAGTCAATGTATTAGTAATCTGTGGTAAAATAGAGTAAGGGAAAATAAAGCAAGGCTTGAATAATAAAGAATGTACATAACTTAGGTGATTGCCAATGGTCAGGTTGCTCTAATAATTACTTGCATTATGATTCAAGTATTAATATGTTGTTACCAATGCATTTGGCAACCTTATGGTGTTATTAATTTGGTTTCTTAGTTTAAGTTTGATAATTGGTCTTATTTAGTAAACTAAAGATTCAGTAGAACTCTTCTGAAGTACAACTTTATAAAGATTCTTATCTCATTCTTTCCCATTGTTGGGGACAAGTGGAATACAAGTAGGCCCCAGTCAGTGGGGCACATAAGATATTATTTAAGTCTTATTGCTTGAAGGTAAGCATATGTCTTAGTAATTTAAGTTCTTAAACTGTATCTGTGTGCAGCTGGGTTTGCAGAAGCCAGTCACGTTCCTGAGCAGTGTCACTGGAGTCTGCAGCATTCTGTAAAATAGTTCTGCCCTGAAATTGAAGGGAAGGCTGAGATTATTAGGCTGTTCTTACAGAGTTTGTCTGTGTCAAACATGCTCTATTCTGAATACAGAGTCTTAAGTGTGAGCCCAAAACACACATGTATGTCTGCATTTTCTGATGTTCATTTCACTGAGGATCACCAGCTGTATAGCTGGTTCTGTCTTTGTCTGGATAATTCAGGGGGATGAGAAGGTATCAGGTATTTCTGATACTGTCTTCATATATGTTAGTGGAATTATTAACTGCTGGACAGCATATGTTTCTTTTAATGGAAGAACAAATGAATGTGTGGGTTCCTTTTGTCAGGCTGTCTTTCTTTGAAATGTCAACATCCCTTTGGTATGATGTACTGGCTAAAGAAAAAGCTTCCCAGAAATCTTAGTTTGACAAGATCATCTTGGATGGTCCCATGCTCTTATGCTGTGTCCAGCAAAGTAGTTTTTATGCCAGAATACTAAAATGTTTGCTCTTTTGGGTTTCATATAACGTGTTAAGAAACTGATTTGAAAAAAAAAGTACATTGAAGAAACAATTAGAAACACAACAACTTTCAGGAGCTGAGCAACAGTTGCTGGGTATTATTGTCCCTTTTCATCACTTTGTGTGGTAATATCTCTCTTTGAAGAAATGCATGGTGGGAAAGCCAAGAAGGGGGAAATGAATTGCCTTGGAAAAAAATGGGTACTGGGATACTCTTGGTCTCTTGGTAATGCACTGGTATAAATATCCTGCTTTTAAGTACCACTGACTCACAGGTGTGGAAGAACTGAGACCAAAGGGAGAAATTCACTTACTTTTGAGACTCCTCTGTCAGGCTGGTGAGAAGACCTTTCTACCTAACCTGCTTATGGAGGCCTCTGGCATAGGAAAGGTAGTGAAGGTGCTAATTTCTAGATGTGGAAGCCTGAAAGTTAACCTTGTACTTATTTCTTCTCGAAATATGACATTGCATCTTGAATCTGCTCTGCATCCCCATGAGTTAATGTACTGTCACACTGAATGGGGTTGAACAGACCATTCCATTGTCTCTAGAAGGTGGCTGTACAAAAATAGCAGTAGGTTGCACTTGGTTTTGAGATGTGAAGAGCTGAGAAAAGGCAGTGACGTTTAAATCTGATGACTAAGGTGTCTGGCAGGCTCCACAGGGCTGTGCTGTAAAGCCTGGGGCTTCAAAATCTCAGCTTTGAAATAAGCAGCACTGGAATTCAAACTGGTCTTTGCTGTAGACAGCAGAGATGTGATGCTTTCTGACCTACAGGAGAATGGAGTACCCCTGTGAAGAGGAGTGACAACTCTGTGCTGCACATCCATCCAAACAGACTCTGTCTGGATTAGACAACTGAGCAAACTTCGCTTGGTTGCCAAGTCTTTCTCTCAAATCAAATACAAGTACAGAAACCATTACCTAAACTATTAGACTTGAAAACAGTAGAGTGCTCAGAAGCAAAACTTTTCTATAAAGGATACGGATTTAAACCTTAAAATCAGGAAAGATCCAGTGATATTTAGGTTCAGGGTAAAGAAGTTGTGAAAACCTGTAACCCTGTATAAGTGTAGAACCATATAATGTGCAGTTATGAATCAATGTTTACATTTTCAGGTAATGAAAGGCTATGTGATAGGGAGAGACCTCCTAGTGACATGTAGTTTACACAAGATAAATGTCTCAAATCTACTTCAGGATCATATGTCTGTAAAGCAGAGAGTCAGAGAGGTAAAACAGAGAGGTGAACACATGCATATGTCTATTTTGTGTTTACTAAGCTGATTTGTCAGCACACATGATGTGTTAATTCAGGGTATAAGATACATATCAGATGTTGCTTTGTTTTCTTAAAATTTGGATTTTAGCAACATAGCACCATGTGTGTTTACTCTGCCTTTTCCTTGAGATCGTAGAGTTTCTCATGATGAGATCTTTCTATTTTGAATGTTGGTTTTACAATAAATCCTGCTATGATGATTCAGACATAGCTTTCACAGGTCATATTCTCTATAATAAAATTATATTTTTAGCCTTTGGTATTTTATTTGCTTAAAAAAATAACAACTATCAGAAAGTATTCCAACTCTGTTATCAAATTTATGGAAGAATTCTGCAGCAGATTTAAATCTTGAAAGAATAATTTCATTTATCACCATTCCAGAATATCAAATTTATATAGTATTTCCTAATACTTTTCTGTAATTTGATGTACCTGTGTGCATGGATTATGGGAAGTAAATTGAACTTACATTCCTTTTTCAGGTACACTTGGTTTTTACATGGAGAGACTAAAATGATTACTCATGTAATTTTGTGCTGTTTATTTAGCTTTGCAAGATGAGAGCAATAGGATATAAGAGCAGTAGTCATGTTGTTTTGTTTTATTCACCATTAAATGTGGTATTCTGCAGATAATATAACTTTATGGACAAAGACAGCATCTTGAATGTCTGAAAATAGTCAAACTATTATCAACATCACAAAAGTTGTTATTATTTCTTTCCAAAGTATTTGGAAAAGCTCTTTAAGATTATAAGAATATTTTAGGCAAATTGCATCTTTTTCCAGATGACAAGGATTGCAAATCAGTCCATCACAGTTTTCAGGTGGATTTTATTGCTTATTTGTGTGAACTGAATGGATTGTACTATGAAATTTTTATAAGCATTCCCTGCTTATGAAGAATATATTACTGTCATCTATTCACATGCTTTTAATTCAGCTTTTAGTCAGCTGTACTACATTTGTCTTAAGAATAACGTCAAAGTAATACACAACACAGTGACTGAACAACATCTTGGGTTTTGCATAATGATAATTAGGTGAGATCCCAGTGTCTTGGAAAATGGACCTTTTTATACCTGTATGAGTGTGTTTTAAGTAGAAGGCTTTTATGTGAACCCTGAATATTATAGTTATGCTTGGAAACAATTATGAAAGCTCTGTTGAGTCAACTTTTTCCAAGGAAGTAAGATTTGGCTGTCTATTCACACATAAACAGAAGAGTATTCCCTGCATGAAAACTACTGAGGTTTCTGTTAAGGAAGTAATTTGAAGGCTCAGCAGTAAGCTCAGCCGCAGCTTACCTTGACAGAGGTGTGAGTGCTAGGAGGAAGGTGAAATTGCAGACACTGATTATCTGATGCTGTCCTGTGCTCCGATTGCCCCAGTCCTTCCCCATGAGACAGCTTTGGTTGCCGAGTTCCTGGTCTCACAATGGTGAGCAGAAGCTCAGAGTTAGAAGAGGACCCTGCTGGAGGTGTGAGCCCCCACTGAGAGCCAGGCTGGAGTATCTTCTGTGGCTTGGTGCGTGTGGAAGGACTGTTGCTTTGTTTCCTAAAGGAATCTCTCACTTCATTTTGCATCAGAGCAGTTGCAACAAAGAGCCATGAGACATGTTGAACTTGTGATACATGCTGATGTACTGGTAGAGTACAAGATTTGGGGAGATATTTTTAAAATACCCTGACCTGAAATACATTTTCATGCTGAGGTCAGTAACAGCTTTGGTTTCATGCGATTAGATGAGGTTCCTCCAGCTCCCCCAGATATTTGTGTTACTGGATAATGTAAACACATAATGCACAGTAGATCCACAGTGTGGGTATCCTACTCCATTCTTGGCTTGCTTTTTTAACCTGTGGCTGTATGACCCAGTCATCAAAAGGGAGCACCTGAAGGCTGGGATTGTTTTCTTTTTACAAATACTAAATGATGTAAAATTCACTGTTTTCTGGGTGAATCCTCTAAGACTTCATGTAATGCTTTAGCAGCTACTTGATAGAAGTGATGATCAGCACTGTCAGAATTATGACTATTTATAAATGTAAATAAAGCTGCTTTTGGATGTTTCAGCAAGGGGTGACAAAGAACTGTGCCATTTGTGACTAGCTGTGAGACTGTGGCACACTCTCATGGAACTGAACTGTATTGATTCATGCTGCTGTGCTGTCTGAACTGGATTATTGTAATTCCTTTTACTGCACAGGAAGCCACACATCGAAGGGGTCTGAGCTCACAACATGGGCTGGCAGAAAACTGGGCCCCTGCTGCTCTGAGGGTACCATGACTTTTCATAAGTGGATTCCTTTGCAAGGTTTTTTCCTCTTCTGAGTCTATAAAATTTCTCCTTTCTCATTCTGCTTTCCTGCTTGTGATGTTTTAACTGCATTGATTTTCCACTGAAGTGGGAGGGCTGGGCAGAATAGGGAACCATGACTTTAATGGTGGTACTTGGAACTAAAATCTGTGACTCTCAGAGAGTTCTTTACTAGTGGTAAGTGCTTTCCTTTTTTAAATGTGTCAGCTAAGTGCCAAACTCACTTGTGAACTCCTGCCATGTTTCATTCAGGGTTGGCAGGAAGATAACATGGAAACGGTTTTCAGAGTTTTAAAATATGTGAAGGTGAATGCTAAAAAGTTAATTTCCGTGCAGTTATGAAGGTCAGATTTTGCTCTGAGAGTTTAGGAGGTTAGCTTTGTGCTCTGTCTTACTGTGAAAACCTACCAGAACAAAGACAAATAATTATTCTGGATTAGTATTTGTAAATAAATGTGAAAATAGTTTGGTTCTGGTATTTTTTTTCTTGTTTAGTTTTAAATAGATAGTTGTTTGCAAAACCTTATAAAGCCAGGAGTAATTTCACAAGCTTTAGCAAGCCTCCATATTGTTCAATTTTTTAATACCTTAAACTAATTTAAGGACCACATATACATTTTTAGGCACGACAATCAAGAGCCATGATCGTAACATCTGAAGCTCTATTTCATCCTCTTTACAAATATAAGCGAACCCAAAATAACTCCTTGGCTCCACAAATAAGTAAAGTATATTTGAGGCTCACATACTTGCTAGTATTCCCCCCCGAAGTTATTAGAATCCATAAGAACTAGGGATGAGTGTGTGAGCAGTTGCAGGCACTGGTGGCTGGGTTCCTCTTGCAGCTGTTCATTCCAGGAGTCTCTTTGTGCCACTGTCTCTTTTTTTCGTGTTCTTGTGTCTAAGAATGTTCTGCTGGTACTTGCATGGTATGTACTCCAGCTGTAACTTAATTTTCACCCTAGTGAAATTCCATGGTGAATTTTCATAGTAGCGTGCTCTCTTCACAGTGTGGGTATTGATAAGCACCTGCTTGGCTAAGGATGTTTTAGGGTATTAGGGTGGTGGTAGCCTGAAAGTCAGAAATAGCTGACAAGGCTGTTTGGTTTTCTTTAGGGAGGCTGTGCTTTGTGTGCAGATATCACTTGCCAAAGGTATTATTTCACTCAGCATTTCCAACCTTATTTTAAATCTTTTTCTTCCTCATAAAATACAAATTTTGTGTCTTTTTCTGTAGCAGTGAGAATTTGAGTGAAAAATTATGGAATATTCCATATTCAACTAATTAACATGTTAAAAGCGATAGTTTTAGGTGATAGTTTTAGGCCATATTAGAAAACTAGGAAGTATGAACTTTTTAACAAAGATGGATTAAGTCAAAATTTTATGAACTCTAGAGCTTCATGTAGTCTATAGCAGACTGAATGCAAGATCTGTGAAAGAATCCCTGATTCTGTGTTGTTCTGGGCTGTGGTTCCTTCATTTACACCAATTATTTTTTTAATATATGTGGAATACATTTTAGTTAAACAGCATTCATATGAATAGTGATGAAGTCGTGATTGCAATTTGCCTAACTTGCTCTAGTAAAATCTTTGTCCAAACTCTGAATAATTTTTTTCCCTCAGTGAATATTCCCAAAGACAGATACTTGTTCTATGCAGTTTTTGAGCTGTCATTCCAAGTCCGTAACTAATAAAACCATAACAACCACCAAAGTAATAGTTAAGTAATGTGGCTTTGTAGCATTTCAAGTGATGAGTAAACCATCCCAGTGAATTGGCATTTGGCCACTCCACTGTGTAATGGAGTTTTTAGTAAGTATTGCCTTAGCAACAAGTCTGGATGACATTGGGTAGCTGGTTGCTGCTGACTCTTGGATGAAAAACAGGCTTTTAGGAACTCATGTGTAATGTCTGAAGGTAAAGTAACCCAAAATAAATGCAACTGCTCTACTGGGAATGTAGGATGGGTCACATCAAGCCAAAGTCTGACTTACTGACTTAAGAATTAATCCTTCTTTGAAAGTGTTTCTATATGGTGAAAACGAAACCATCCCCAAAGTGCAACAGTTGAAATCTGAGAATAAAGTAAAGCACAGCTGAGAGAAACTGTATTGCAGATGATTTTAAGAAAAATATCAGGTATTTTAAAGGCTTTAAGAATTCTTGTACTGTAGGAAATAGTTCTGGATGTGTTATTTCAGTGGAGAAGCTTTGTGAGGAAAGAGGATGCAGTGAAGATTAAAAGCTTTACTTGCTCTCCGGAAGAACCAGCAAGTGAAAAAAGGCATGAAAAGTAGAAAGTGAAACAAATTCAAGTGAAACCAAAATATGATGGTGTTTTATTTATTAGTGGACTTTTATTTAGAAAAATAAAAGTAGTGGCTAGGACACGGAGCAGTTTGTTACATAGCACAGCCAAGTCAAAAACTTAACTGAGGGCCTAGATCAATACAGCAAAGTAATATCATAAGATAGGTCATCAGAGGTCTATAAAGAAAGGCCAAAACCATGGCCAAGTCTTTTTTTCTTCTTCCAGTTCATTGTGGATGATACTTGAAAATCCACTTTAAAGGCAGAAAAACGCAGTCACATTTATATATGTTAGTGGGTCATAAAATAATTTACTCTTACAATAGTATAATGTTGTGCCTTCCAAATGAAATACTACTGTGTTAAAGTACACATGAAACACATTTTCAAGCCTTCAATGGAAATTTCTGATAGTCTAATAAACTTTTTTTTTTTTTTAATTTTAAAGATAAAAATACAGACATTACTGTGAAGGATAATGCAGATGATTTCTGCCTTCGAGATACATTAAGCATTGCATCCACGGATTCCTTTGTTTCCACAGCTGAGGTAAGACTCTTAAAGATTGCTTTTTTAAAGATTTACTGATCTATTTGAACAGTGAACAGAAGAATCCTTATATTTTGCTAATCATTGTGAGCAAAAAATATATTTATGCTATGGGGGGGAAAAAGAACTTTTCCAGGCTTCATTGACCCAGTTGTTTTGGGTTTATTTTTGTGTACTGGCATAATGCATCCCCAACTCCTCCTAAATAGAAGTTGCTTTTGAAAAATAAATCACATTTTCATGAGTGAAGAAGCAGTCAGTTGAGGCTGTAGTAGTTCCTTTCATGATTTGTTTTTCTATTATTTTTCCTATTGCTTTACCTTTCTATAAAGACGTATGAAGAAGGCTTTGTATTGTTTAGACCTGGAGGGTTTTTTTGAGAGGATATATATAAGAAATGGACAGCTACCTGATTTTTAGCATGTTCCACACACAATATGAAGGCACCAGGTTGAACTGTTACTCTGTTGTTGCACTGTGATGAAATGACTTAGCAGGAACCAGAGGTCTGAGACCGCTCTGGAGCCCTGGGCCGAGCTGGTGGGGAAGCTTGTCTGGCTGTGTGGGTGTGCAGGAACCCCACAGCTCCTGCAGCCACCATGGGAAAGGACCTCAGGCTGGCAGTGACAGTCCCTGGAGGTGCAGTGGGACTGCCAGGGAGCCTTCTGACTGGCCACACTGGGAAGCTTCCTTGACAACGTAATGTACTTGATCTAACTTGCTCTAATCCTCTGGGATAAGAGCGCAAAGGACACGTAACAATCTCTGGGTAACAGCCTATTAGCTGGAGACTGCTACAGCTCCCTTGAAGTATTTGAAAGAGACTCATGAGCAGTGACACACTTACTTGAATGAGGAATATCTCCTTCTGTAGTCTCTGAGGAGCTGAAGTGATCTTGAATAGCACTCTTCTCCAAAAACAGGAGAGGCAGTTGGCCTCAAAAGATCCATTTTTTGATAGATATTGCTCTCAAATACACACTACAACTAAGCTACTGAAGTCAGTTGCAAAAAGAGAGAATTGCACACACATTCTTTGCAACTGTCTATTGTAGGGTTTGTTTTTTCCATAACACAGTTACCTTGATTTAGTAATTCACATTAAATTGTGATTTCCTTGATTTAGTAACTGACATTAAGTTGAGGTGCCTAGCATCCATTTGTAACGAGTATTGTATCCATAGAGACTGGTTACTCTTTGCTGTAATTTGGACAAGACCACAATTCAAGCTTGCTTCAACTCGACCAGCTCATGAGAGGAGCGGTAAACCATTATAGTTTGTACATTTTGTATCTGGTTTGTTTTTTGGCTTTTTTTTCCCATAAACTTTCATAAGGCTTTTGCAAGTATGTGAAGATGCGAACAACCCCTTATGCTCATTTGTGCTTACTTGGCTTTAAAGAAAGGCAAAACCAACCAATCAACCTAGCAAACAGAAGCCCCAGGATGTATCAGTGGAATAAGCATCCTCTCCTGAAGCTATATTGTCCCAGTATCTGCAAAAAAACATTGGAATCAAACTTGGCCGTGTAATTGTCTTTAATATCCTGAACATATTCTCCACATTTTGATACGTCAAAGCCACTTCAGTCAACTTGTTCATCCAGGACAAAGTTATGAAGATTTTCTCTTCCTTTCCAGCTGTTCTAGCCTTTGCCAATGGAACAAATTCTCTTTACTCAGATTTTGTTGAAGAATCTAGTGAAATTCTTGGGCGACAAAAGTCCTGAGGATTAATAGAACAACTTGCAGTTTGGTGTTCAAGCCAGAGCACCATCAATTCTCTGGGTTAAAGAGGAGCCACTAGGCCTAAACTACAGGGTCAGTTAGCTCTGGAGTTGTAGCTACAGGGCATCATCGTGTGGTGCAGGGAAAAGAAAGCTGCGAATTGTTGTTCTCACACAAAACCACTGTTAGCTTGATTTAATATTTTGTTCTTCCTCAGGAAGGTGTGTGGCAGGGAAATGCTTCACATTATGGCAATGAGAAGGAGCAGTAGCCACTTGCCAGTGTATTCAGCTGTTAGTAGAGAACAGTAATGGCTTTGATTTAACAGGATTACAGTTGACATACCAGATTCTTTTATTCTAGACATGATGATAAGTAGCTTCCTCTTGCTTATCTACTTCTTAATTTTTTTTTTTCTTGCACTAGGGAAACAGTGGAATGTTTTAATTTAGGTTAAGAGGTCTGAGGCTTTTCCAGCTTCGGATTTGTCTCACCTAAGGGCCAAATAAGGCAGTTCCTTCATCATAAGCATCCTGATTGCAGTTACAGTATTATTAATTGTCCTAAACTTCATGTCCTGATAGAAATGTTTAGCAAAATTTTTAAATCTGAAATTTGTGTGTGTTTATACTGCTCTGTGATTATTCCCTACTGGAATTAATATTTTCACCTTCCAGGAAATTAGAACATGGCACCATTTTTTGTGGCCTCATCACACTGCAAGCTCTGTGTTGACAGTTCCTTGGCTTCCTTCTACACTGTATCCTGTCCCAAGGAGCAGGACTAAGTATTTTGTGTGACTCTGATTTTGGAGACTGGAAACTGTGTTCATGTTTCAGTGCTGACACACAGTCAAGTCAAATTTAGCTCCCTGCCCGCAGGAGAGAGAACATTCATAAAACAAGACACAGATAGATGCTTGAATGGAAATTGAGAGGGATAGTGCTTAGGAGGCAACAAGAATATCATGTTGTATTATATTAGAACAAAATATAGGAAAGAGCTGTACAAAACTGGGACAGTTTGGCAGGGTTTGCATCACGTGCCCTTTTGATGAGCTCTACAGGATAGCAGGAGGGTGAGCCAAAACTTCATCTGGCTATGGCTGGTGATCAAGAGGGTGCTGAGGATTACTCATTTGATGACTTCTCATATAGAATTGTGCCTATCTGGCACCTACAATATACACAGGTACCTGAATCCTTATAAAGACAATTTAGACACAGCTGCCATCCCCATGACCAGACAGGCTTCTATTCTTAAAGACACTTAGGCTCTAGAAGCATTGCAGAAGGGGTGGTAAACACGACTATTTGCCCTAATTAAGTTATTAATACTACTTCAGTGATAAATACTGGTATTTTCTTCCCCATTTGAGCCTGGCTGCCTTCAGCTTGTGTTGATGAGGGTTAGTATGCTTTTCATAGTCTTGCTTTCACATCTACTGTGATCAAAATAGCTGCCTCCTTTGGCAACAATGCAGCAGTGAGTGTGCCAGATAAAGGCCCTGCCCTCACTTTCCTGGCTTCTTTTCCATCTTCCTAACAGAACCTCTTTCCTGCTCTCCCTGACAGTGAGCTTTGTTACTGCTTCTTCATTGTCAGTGCACATGCATTTATCATGTCTTATTTTTATGTTTCGACTAGTACTGAATCTGTAGGTCTATGATCAAACTTTGCTTTCCTTGTTAAAATGTTAACTTAGTCCAAAGCTTGGGAGATTTTTTTAGATTTATGAATAAAGCCTTTGCTGCTTTTTATCAGTAACAGCCTTCCTGTTTTCTTCCAGACCTTAGGTGGAACACACCACTTCATCATTTCAATTTATTAAAATGCCATCTCAGACATTTTAGTAACTAACCACCATCACATCTTCCAACTCCCCAAACATGTTTCACTTTCATCCTGCAGCTACTTATTTTTTTAAGGAAATCTTTTCTCTGAATGTCTTTATGTTTTAAAGAGATCATCATCAGCTTTTTTAATATAGGATAAACATAATTTCTCAGAATTAAGGAATGCTGAATGTGCCAGTTAAGTGACCTCTCTATTAGGGGAAGCAAGCAAGAATTCCTGAAAGGTCTAGCATTGTTTGTTTTTGTTACATTCATGTAGGTGGTTATTTTGGTAGTCAACAAGGTCTTGATGCACAGCTGAGAATTTTTTCTATTTATTAAGAAACAACTTGTGTGTGGCAAATAAGAGTACCGAGCCTGTTCCTTAAACAAAGCAGTCAGAGCATCTCAGACCTAAAAGCGATTGCAAGTGCCAAAGGTTTGATGCTTTAGAGCAATGATTTCAGCATCTCTTTACTGCAGATACAGCCCTGAAGCTGAAGTGTCCAGAGAAGACTGATTAGCATCTGTACAATATCCATGTTGTAATCTTCAGAGGCTGCTCTGCAGCACAGCAGGCCTAATTAGACACAAGTTAGAACTACAAGCTTTGGAGTTTTGAAGATGTATGTGTTATTTTAACATAATGATTTTAGGTAGCCCCTGCAGGTCATCATAAATGTCCTTGTGGTGGTCATCTCTTTCTCTGGTCTCTCCTTCTTGAGCCTTGAATGGATACAAGTAAAGCCTTACCTGATGAGCTTGCTGCTATAGTGTCAATCATCTTTTATCTCTTCTTTGTCTGCATTTTCATTTTCTTCTCCATGTACCTCCCTGACACTGAGGAAGTAGCAGGCACTTAGGGACTGGCACATCCCGTCCACCATCACAAGCCTCTGTGTTCCTGGCTGCTGCCTGCACTGTTGGTAGCTGTGACAGAGCTCCTTGTCATCCCTAGAGGCGTGTGAAGAGCCTCAAAGTGGCAGTGGCTGTGCACAGAGGTGACCACTACAGAATGGCAGGAAGGGACTCGGGGAGCTTTCAAGTGTCCAGCTTGCCTGTGATGCCAAGATGTTGGATGCTGGAGCTTTCTGCTAACTTGTGATTAGTACCAAATCCCTGCTGAGAAGAGTTATGTGGTGCTTAGGGGTACACAGTGGGATAAAAAGCAGGTACCTGAATAAATATCATGAACACATCCCAATTGATATCAGGTACTTATAGTGAGCCATCTAACTGAAAACTAACCCTTCTGCCCACCTTTTTCTCAAATGTAGCAAGTCCTCAGAGGCTTTTACAACAAAAAGTTCACTTTCCTTTTGATGCCATCTTGGGAGGTTCTTATCTAGAAAATGTTGTACGCCCTGAATCTCACACTCAGTTCCATAAATATGAAATTTATCATACTTGGCTGTATGGCCTCAGTGACAGGAGAAGCTGCTCAGCATTTATTTACTTGAAAATTTTAATGGTGGTTTAACATAAAGTAATACTTCAATATGATTTTCTAAAGTCATTCTAAGATAGAGATTAATCTTTTACGTAGTTCAGTTACCTTGGGAGTTAATTTTAAAGATGTTTCTATGCTCAGTTTTAATAGCCTAGAAACACAGGTTTGTTTGCCCCATGCAGGATATTGAAAAAAAATAAAAGCTAGAATTAATTTTCTGGTCATTAACTAAACTGAATGATGTGTAAACATCAGATTTTTTTTCTTTTATCATTATAACTTGATGTAATCTTTGTAATGAAATTGTAGCTAGACATTGTTTTGTGGATTAAATATGATACCCTGTAAACACAAGTTCTCTGCATTTTTATATCCTTTGATTTATGGATCTGGTTTTGGTTTTATTCTTTCTTTGAAAATGTCTACAAGTTCATGTTTATTTCTATGTTAACTATAGAATTAACACTGCCAATAATGAAAATCATTTAGGGAGCTGGTAGTATAAAACACTGAATGCTTGTGGTTTATACAATGTGCTGTGGTAACTGGGAGGCTTATTTACCAGTGAAACTAAAGCAGGTGGAAGAATGTTACTATTTCCAGCTTCCTAAGGAATTGTATGGTGCAATCATTCTGTACTTCTTGTCCTTACAATTATTTTCTTTTAAGCTTTGAGACCCATTAGATTTATTTTAACTAGACAATTCAAAAACTTAAGTAGGCAAATTAAATACAAAAGTAAGCTGTATTTATTTTGTTAATTAAAAAGTTTTGAAACTTGAAACTGTAGCTCTCAGATTTTAGGAGTTACAAAGTTAAGTCTTATGACCTGGTGTATCTGTTTTGTTTACTTATTGATTGTTACCTCTTTGATTAAAGCAGATGCAGAAAAGGATGCATCTTTCAGTAGAACATCAGGAAAACTTCTTTAATTTTTTTTATCTTCACAAAAATTAAATCAGCAAGCCCTTTAGTGAGCTTCTAAATTTTTTTTTCAGCTTTCAGAGCACAGAGAGATTCGTAGCACGTATGGTCTGGATTCCCTTTGCCACTGCCCCCTGTATGAAGAAGCCATGCACTTAGCAGAAGAAGGCAAAATTTATTCACGGGTGTTAAGGTATTGATTTATGTCTATTTAATTATTTCCAGGAAAAGCAAGAATTAAAGTTTAATAGTCTATCTAGAAATCACTTTTTAGAAGTTACTTGTACGAGGTATTTTTTCTAGCAATTACATGGATATTCTTGTGCTGCTTTTTTTTAATGGTCTTTGAAAACTTTTCTATTTTGCATAGGACTGAAATGTTTGAATGTCTAGGAGACAGTGACTTCCTTGCTAAGCTTCATTGTATTCGACAAGCTTTTCAGGTAAACTGTAAGGAGAGATTTGTCTGTCTTGTTAAGCCTAAACTAAAGTACATGGCATTGAAACTGGCTGTTATTTTTTATGCAAGCATTTTTATAATGTAATCTATATTTAAATATTTTCTTGTTGATTTTACATTTTTATAATTCTAAAATGAGATGTATTTGCAGTTTTAATTTGCATTAAATTTCCAGATTTTATGATTAGCTTTGGAACCTTTGCACCCAAGCCTTATTAGGAACTTGTTAACTATACTAGAGGTGATAATTATATGAAAATTGATTGAAATGTTTAAGGTCATTTGGTATAACCTGTGAATGAACCTGTCTCTATTTTCTGAATCCTTTTCTAGATAATTCTTTCAGAAACATCAAACAGAGTATTTCTTGCTGAAAGTGGAAGAAAAATTTTGTCTGCTTTAATTGTGAAAGCACGAAAGGTAAAAGCCTTTTTTTACCAATGTTTTGTTCCTACCTGAATTCACTGTCCAGGGAAAATCAACCATATCTCTTTTTACATTTGCTTGATACTCATTGCTTTTACTTTACAGAATCCAAAGAAATTTGAAGATGTTTTTGATGAAATGATACATTTTTTGGAACAAACAGATCACTGGGATAATACCGAAATGGAACTTGCTGCTAGAGGAGTAAGTTGCATTTCTGAAAAGTGTTTTTACCCTTACTAATGCCATAGGATCTAAAAATAATTTTTTACAGTTCAGAATTGTGGGAAAGGCAACTCTTTACTGTTTATATTGCTGATTTAGAGAAATGGCATTCACCAGTTTAGTACCAGAAACCACACTTTTTTTAACTTCTCCTTTACTGACAAAGTATTTTTAATATTCATTAAAAACAATTGCAAATCTACTTGTTAATACAACATCACAATATGGTTCATGCTGAATTCCACTGCTGAAAGAGAAACTAGGTTACTTAGATCATGTTCTCATTTAATATAGGTGAAAAATATGAATTTTTATGATGTTGTTCTGGACTTCATATTAATGGATTCATTTGAAGATTTAGAAAATCCACCGATATCTATACAGAATGTAGTAAATAACCGCTGGTTAAATTCCTCCTTTAAAGAAACTGTAAGTACTCATGTGTAATTATCTTATTAATTGATCTGTAGTACATTGCAGTGTACTGAGTATGTACCTGAGATCTCCCTCGAAAGAATTTAAAAGATTGTATTATCAGGTTTTTCATAATAGGAATTTAAAAGTTACAGGTCAGCCCAAAACAGAGAATGATTGAATGTATTGGAGAAAATATTTTAACTTGTCCTTCCTTTCTCTGAGGAAGTAGAATTTTACAAGGGAAGTTTCTGTTAGCCGCGTCTTAGACATCAGGTCCGGGTTTTGGTTCATAGACCAGAGATTTAGGAATAAGTGACAAAGTTACAAGGAAACAAAAGTAAATTAATACAATACACGTATTCAGCTGTTGATTACAATTAATGATTTTTCATCCGTGGCTGTTTATTTGCCAAATAGATCTCATCCCTCTGTTAGAAACAAAGGCTACTGCCGTGGTCAGATGGTACAGAGACTACTGTCATTTCATCCATTTTTATCTGTAAACTGCAAGTTTTCCTTTTATTTTTATTTTTCAATTGAAATATTCCCTCGAGGAAAAAAATACAGATAACATATATATATTTTTGTAGTTTTATGGTAACGTTGTTCTTTGTCTGTATTTAACTCTCTTTGCAGTACTGAGGGGAGTCAGATGAGGATATCAGAGGCTAGGAGGGGAAAAAGCCCAGTACTGATGTTGTTGGTATATTGTATTTCACAGGTCCATATTTGGACAAGGCTCCATAGCTGAATCTGAAGCTATTGCAAGAATGTTTTTGCTAAAATGAAAAAGTACATTTCAATGTGTTCACATGCTACTTAATATCTAAAATAGTTACTCATATCTGAGCACACACTTTAATATACAAGACTGGTCCTCACTTAAACCCAGTGAGTGTTGCTAACTGTGGTAGCTGTAAAATCAGTCAAGGATGCCAAATAACATTTGAATTTAACTAACAAAACTGTTGCAAAGATGGATCTGAAATAACAAGTATGAACTACATATAAACTTGTTATTTAAACAGCTGCTGTTTTATGGTTTTAAACTTTGTGTTATCACAAGATTGAGACTGAAGAAAATGCATGTCCCTGAAATATAGCATATAGAAATACAATATTCTGCAGATGAGTTCTTTTGAGATGGAAAATTATTTGGGGCTTGCTTTATTTTTTCTTTTTACAATTAGGCTGTGGCTTCAAGTTGTTGGTCAGTACTGAAGCAAAAAAGACAGCAAATGAAGGTAAGTTGCCCCTCAAATTACATGGAATAAAGGTATTGATCATCTCCTAAGAATTTGAAGTTCTTTTTGTAGCTTTGGCAAAATAAATGAGTGATAAACTCTTAGTCCTGTACACTTGTTAATTTAGACAAGAGGTTTGCCAGTTGCAGAAGTTTGGCTCCTGGGGCCCTAATACCTGTTTTTAGCAAAAAGCCTTGACTGAAAGATTTTCCCAAAGGTAGTTTAGGTCCAGTTGGTGGTGGTGTCGGTCACTTCTCTGACTTCCTGCTCCACATGCAGATCTCAGACTTTTGCACACCAAGGTCATGATTCTTGCATCTCACCTGCTTGTGCTGGCATTCTCAGCCCCATCTCCCTGCACGTCCCCACAGCCAAATCCCATCCAGTCCTGCCCCGTTTCCTGCCTGAAGCACCAGCACCAGGAATTCTGCTGCAGCCGCACCTCAGCCCCTTCTGCATCCTGACCTGCCTGTGCAGGGACTCAGTAGAACTCTGTGCCATGGCTCCTTACCTTTGGAGGATTTTATTAGACCAAGGAGGGAAGTGTTAGGCTTTTATGAAGACAATGCTGAATAATAGAGCTGTATACTAAATTTACTGTGTAACTTTCGTCTACAATTTTTGCGTCACTAGGTGCCTGATGGATTTTTTGCACATTTCTATGCTATATGTGAACATATCAGCCCTGTTTTGGCGTGGGGCTTTTTGGGCCCTAGAAATTCCCTGTATGATCTATGCTGCTTCTTCAAGGTTTGCAACTTCTTTTTAATTACCACTTCTATAAATTTTAAAGAAATCTTTCTGATTAAAATAAATTAAGATCTCATTTATTAGTATACATTTGTATTTTCCTAAGATTAACGCTAACAGTAAAAAACCATAAGAAGTAAGGGCTTTCATATGAATGTTTTAAGCCTGGAACTGTTTTGCAGAGGCTAGTTTAGTACACTTCTGTCTCAGCACCAAAATAATACATAATTGGATGCTTTTAGGGAACACAATAAAGAAAGAGCTGTTAGCATTGCATACTTTTTTTCCTTCTTGTAACTGAAAACAAGTTTTTCCTTTTATTTCCCCCACTAGGATCAAGTGCTTTTCTTCCTCAAAGACATTTTTGATTTTGAAAAGGTGAGATACTCAACTATGGAGAGCCTGGCTGAAGACCTCACGCAGCTGCTGATCCGGCACACGGAGCTGCTGCTGGCCTATCTTGGGGCAGACTCACTGAGACACGTTGGGGCCTGTGTCAGTGGCCACAGGCCTGTCTTGGCCAGTGGGCTTCTGGAAGCAAAAGTACAGTAAGCTTAAAATCCCTGGCAAATGACAGGGAGTGCACACAGATGTGCTCTTTTCCACCCTTTTCTCTAGTGCTAAAGCTACTGTGGCTGTTACTGAGCAAGCATCTGGGAATGCATCGTGCTGCTAAGTATGGAAAAGGACTCAGGGAGGTTAAATGTACATCTGTGAAAAGAACTGGGGAGCGTATTACTGTATATACCTAAATTAATTTGCAGCTCAGCTGTCGCTGTATTTATATTTCATGTATCCCAAAGCTTTTTTCTGTAATATTCGGGTAAAATTTATTTATGAAATACTGTACTTTTGCACAAATAATTCATAAGTGAAGCTGATGGAGTTGTTTCCTTTAAAAGCTTATAGTACAAAATGTTCATTGCAGAGTCTCCAAATCATTAGGTGTCTAGATCTAGGAGGTGTTTTGACTGGGGTGTCTGCAGTCTCTGATTCATGTGACACGTGCAATAAAGTAATCACACGCACAGAACTGAACATGTCACCCCTGCCCCAGAATTCCATTTGTGTGGGTGTAAGCTGCCATTTTGTACTACACTGTAATGGAGCAGTGCAGGAAATGCAAGCACCATTTGGGCAGGAATGACTGCCAGTATGCAATTTTTACTTTATTTTGATTTAAAATAACTAAATATCACTAAGGTGTTTTAAAGTACTTCTTTATATTTGAAAAGCTATACTAGCTTTACCAATTAATTTTAAACTTCCTTGTTCTAAAACCATTACTACTCAATATGGTGGTAAATGAACCAATATTATTTTCAGTTCATATGTAGCATTTCAAAATATATTTTTAAATAAGTATGTGTTACAAGATTTATTAATCATAAAACAGAATTGAAGGCAGTGTATTATAATTTAATAATTTGTGTCTTCCTCCCTTCTTTGTGGGAAGTCATATGTCTGGTTAAGAGGAGATTTATGCAGATGTGGCCATCTCTGTGCAGTGTAAAACTGTGGCTCAGGCCATGGACCCCTGAACTTCAGACAGGAGCACAGCACCTTCAGAAGGCATGAGGCACCTTCCACAATGGCTCTTCCTGTTCCAGAGGTGATGAATAATGATGAACTGTAATCTTTGAATTTCTGTCAACTGAAGCAATTCTTCACAGTTAGTTTAGGCTCTAAAACTGCACTTACATGCCTTTGCTACAAAAAGCCAGTCCACAAGAATCTATCCCATGTCAAGAAATATGGAGTAATTCCAAATATTCAGATATTTGAGAAGCATGTTGTTAAAATCTAGAATATCAAAACAAACTTTGACTAGAAACATTTCAACTTTCATGTCAAACACAACCCAAAAGGATGCTATTCAAAAGGAGGGCCTCTGTAATTCATAGATTTTACTCCATTTTGCTCCTTTGTTGTACTCATTTGATAAATACAAAAAATTATGAAAATGTGTCATATTACTTGTGTGAAATGCCAACTGATGATAATTTATTTTACAAAAAGGAGTATACTCTATATGTAATAAAACAGAAATTCCAAATGCTATTATTGGCCTATTTCCACCGTTTAACTTGCTGAGCTTGGCACCATTCTCCTTGCTGTATTTTTTTTTTCTCTGCAATGTGTCTTCAGTACAGGCATGTGAAGTGTTTTTCACCCACCTCAAAACTTAAGTTTTAAGCAGATAAATATGTTTAAGCTATGTGTATTTTGGCAGCTTTTTGCAAGTTATGAAAGAAATTCTATGGAGCAATAAAGGTGTCTTGTTGGGTTCAGAATCGATAGGAATAGCTGGAAATAGAAGGAACAGAGTAAGTGTTCTGCATATTCTACACCAAATGTGTGACCTGTAGGTAACAGAAGAGAGTGTCTGCTGTGATTTGTCTGGTCTAATAAAATGGTATGAAGAAAATTATACCTTAACATACATCACAGAGAAACAGAAATGCACCTCTTCACAGAATTAAGAGTATATTGAGATATTCATATTATTTACAAAAAGCTCTTGAAGAAACAGAGTTGCAGATGAGATTATAAATGTTTCCAGATAATTGGAAAAAAATAAACCTGGGAATGTGGTCTTCTGTCAAAAACAAAAGGATTGTTTTAAACAGAAGAATAAGAAAGATCAAATCAAACACCAAACTATTTAGAAAATGACTTCAGCATTTGTGTCCCTTTCAAACAGGAGCATTTCCGTACACGCATAGAGCTGTCAAAAGTCAACAGAATTGGGCTGGAAATTGAACTGATGTATTTCCCATACAAAGTAAGAAATCTGGTTGTTATAAGATGCCACCAACAAACACTTGATTGAGAAATTGTAAAGAAACCAAAAAAGAAAGGAATAGAGAGACTGGGAAATGTCCAGGTACAGGTGGGAAGGCTTTTGATCTCCTCTGAGTCTTTTTCAATCTTTTTCTAAAAAGCATCTATCTATTCTGAGCAGGTAAGTAACTCCAGAGAGAGATGCCAGTTTAAATGGGAGAAGGCTCTCTCTTTGCAGCACAGAACTGCAATCAGTTCTCTTAAAACCTGCATCTTGAGCTGGACAGAATAATTGTTGATAACCAGCCGTGTGGCTTAAGAATTCAGAAGTGCACCATCTCTGCAAACACAAGTGCCAGAGCTGCACCATAGCAGTGATAGCATGATGCAGTTCTACTGTAGTTAATTCATAATCAGACTCAGAATTTAGTTTATAGTGTCTAAATTCAGATCGTTTTGAATGATACTTTCCATCCTAATAAGAACAAGCTAAATTTAAAAGCCGTCCTCTTTTGCCATAACTGTACTCCTAAGATCAGAAATGTTGAATGCATAGGGATTATAAAGAATCAAATATTTATATAATTTGTAATTTAGTTGTAATAATAATTTTATTTTAAATGTGTTCTTAATGATTATTATTCTTCCTTTTTGTAGTGTTTGGTTTCTATCAAAGTATATGTGTCAAATCAAGTGTCAGTAAGAGTATTTGTGACATTTCTATTGACTAAATTAACTGCAGCTGTGTATATAAAATAAAATATTTCAGTGAAACAACTGTTGCTCATATAACTGTATCCCAAACTTGAATTTGAACAGTTATTGAAATGTCATGCAAAATCATTTAATATGGGAGGAATTTTGATACCAGTCAGTCATCCTGAAATTGGAGTTTCAATTGGAAATCAACAAAGAACAACTACTACAAAATTTACTACATAAATTTTAAAAATATTGGATGGGAGCAGCTTTTGGGCTGTCCAGTTTATCTGTGTACAGCTGTTACACTGTAACAGCCAAGCTGTTGTCTCTCTATGATTTTAGGAGACAAATTTTTTCAGGTTTATTTCCAAGTCAAACGGCTGTACTGAGTTCCAGTTGTGGATTAAGACCTCCTTTATGGAGTAATATAAATAATGAAATAGAGGACATACAGAGTCTAACCCCTACAGCTGTAAAGGGCCATGTGTCCGTGCTTTGAACTGCCCAGATTTGTTGTATGTGTTGCATGTTTTATGTGCTCGTCTGCTCAAAGCGGGTGGGTCCCTGGCAGTCAGAAGCCCCGACGTGACTCCTGTGCTTCAGTTCGAGGGTGGCACTGGGGGAAAGTGCCTGCTCTGTCCTTCAAAAGGCAAACGCCTTTTGTGTTTTAGCTTTGATAGCCGTTGTTCAGATCTGCACAGCCTGAGGTCATGTGGTTATTGTCCTCATAGTGATAACCCAGCTGAAAGTTAGGCTCCAGTCCGGCAGACACAATACAGGAGAGATAGGAAGAACAAAGTTCTGCACTGGAAACCTTGTGACTGAACATGTAGGAAAAATGTCATCTTGAAGCAGGAAAAGGAATGTGTTCATATGTAATAAAATCACGTTTCTGCCTCTGCTTTGTAAAGTTCCCAGCGACAGGCGCTGCTTTGAGCCACCGCGCTCTGCCTCTCGCAGTCTGGCACTAGGGAGATTCCTCCCCGCTCCATCAGCGAACTGTCACATTACTATTATTAGTTGGTCGCTCTCCATGTGCCATTAACCGACCCGGGTCCGGACCGCCGTAGGTATAAAACCCCGCGGGCCGGCAGAGCCGGCGCAGCGGAGCGCTCCCTGCATGCGGGGCCGGGGCTGCGGTGGCGGCGGTGAGTGGGGCTGACCCGCGGCTGCCGGGCGCAGCCGGTACCGGGCCGGGGAGCTCCGGGCCGGGAAAAGCCGCGGTGCTCGGGACCGGTGCGGGCAGGGCGAAAGCGGGCGGCGGCGGAGGCTGCGGGCGGTGGGTCCCGGTGCGTCCCGCCGGCCCGGCCCGCGGAGCCCCCGCCCGCCGCTCGCCCGCTGCCCTGCGGCAGGGCCGGCGCGGCCAGGGACGCGCAGCTGAGCGGCGGCTTCGCCGCCCCGGTTATTTATAGCTCGGTGCTGCTTCCAGCCCAAAATTAGCCTGTTGGCCGGGCTGCTGCCTGCGGGGAGGGGGGCTGGCTGGCTGCGCCCCCCGCGCGGCCAACGAGGGGCCGGGCACGGCGCGCCGAGCCGCAGGGCCGGGGCCGGGCCGGGCCGGGCCGGGCCAGCTGCCGCGGCGCGGGGCTCGCCTGGAATGCGGGCGCCGGGCGCGCGTCGCGACTTTTATGGAAAGTTGCAGCGGCGGAGCGGCGGCCGCAGCCAAGGGGCGCTCGGCAGCGCAGCCCGCCCGCCGCCGGAGCGCCCCGAGCCGCAGCGCGGGCAGCGCACAGGTAAGAGCGGCTCCGCCGCCGCGGGGCACAGCGCGGCTCGGCCCCGCCGCCCCGCTCCCCGCTCCCCTCCCCGCCGCCCGCAGCCGGCCCCGCTGCCCCGGCGTGCGGCGGGGCCGGGGCTGCCTGCCCGGCCCGCTGCCCGCGGCGCCCTTCGGCCGAAGCCGCGGCGGGAGCGCCGTCTCCTCTCGCCGCCGAGAGCCGCCCCGCTCCGCTCCGCTCCGCTCCGCTCCGCCGGCGGCCGGTCCGAGCGCAGCCCGCAGGGCTGCGGGGCAGCCGCCCCTTCGCACCGCGGCCGCGGCGGGGAGGGCCCGGCCGGGGCAGCGCCCCAGGGCGGCGCGGCCGCAGCCGTGCGGGAGCGGGGCGGCAGCGCCGAGCGGGGCCCTCGGGGCGCGGGGCCGGGCCGGGCGCGCCGCAGCGGTTTAACCGAAGGCGCTGCCCCGCGGGGCTCTGCCCGCCCGGCCCGTGAGGCGGCCCGGGGGACGCGGAGCCCGGGAGGACCGCCCCGCCCTGCCGTGAGGGACCCGCGGTGAGTGATGTGCGGTTCATACAAGTTAGCTGAAAATCCCGTAAATCCCCGATTTTCAGAAGCTGCTACACGCAGAGGAGTTCAGTTTTGTTGGTGTGATCTTCAGCAGCGCGGCATACTGAATGCGTCCATTGGTTCTGCTTCACTCTGAAGTGATGGCTGTAAAACAGAGTGGCTGGGAAGAAAGTATTTAGCCTCTGTGACAGCCTGTAAATTAGTTATTATAACGTTTGTTTTAGGTAAGGGCTTCTTTTAAGCCAACAAAATGCATGTTTAATGAAGCATGTTAGAATTTCAAAAATTAATCAGCAAATTGGTGCGTGTTAGAAAACACAGTACTCTTAACCTTAGATCTCAGGTCTTAAGAGATATTAAGTCTCCTATAAAATTGTCCCGTGAAATGAAATGATGAATTATAATTAGTCCTGTAGGACGGCCAAGTGCATTAATTAAGGAGCATGCAGAAGTATGAGACTATGACTGGTATATGTAGAAAGCACAGTCTGGTGAAATACAAGAGCTGGGTAGATGGCTTAAGACATTAGTAAGGAATACTTTGTCTGACTGCATTTGGAATGTATTAGATGAGTGGTTTTCTCAGCGAAAGAAGCCAGGCGAGCATTGATGTGGCTATCCAGCTTTGAAACTCCTTTCAGAACCAGTGCCGTGGTCAAGCTGGCTGTGGGGAGGCAGCGGGGAATGCTCATGGCATTGGGAGAGCGGTGCAGGAGGCAATGGAAGGGACCCTTGCTGTGCACCGAAGGCAGCTGTACCTGCTCAGGTGAAGGTGGTACACATGATGCAGCTTTTTACAGGCGTCAGCAGCACCACCGGGGTAGGGCTGCTCAAGGAGAAGCAGCAGCATGCCTCTAGGAAGCCCTGGAAACCTCTCCTTTGGGGCAGAGGCAGAGCTCAGGCCATGGCCACTGTGGGTGGCCACCCCTGCTTCAGTCTGAGCTGGCCAAGAGCATTTCTGAGAAGAGGCAGAAAGGCTGTGTCCTGTCAGCAGGGAAGATACAAATTGCAGTAGCACCTCGTGGCCAGCATTTGTGTTACCTTGATCTCTGAAGTCCTGTTTGAAGTCAACAAAGCACATGGTTCATCTTCAGCTGCTGTGACACTGCAGGGAATGGAGGAACTGTGGCATGGGGCAAAATATCCTGGTTTGTCTCTTGGGAACCTCAGTCCACAATTTACTGCCGCTTCCATTAGGATCAGCAGATACCATGGAACATGAAATCATGGGCCACAAGATCCCAGCAGGACTTCCCCATTACCAGATCTGAACCCCTACTATGTCTCTGAACCCCTACTATGTTTGCTCTGGAGCCTGTGTACCCCATAATAGTAGAAGACAGTAAGGAATCAACCGACCTGTTGTACAGCAAAGGGTGATCACATTTTTTAACAGTTGGGCTGGATGGCATTGTTGCATTAGGAGTGTTTACAGCTGTATAAAACATAGGCATCCTTTATAATACGTTTGTTTTTATAAGTAACACCCTATCTGCAAGGAGTATTCTACAACAAAATAAGACTCTCAATAAGTGTTGAAGTGTGATAAATTTGAAGATTGAGGAAAAGATTGTGTATGAAAAATTATCTGGGTCACTTGTTGGTGGTAAGCATTCTGGTCTTTAATTATGAAGGCTTAATGAAGGAAATACAAGTGAGTGAAAGTAGTTCTGCATTTTGTATTTATACAAAATGAGAAGTTTAGACAGCTGGTATTAATTGTCATAACTCACTGGCTTCAGTGGAACTGATGGTTGATGCCAGCTCAGGATCTTCTCCTAAGCATGATAATTTTAGTATCTACTTCAGTATCTGTAATTTGGTACAACAACTGGTGGTGTCATTCCAGAGCAGTTATGGGCAGGACATAAGTGATGACCATTTCCCCTCCTCTGCCCAGTTCTGTTTGATATTTTATTAAATATTTCAGTGCTGTGGACTGTGTTTGCCTCTGCTTGGTGCTTTGGCTGCAAGCAGTGAGTTTCCAGCTCTCACAGTTTGGTTTTCTTATATAATGGAGACTTCCCTGCAAGCAGATCACAAAGAGGAGACAGATGGTAAACGTAACTTAGACCCTGCCATGAAGGGCTTATTTATAACTCACAGTACCCAGTAGGAGATCAGGGGCCCTTTGAAAGGAGAAATCACAGAGGAACTGGACCTTTTTATAAAGTCCTGACTTCATACTCCTATTGTAAAGAGTGGTGTTCAGTTCAGGGAAATGCTGGTATTTTTTGTGTCTCATGTGAGGATGTTTATTATGCCCCTGAAAAACAAGATTTTTTTAAAAGAAAGTAAATTTTATTATTTATGGGAAGGTTTTTTATTTTTTAATCTGGTTAAAGCTGCACAACTTTTTTTTTTTTTTTTATCAATTGAGGACTATGACCTGCTTTCAGAAATGGAAATTAATTAAATTTAAGGACATAGATTTTGGGACTTGTGAGCCATCAAATTTTCTGTGCCCTCTTAATGGTTTTCTTTTTTGACTTTTTTGCCCAAAGTAAGATTTTAGGGAGGCTGCATGGAAAGTTGAAAAAGTGCTATGATCGTAACAGATCAAGGCATAGCTGAGCAGATTGCTTGTCCATTTACAGTAAATGAGTAAGATGTTTGAAAGCAGTAATTTACTTTTTACAGAACATTTCTAATCTGTTGTCTGGTTTCCTATGCATTATTGCTTTTGTATTAAATTTTCACTTGAACTCTCTGCATTACAGCCAGTCAAGTTAAGTGGTATTTTCTCTTTTTTCCAATTCCAGAGTTAGGACCATAAATCACTGGATGCAGGTTAAATTTTTCTTGAGGAGCAGACCTTTCAAAGGGACCCTGCAGTCTGGTACTTTCAGTATAAAACTCATAACACCAGACTAACTTTATCAAAGATATGCCATTTAATTGTAGGAAAGATAAGATGTAGAGAGAAAAAAAAATACAGTATTTTCAGGTGCATGCTGGAGTGATGAGACTGGGCCAGCAAAAGGTAACAAGCTGAACTTGTTTTTTGACCACGGTTATGTTCAAAATTATCATCTGGGATTTTTTTTTTGAGTGGGAAGCTTCAATGAGGAGCCCTTACAGCTTCTGCTGAGATGTGTTGATCTTGGGAAAGAAAAGATGATACTGAATATTAAGATTGGACAGCATCGTAATAGGAAAAATAGTTTCTGAAGTAAGCAACTAAACTGGCAGGCTTGTGTTGCCTTAAAAAATAATAATTTCTTTTATTAGATGATCTCTGGGAAAATACAAAACAAGAATACATACATATAAATGGCCAATTTAATATAACTAGTTCATCTCAAAATGGAGTTAGTAGGTCAAGGTTTCTTGGGTTGGAAAATCTATTACTGCATACTTCTGCAAAGCTATTGGCAGATGAGGAAGGCGCTGTTCTTCCACGACTTGTAGGTGTCAGGACTTCCTGATGTAGCCACGTGGGCTTTCTCAGCACCAATTCATTGACTGGGACCCTCTCCTGGTGGTGAGGCAGGTACAAAGGAGCTTTGTCCGCAGTGGTTGTTCCTGAAGCCATGGTCACTGCCTCACAAACCCAACCCAAAACTCAAGGAGTGCTTCTTTTTTTCTTCAATATTTTGATTGTCTTTATTGGAAATTACTCATCTGCCCTGAGGGGTGCCTGAAGCAGGGTCCAGCTGCTCATCCTGCTCAAGGTTTAATGGCCATGGAGAGGGATGGAAGTGCACACATGGGTGGTATCATGTTCAGCAGTGTGCTGGTTCTTTGTATCAGTATCTTTTAGCATCAGAAGTGGAGGTAGGATGTCTTGCAGAGGCAAAATGCCTTAGAGCCAGCTGGCTAACCTTCAAACATATTCAAGTTAGTGATGCCAATGAAGTGGAAAGTAGCCTAAAGTAATAGCAGATATGGCAGTATTCCAAATGGCAGAAACATATCTGCCATCTTGAAGGGCCACAGCCTGTTGGACTGGCACTATTTTCGAAATTCAGACAGCAGGAATTTGCAAAGAAAATTTCTTCCAACATTTGCCTTTCTAAGGAAAATTTCAGATTTGTTATCCCACTGTCAAGAGGTTCAGGTAATTGGAACTATCAGAAAGGTTCAAGACAAAAGTCTTGACTCAGGAACATCATCTTCTACTTACAATTAATTGCACATAAGAAACCAGACTTTGGAATAGTCAGTTTTCAAATGACTTTAAGATGAAGCCCTATCCACAGGGTACATTGCTATGGTCAAGATTAGTGGTAACCTCACCTTGAGGTGTTGAGGTGAGATGGAATTTCTTGTGACAGATTATCTTTGAATCTTCTCCGCTCCAGCCCCATGTCAGGAGTAAAAGGTCTCTGTGTCCCAGGTTACTTCAGTGCAAGGATTGCACTAATTCATGACATTCCTGTTTTCTGATGGGTTCCTGCAGTAAACCTTTGAGTCAGCTGCTGTATGTCAAGTACAAGGCTAAAGGCTGCCAGCCCCAAGTGGGGAAGGAGCCATTAAAAGAGCAGAGTAGCAAAAGAACAGAGAACTTTCTCTAAGACCTGCTTATAGAAATAAGGAAGTTAAAAGATTTGAAGCAGTTTTAAGGTTATACTGATCACAGTGGTGATTTTACTTACATGCATAGAAGTCAGCTAAAGCTTACAGAGATGTGCAAATCCTGCACAGTGTACAAATGCATGGTGAAGCCTATAAGGACCCTGAGGCTACAGAATGCTGATGCAATTATCTGCCTTTCTAGACTCCACACAATTCCAACATGCTTTTGCTGACCTGAAACAATCTCAATAGGAACTGCCACTTAGTGATTATATGTTCATATGTTCACAAGTGAGAAACTGAAATGCCTTGGATTCCTATTAGTCTACAAATGAAGGAGTGGGTTGGAGTGGTGTGACTTTCCATACTAACTGGTTGAAAGGGAACACCAAAGTGCTCTCCAGAACATCTCTATTGAAGCCAAATTTGAAGAGTTTAGAATCTGTAAATCAGGGCAAGCGTTGGTAGCCAAATGCTTTTGTTTCGTATGTTGTAACTGCCTTCATTGGGAAAAACATCCCAAGATCTCCAAGAATCCCATTCCATCTGTGTAGCTACAGCAGTGCCATTGAGCACTGGTGATGTTGGTGTACTTTTGAAGATTTTACATGAAAACAACTCTCAGTGTTAATTATTTTTAAGACTCCATAAATAGTTCTGTGTTTATAATCTGTTGGCAATTAACACTTAGCGAATTTGAAAAATAAGACCTTAACTTTCCATATCATGAAAATCCCTGACTTCAGCTCCTCTAGACCACAAGTGAGAAGTCCCTTCCAGTGGTAAGCTGCTTTTCCAGTCTTTTTGCTTAAAATCTTTGAGCCCCTTATTTGCACCATGTTTGGCACACTGAGTTTTTAGGCTTTCCTGGGACTCAGAGGATCAATACAATACAGACAGCAGTAGCACTGGAGACACATCATGATTTCCTCCCTCCCACAAGATCTGATAGACCTGAAGCTGAAGAGAAAAAGAGAAAGTGCCTTTCTGTTAGCTTCCTAGTATAGAGTGTACTTCAAAATTTCTAACAATTTTCTTGTAAAAAATGCTATGTAATTTCCAGAAGACAACTAAATTATACAAATGCTTTATCTGTATGTGGCTTACCTATCCCATTTCATAGTTTTCGCCACTACTTTTCCCTGGAGAACAGTCCTAGGAGAGGGGACAGCATCACTTTGTACCCGTGCGCTGGGTGAAGGGCCGGAGATGCAGCCACCCCTGTGGCAGCAGGGGCTCCCCCAGCCCACCTCTCCTCCCGCAGCCGCACAAAGGCAGAGCAGTGGCTCGGGGAGCCCGGGGCTCCTGGCCCGAGCTCGGCCCAGCTCCCGCAGCCCCGCTCACAGCTCGCGCCGGGCTGGGCCGAGCTGCGGGACGTTCCTTGGGCTGCCAAGAGCACCGGGAACAGCAGCTTGGCAACGAGCAGCACGGGCAGCCAGAGTCTGGCTCCGAGTTGTTCGTTTTTTTAAATGGAAATTAGAACCCAATACCTAGGACTATACAGAGGAGTTATGAGCATGAATAGTGAATCATAAGCTTGTTCTTTTAATTACCGTGGCATACTTAGAACCTATTCATGTCTTCAAAAGCCCCAGCGGACCAAGTGAAATTGTGATACATCAATTTCAGCCTATGCAAACTTATTTACAGGAAGATGGTTAAAGCATCATTTAAAAGGAAAAGAAAGGAATGTAACTACAACTGTTTCTTTCAGGTAGAAACTGAAAGCCATCTTAAACATACCAGGTGCAGAGCACAATACAGTAACCATGAATGACATTGCACAGAAAACTGAGGTATGTACCAATTTTAAAGTAATCAAGGCAATGTAATAATTTACAAGTGATGCTTGCAAAAGTAATAATTACAAATAACTGTAAAATACAATTATACTGGAAGTCTGCTGGTATTGCCATTATTTTTAGACAATGAAAGGGGATTTGTTAAGTAGCTTAAGATTTGATGGACTCTGTGAACTATGTTCCTACTAGAAAAACATGAAGGAGGAGGGTGAAATATGAAGAAGGTTTAAATGTTGGTGGCGAAATTCTAGGCAACATTTACATCTGATGTTAAAATGTAAATATACTAGGCTACTTCAAATATTTCCTCTTCTACATAGACTTACTGAGTAGATGGAACAAAAACTTCTGGTGTAGGTGGAAAAATGTAAAACACAGCATGTTTTTAGCCAGTTTTCTCAGTATTACTTTATTGAGAACATTCCCGTTGTTATCACTGTAAAAAGAAAAAAAACTTCACAGTAGTTCTGAAAGTGGGAACCTTTGGTGTTTGGACACCCACAGAGTAATCACTGGCAAAGAAGTGTCCATTTGCTGTATCAGCATCAGAGCCCTGATGGTCCAGCAATCTCTGCACTTCTTAACATAAAATCTCTGGGCTCCTGTTCTTTTCTAGATATTGAAAAAGTAAGCATATTGCAAGTTTTAAATTAAAAAATACTACTCTTTATTTAAAAACTATAGATGGCTGTCGAAGTATGGCAGAAAAACTCTCATATGTATTGTATTATATATCTATGTCTTTATATCTCTTTTAAATGTTCAGGGCAGAGAGTCTCTTTGGTGATTGCTTAAGATTGAAAGCAACAATAGAAATCTGTACATAATTTAATAGTTTAATATAATGCTGAATGTTGTTTTGGACTTTTTAATATTTGTACTATTTATGAACAAATACAATGATGCTTAACTGATGATGGCTCATGGCATGAAGTTCATAATATCAATTGCACTTCTGTTTTATGTTCTTACATTCTTTCTAATCCAATCTATCAGAATATTTCTGTCCATCTGTTTCAACTTTCTTTTTCTTATCTTCATTTCTTCTATATCTTCACCAAGATTCTGCTTTCTTCATCTAAACCCGTCCAAAAGTCCTATGTGCCCAAGCTTCACAAGGGTGATGTAAAGGATAAATTTGAAGCTATGCAGAAAGCAAGGGAAGAAAGAAATCAAAGGAGATCTAGAGATGAAAAGCAAAGAAGAAAAGAACAATATGTTAGAGAGAGAGAATGGAACAGGAGAAAGCAGGAGGTTATTTTCTTTGCTAATATTTTGTGTTGTAATATTTAATATTTTATCTGAAAATCTATTCACATTATTTGAAGACAATAATACTGGGATTTCATTTAAGTTATAAAGACAGTTTACTTTCTGTGTTTCACCAACTAGATGAAAGAACTGCTTGGATCTGATGAAGATGATGACACCAAACTGTCTAAAACAGAAAAGGGTTATGTTCCAAAGCTCATAGGTAAGAGAGGCCTGACTTAAAAGGCCACAGAATTCCCTGGATAAGTGTTCGATGGAACTGCTGAGCTGTGCATTTCATGTCCACAGGAACCGTTAAAGGCAAGTTTGCAGAAATGGAGAAGCAAAGGCAAGAAGAAGAAAGAAAAAGAATGGAAGAAGAAAGAAAGCGCAGAATTGAACAAGATATGATTGAGAAAAGAAAAATTCAAAGAGAATTGGCAAAAAAGGCACAGGAGGTATGTGTGAATCTGATCACAACAGTCAGGATGTAATTGTAAACAATTAACACTAAAAACATTTTGTATTGATCAGAAAGATTTGATCTTAAGAGTTCTCATAGTAGAGATTTACATGGGAGATGCTCAGTGGGGTGGAAGTGAGATATCATGTTCAGTCTTCATTTCTTTACAGTAACCATTTTCTTGTAAGCTCCAAAGTTGAGTTGCAGATGAAACTGGGCAGGCATAAACCTGGTAGGAACCAGGCACAAATTTTGGTGTCATATGCATAGAAGTTTACTAAACTAATTTGAAAATGTTTCTTGTATTTTATCAACTCTTACTTTAGACAACCTGTCCTTGTAAGTTAGTGAACAGAGCTCAGTGATACATGAACTATGGCAAGCACAAAGTAGTAAGAAAACATCAGTGACAGGTAAAAATGAGACAACACTAATGCAGTAAAAGTAATAAATCATGAAGATCCAGGTCATAGTTTATTCCTTTGCCAGTTTGTGAATCATCATTGCATGCATGCATATTTTTATATATATATATATATATATATATATATATATATATATATATATATATATGTATGTATATATATATATGTATGTATGTGCATATATGTATATATATGTATAAAATATATAACCAGACTTCAACTTTTATTGATGCCAATAAAGCAAATTCTGTCTTTTGTAGAATTTTTGAAGTGATATCAAACTTAATACCTTTTGCAAGTTTTCTTCAGTGCTGCAAATACTGCAGTGAGAGTAAGCATTTAAATGATAAACTAAAAACATATGCAAATTTCTGTTTAACCAAATCATAGTAGTACTTAATTTTGTTTCTAATTTGTTGCAAGAAATGAAAAGCAGTGCTAGAGGAGAAGTCAGTTTTTGGATAGTCTTTTCTACTAGAACTTCTTACATTGTTAAAACCTTACTTTTAATTTGCATTGTATCTAGTATATATTTAATCTACCCTGCAAGGCAGAAATGTAGAATTTTAAAAAGTATGTCTGGTTTAGGCCATAACATAGGCACAGCATAGGATGTAAGCACAGCATTAGGCTTTTTTCAGGAGCTGAGGGAAGACAATGTCACTTGAAACAGAAATGATCAATGACTTAACTTTAGATTTAAAAAAAAAATGATACGATTCTGGAATGTTTAAATGAAGAATGGACATCTCAAGTACTGTTCTTGGTTCAGCACTGTGTTGAGAATGCTTTAGCAGACTTTGTGTGGGATGTTTTATGTCTTCTTGCCTCTTCCTCGACAAGCTGACCTATCTGAAGTGTTCCAACAGAGCCTCAGTCATTACCAGCTCTGTGAATTTATGTGCTACATACATATCACTGATACAAAAAGAATTTCCAGTTCTATGTTTGCAACTCTAAGGCAAAGAGCCAAATTAATGTAATCATATGAAATTCTCATTTAATAGATTGATGACTTTAACAATACGGGAACTGAATCAGCAGCTGAGGTAATCAGATTTTCTTTAAAGAAATGTTCACCTACATTTTTATTCACTTCGTTTTATTATTGTAATTTGGGTTGGGAAAACTTAGAAAACAGAACAGAAATACCTAATTAAAGTTCAGCCAAGGAGCTAACAAATTTTTAATGTATATGGAACTATCTCTGTAATTGAAGTCAACATACTGAAGTCTGAAACTATGAACATAGAGCCTGCACTATGAATACTTTGTGGTTAGTTAAAAACATTTAAAATGTAAATATTCAAAGCCACCAGAATTATTTTATATAAACTGGGAATTATTCTTTTACGTCCTCTGGCTCTGCAAAGAATGATCTTAAAAGCTCTTTGCCTTAAACTTGAAATTAAGGGGGATTCTGACAATATACAGATGTTTGAACACCTCACTCAGTTAACTTTGTTATTTTTTTTACTAATATACCATATGGGTTTTGATTTTAAGTCTTGCAAATAAATGTTTCATTTCAAAAAGCTGGGTCCAAAGGTCCTATTGTTTTTCACTAACACAAGAAAATCACACTCCTACTACAGTTTTGGAAAGAAAAAAACTAAACCTGCAAATTCATCAGTTTTAACTTATTCGACAGGAGGGAAAATATAGGTAAATTATATTTTGGCAAATAAGTTGTAAAAATAGAATTGAAGCAGCAACATCCTTCAAGAAACAATTACTGTACCTGACAAATTACATATTAGAAATTACAAATTAAATATTTCTGTGCTGAGCTATTAGCTTATTCCAGCTGCAGTTTATTATAATTTACATAATAAATATAAAACTGGAAGTAGAGTGTGGTTACAATTGCTGTGTATTCAAAATTACACCTGTTCTTTCCCAAACCTTGAGTTTTTATGGCTAACAGTTAATGAAAATCTATAAAGAAATTAAGGCATTTGCCAGCTGTTAGGTTTAAAATGTAATTCAGTTCTTGATACTCTTCAGATATTAGAAGAAAACTAATGACTTTATTCTTGTGGGTAATATTCAATACAAGTAAATCTTTTGGAAGCTTTGGTGCACACAGGTTCATTAAGAAATGAGTCTACCTAGAAGTCAAGTTTCATGAAAATGTAATAAATATATTTTTGGACAGGAAGGGGATGATTCACTGCTAGTTACAGTAGTGCCTGTAAAAAGCACCAGGACATCTGGGAAGATGAAAATAATCTCTGAGAACACAGGAAAGGAGAGAGCAGAACAAAGAAAGACACAGGATGAAGAAATGAAGCTAAAATATGAGGAACAAAACCAACTCCTTAAGGAACCCAAGTGCCTTTCATTTGTCCAGGTAAACCAGTCATCCAAGAAAACCGATATAATAGATATTTATTCCCTTAAGATACAACTGCTTCATTTTCCTTACACAGGGTGAAAATGAAAACAGTGAAACTCAAGAGCCTCTGTCTCCTGGTAAGCTGAAAGTCACATTTGAAGAACTGGAAAGACAAAGGCAGGAGAATCAAAGGCGGCAAGCAGAGGAAGAAGCAAGGCAGCGTTTGGAAGAGGAAAAACGTGCCTTTGAAGAAGCCCGGCAGAGAATGGTAAGCACACGTTTTGTTCATGTTGGTACACAATTTGCACGTTCTTTCCTGTATGTGATTCTTCTCTTTTCTTATTCCTTATCTTTATTTCAAGCTGTTGAGAGCCTGGAAATGAGTTTTTGCAAGACATTTTTGACCTTTGCTCTAACTCAGTAACCACACTGGCATAATGCTTTAGACATTCTTTTAGTAAACCAAAAAATAACAGGTGTTTTGATTTTGTCAGCAACTTGATTTTTTTATCTATACTTTGTAGTATCTTAAGCTGAAAGCCTTCAAGAAGATGAGTGGCTGTCTGTTTTCTTCTGAAGTAGTGCTGCAGATGGTTCAGTAACTGGTTTTTGATGCAAACATTCCATAGTAACAGAATGCTGTTTCTTATCCTCATATTTATTTGTAAATGTGATAGAAATATACATCAATTACAACTCTTCTCTTATGAAGAAAGGTAAAAAAAAGAAAAAGACTGATCAGCTCTTTTTTATGTACTGATATAAACAACAACATACTATAAATTACTAGAGGAAGTCCCCCAAATTGTCAGAAATGCAGCCCACAGATCCTGTTATATATTACTTGGAAAGCTGCCTCCATATGTGTTCTTTAACATAAGTCAGAGTTAGATCAGCTATAAACAGAGCTCACTATAGTTTGTTCTTTGATCATACTGAAGGAATCATACACTTAATATTAACCTAGCCATATAGATTAGTTCTGTATTTCCTTAGTTTTCCATACTCCAATAGCATTTTTTAAGTTCTGTATTTGAATACTTCTCCCCTGTATAGTCATGATCACTGTGACCTTAATTCACATACAAAATCACATACAAACAAGATTAACAAGAAATGAGATTTTAATCTTGCATAAAAACCTGGAAAATATTATTTATAGGAATTTGCTAGCTTTAACAGAGTACAATTATGCATGAACAGTCTTGGAAAAACAGCTCTAGATCACTATTTTGATTGTATTTCAAAACCATTCAAGACATTTATATTCTACAGAAACAAACTTAAACAAAACCAACAATACAGAACTTCTAGAAAGCTGAAACACACAAATTCCCAACTGGTCCATATTGAGAGAGTTCTAGGTTTAGGCAGATACCCAAACTGTAGTTTACTTTTTCATCTCCACCTCCAATAAATCACTGTTGTTTCACACCAATAACCTTGCTATTATATCAATAATGCACTTTTTTCTTTTTTGTCTGGGGCAAGGGATTCTAGTCAAGGAGAAGAGAGAAGAAACTGAAGGAAAGTGAACTCCATGAAGTCACTTAGGTGTTCTAATTGAAGATTAGTTCACATTTCCTTTCCTTATGCTTATGCATTTATTTATGAAGTAATATGAAATAATTTACAAATTCTCCACATCAAAAGAATTTTTTAACATGAAGCTGTACCTGCTGACCAGTGGTTGTCAAAATTTGAAAGTAAACATTTTTCTTAAGAATTCAGCAGTTAATTTCCTTAAATTCTTCAATTTTTTTCCCCTTACAAATTTCAAATAAGGATTTCTCTTAATTCCCTTAATGGGCTACCCCATATACCAGTCCCAGGGCCGCTCACAGTATAGAGATCTGGATTATCAGTACTCTGACAGCTCCCAGTTCACTTCCTCCATGAAGAGATAAAGTACTCTGGGATGTCCTCTGAAAGGGGTTCTTGATTGCAGCTTACAAACCACAGGCTTCTCTTAGCACGTAAGTGTTCACTGGAGAGAAGCTATAGCGAGGACATCAGAGTATCTCAATTCCTTTTCTTCAGTGATGATTAAATGTCTAAAAATAAAAGAAACAAAAATCTCAGTCTGGAATAATAGCAAAATGCTAACTGATTCAGTTTTGCTATAAGACTGTACAGCATTTCTTTAAGTGGTGAACTGATGAAAGCAATTTCTATACAAACAAAAAGATTTGATGGTATAAACATCTATGAAAATGATGTAAATAAAGAGAATAGAGAGTGATTTACAGTAAATGATCCAACGAGACCATAAAGTATGTACTTAACTGTTCCGCCTCTTCCTGGTTACACATTGTTCTTTGAATTACACATTCAACACATTTTTAAAAATTATAAAAGCTACATGTAGGATACTGAAAATTTCTTTTCTCGCTCCCCTGGCTAGAAAAAAGATTAAAATGTTTCTCACAGGAACCTAAGTCTTGATGCATTTTTTTCGCCCAAGGAGAAAACAGTACTTACAAAAGATCAGAAAGGAATGGAGTATTTACTTGCTATAAAGAATATATTTTGTTGGGTAAGTGCTTCCTATGTTTTTCTCTCCCTATTCTCTTAAGATAAATGAAGGTGGCGATGAAGAATCGGAAAATGCTGTTAAAGAATTCCGCCCTGGTAAACTCAGACTCAGTTTTGAGGAGATAGAAAGACAGAGGAGGGAAGAGGAAAAGAGGAAAGCAGAAGAGGATGCACGACGACGCATAGAAGAGGAGAAAAGAGCATTTGCTGAAGCAAGGAAGAACATGGTATGGCATTTTGGTGTAACACAAATTTAATTTTTACATAAATCCCAATCTGGAAAGAAACTCGGGGGAGTTAGGAATACATGCTTCAACTCCTTCATGAATTAGTTCACCTTACTATTTATTATAAGGTATTGGGGTAAACTAGTCAAATTCATTTACCAAAAATCATCAGAGAACAATCCCTCCTCACAGCCAGCCTAGAGAGGATTTCAGATAATTTAGTCAAAACCAAATATCATATCCAGTGGGTAATATTACACTAGATGCAACATACTTGGGAAGCAAAATGCTTCCACAAGGAGGCTTTGTTGTTTTGGGCTTTTTTGGGAAGAGCAATTTCTTTTATCGTTCCAAGTTTATTCCTCTACCTCTACAGGGTGTCTACCAGTCACCTCTTACTCCTAAAGCACAATTAATGGCAGAGTAGAAAAATGCTCACTGCAAGTATGAATCTTCCAGTCATCTGTGGCTCTTCAGGGAGAAAAAATTAAAAGGCTGAACTCTGCTACTTGATGTTTTTAATGCTTGTTCAGAGAAACAAAAAATAACTTGTGGTGTTTACCATAAGAACACTTTGCAATACTATCTTCCCTTGACAAACACAGATTTCTGTCATATGCAAGCACTTCTAAAATTTGAGTTAGGATTATACTGGAGACAAATTTTAAGGGGCTTAGGACTGACATACAATACCTGAAAGCACAGAAAGATGCCTGATTTCAGAGGTTGGCAACTACTATTTATATTTAAAAAAAATAGTGGCTACAGAGCTTTTAACTGTGGTCTTCATACTTATTCCAACCACTTCAAGATTTAGCAGGGTTTTTGGGTATAAGCCAGTTACTTATTGGTGGCTATCAGGAAATACAGCATTAAATTATATAAACTAGTGAAACAGTGTTTGTTTAAAAAGGGAGGGCAGGACCTGCCAGTCTAGAACTGTGGAATAACCCAGGCATCTGGTAGCATCTTCCTATATCCTCTGTGGCTGAATTGGGAAAGGCCAACTGCATGCCCAGTAACATTTTCTTAATCACTACTTGGGAGAGAAATGAAAACTTTGTATGAGAAGTGATACTGCCAGCAGGGCTCTCTCTGCCTGGAAATTGGGCCAAAGACCTGTGCTGAAAGACTACCTATAGAAGCTACAATGTGAATTTATATTTGATACTATATTGAAAAATAGTTTCTGTCAGTATCTCCAAAGAAAGAAAACAGAACCTAAAGCCACTTAAAAAACCCTCAATCCAACGAAAGAATGCTACTGGAGACTTCTGCCATTACAGTTTTTATGAAAAGGCAGTAGAGGACTAAAGGAAGCATAGAATGTATATGCTTGTGCTTTTTTTCCCTGCTTTCTTGAGAAACTTTTTTTGGCCTCAGTGTAGCAAGAACCTAAACTCAAGTGTCCAGGCAAGAAAAATCTGATAAAACAGGGTGTAATCCATCAGATGCAGCACAGAGGCTGTGACTGCTCTACTTGCAGGGAAAGTGGTCTGTAACTAAAAAAATTACTGAAATATATTTTCAGCATTTATGCACTTCAAGGTTTTCTGTTAAGCAGCATCCTGAATATGAATACTACATTTTCTACTACTAACAGAATATAACTCTGTGTTCCTTATGTCCCACGGCTACAAAATGCAGCAGCAATGAAGATATGTCCTAAAATGTTTAAAAATATAGTCCTCTCTTCCAAAGGCAGTAAAAATGAACGTTAAACTGTTATTCCAGGAACTTTTCAATGTTCATTTTAATTTAGTTTTGGAAGTGGTAGAAATGGTAGTATTGTGGCTGGAAAACACAAATGCCACCTCCCTTTGGATCTCCTTATTTCACATTTCCTTGTGCTATTTCCATGCTCCCCGGCATCAGTGTGATCACTTCTACACTGAAGCAGTTGTCTTTCACCCCCATCAATCTTTTTCTGGTAGAGATTGCAAAAACCCCCTGTTTTAGCACAAAAAAAAAAACCCAAAAAAACCCCAAAAAAAACCCCAAAAAAACCCACCTTTTCCTGTTGACTACACTGCAAACTATGATTTGTTACAGGAATGTTTCTCACTATCAACCATTTCCACTTTGCAGAAAAAAAAGAAGTATGGTCTAATTTCACAAAATTGGGCTAAAATATTTACTGAACTAACCACAGGGGTTTTGTGCATCACACAACTGAGCTAAATCTTTGTGGTTTTTAACCAGGGAGAAGGTGGCTGTCTTTTCATAACTCAGTAAGTCAGAAATATAGACAGCTGTTAGTGCTTGCTCACATACACAACTTTTGAACTCTTGTGGGCAAATTCTGAATTGATGCTTCTCATGGTCACTTAGGTTTGGTATCTTATTGAAGTGATGAGCTCATGAACTAATGCACCACCAGCAAGAGACTCTCATGTTGCTTTGCTAACTTAGTTATGGGTAGCCTCTAAAACGATAGGCATTGCTGTCACTATAGGAAAGAGATCAGTTTTGGTTTTTGACTTCACTTCTCTGTAACACAATTTCAACAAATATGCTCTGCTCATATTACACAAAACAAATGAAGAATGGAAGGAATGGTGGTGCTGAAGTTCAATTGAAAGCTTAGAGGGAAAATCTCAGTGAAATCTGTAGTGAATAGCAGAATTTGAGTGGGATTGGACTAAAAAACTACTGAAAGAGCTGTGGCAAATAAAGAGGATATGGGCCAAGTAGGTCAAGAGTGTGGTGTGAACCAAGATGACACCAACAGCAGAGAAAGGTGCGGGTTACAGTGGCAGTAAGCAGCAATAAATATAAGTAGTGCCAAAGGCTCCTACAGAAATGTCAATTCTCTGTCTCTTTATAAAGACAGAGCACTTTCTCAAATGGAAATAATGCTCCTTTAATTATTTCACCATTTGACTGATTAGGGCTGTTGGAAAAGCCTGCAGCTGAGGGCACATTGAGCTCTCCCATGTTTGCCACAAGGCTTTTGAAACCTGTGCTGATCAAACAGTGCCAAAAGCCACATCACCCCCCAGTTCAGTACCTGACCAGTGCTTGACCTCACCTCACCTTTACCTACAGAACACTCCTGTTAAGACAATCTCTGTTAGTAAGTTTATATAGTTACATGCACATATATTCTTATTCATAAACTTACATTACAATTCCAGTATAACTCACTGTCACTACTGGCTGCTTTTCTGTGTTCAGCTTCGTATTTTAGTACTTCAACACATTCAGTCTGATAAAATATTAGTTCTTGCACTTGCTGCTTTGGAAATAAAGAAAACTGCCTTTCCTAGGCTCTGCTATCTTAAAAATTAGTCTAAAAGACAGGCCAGCTGCTCCTAATGCCAACCAAGCCTAACCCTGCTCTGAAGCCAGATGAGGACAGGGAAAGGAGGAAACCCTTGCTAGTGGATGCATAAATCAATAAACTAGCCACATAACATAAACAATTTGTGCAAAAAGAAGAGTTTCTTCTGAATGTTCTGTTCAGTTATCCTTATTGGGAATACTAATACTGCTTTAGAACACAAGTATAATTCAGATTGCTTTAGAAAAAGATTATGGATAAATGTACTTCAGCATTAAGAGCAATGACATTTAAACACACTTTGTCTGAAGTAAACAAGAATGAATGGCTTCGGGTGCTAAAGGTGCATTTAGAGGGCATCCTCCCCTGCAGAGGGAAAATACTGCATTTAAAAAAAACCACCTAATCTTCATCATAAAAGTTTAGTGTTGTAACTAAAGTCAAATACAAACCCCCAAAGCACTCCCTCCCACACCATTAGAGGAATGCCCACGCTGGCTCAGTGCACCTGTCTGTGCTGGGGCAGATGTGACAAAGGAGTCACTTCTTATCTTCGTGTACCAGAAGTGTCTGAACAATGCTGTGATTTCATCACAGATATAATTAATGCTCTGAATTTCCAGCAGGTGCTGGATGATGAATCACCAGAAATGTTTAAAACCTTTTCTCAAGAATCTCTCATACCTGGTAAACTGGAAATTAATTTTGAGGAGTTGCTGAGACAAAAAATGGAAGAAGAAAAGAGGCGCACAGAGGAAGAGCGTAGGCAAAAGTTGGAAATGGAAAGGCAAGAATTTCAACAGCTGAGACAAGAAATGGGAGAGGTTTGTACATCAAACTATATGTTAAGCATGCTCTGAATAAAAATAAAATTTATCACTTCATTACTAAAAGTTTAAGACCAGATAGAAGAATTTCTCTGAAAGAAGTTTTAAGTTAATACATTCAATATTACGTAAAAAGAAAGAAAAATAGAAAATCTTATTTGTAAAACATTTTATATAATGACATTTTTTTATAATTATCTACCAGGAAAATGTGTTTATCCACTGCCACCTTTGAAGTAAGTACAGTTACAAATTTGTAATTTGGTTTTGCTGTAATTTCTGAAAATTCTGGACTGTAACTAAAATGATGAGATTATAATTATGATCTTGGGAGAACAGAAATATCTAGTTCCCAAAAGACAATACAAAAGCAAAGTAAAAAAGGGCAAATTTTTTATTTTTCCTTTAGAGAAATACTGTGCTACCTAATGAGAAAAATACAGTGGGCTCAACTTTTTTCTAATTGGTGTTTCAAGGGTTTGAAGACCGGCACAGTTGATTTCAAAAATCACACACAAAAATCTACTTTACATGCCAAATGTTTAAAACACCACACTGATGAACTTCACACTTCAGTGTGGCTGTGGGTGGCAATTCTTTATTATTCCCTTTTGAATGTTAGAGAACAGCATTAATTTTTTTTTTTTTTTTTTTTTTTTTTGTTGTTGCAAAGCTCGAGCAAGTAGTAAAGGCTCTAGCTTGTGATGTTCTCAACCTATCCTGGGGAAGCAGGGAGAGACAGAGACATCCAGCTAAAATGCATGTACATCTTTACAATCAGTCAGAGGTCAAAAAAGGAGGTAGAAAAAGATCAGTAATTACAGTTTCCCATGTGGTTTGACTACAGGATCCACAACTGCCCTTTCTTTTCCAGCTATGACATCTTGAAATGTCATTTACTTTTTCATTGAATTAGAAAAAGATGAAAAGGCAATATTTTATTTTTAACAAAACAGCTGTTATTTTAGAGGATTACTGCATATCATATTGCAAGCAAGTAGAGGTGAATTCTGGACTCTAGGTGAGTTTTTTGTATTGGTCTGTGTCTGGTTTTCTGAACCCATGGAGGGCAGTTTATTGACAGTAACCCTTGAACAAATGGCATATTCAAGCAAGGTATTTTAAAATCTGTATCTAGTTGAGATATGACACAAATGCATTCATCACAAGATAAAATACAGGGGTAAGGTCTCTGTACTGATTTCAAGTAACAGAACTGTAATGTACTGAATTACATCATATGAGGGCATTTTCCATCTTACACATTCTGCAATTTCTGAACAGCTGGAAGAAGAGTCTGAAACTTTTGAGTTAAGCAAAGAGTATGAAGAATTGATAAAGCTAAAAAGAAGTGGTTCTATTCAGGCAAAGAACTTAAAAAGCAAGTTTGAAAAAATAGGACAATTGTCTCAAGAAGAAATACAGAAGAAGATTGAAGAAGAGCGAGCAAAGAGAAGAGCAATGGATGAGGAAATAAGAGAAAGGGAAGCTGAAAAATTTCAAGAGGTAAGTTGCATTCTATGCATGCTAATGATCTACTTAACCAGCAAACTAATGATCCAGGAGTGAACAATGCTGCTGCTTTCATCAAATTTTGCTGTCTCCAAAATTATGTTTTCTCTTCTTTCCTGTTCCCTCCCTTGGATGCTTAAGGATAGCACACCTCAGCATCCCTTAAGAAACAGCATTTTATTATTGGTGATTTGGTGAAGCAGAGTTCTGCTTTTCTGCTCAAAGCCCTAAAATTCAGCATTTTAACTTGAAACCTGTCAGTCTGAGGGCTTAAAACATATCTGAGAATTATCTATTAATCATCACTTGAACTGCTTTTCCTTCTGAACTCTTAATTCATTCTCCACTACATGAACTGAATAAAAAATTCAATTATCAAATCCAAACAGTACCATTTGAAGATCAAGTCTGCGTCATGTACACTCACTCCTCAAGGTAGAGCAGAAGACGGTGCCTTTAACTTATCTGTACTTCAGACCAGAACCTTCTGTTTTTCAGAGGGGAAACCCCAAGAAATGAAGCTATCAGTTGCAAAGTTGTCTGTAATCCATAAGCTCAGTGCGAACTTTTGTGATGAAATGTAATACTTTAACAGTACTAAGCCTGATCTGAGCTTCATTCTGGCTCTTCTTCACAGGAGTCACTTCAGCTTCAACTCAAAAGTCTGTCCTATTTGTGAGTCTTTAATTTAATGACTGACTCAATGTTTTTGTAAGGTCAACAGTTTTATGTGTTAAACCCACGCTAACATCATGGCAAAATACTCCAGTCACTGAGGATTTACAATTGCCAAGAAGTGCTCAACTTCTATATAAAACTTTAGGAATATTTTTTTTCATATAATTTTTGAAATTACTTTTGCAAAAATCTTGTCCTATTCTTGGATGAACTATTACAAGACTTACCCTACACTCAAACTTGAAAAAAAAAAAAACTGGTCTCTGTGTGGATCTGCTCAGTTAAAAAAATCCCTGAGAACACAAAACTAGTTTTACTTTCATATATATGTCTAAGGCAAAATAATAGTTAAGCTGTGTTTTTAATTATTATTTCCCAAGGATGATGACGTAGATGTGAGACCAGCCACGAAATCTGAGGCTCCATTTACTCACAAAGTAAATATGAAGGCTCGTTTTGAGCAAATGGCAAGAGCCAGAGAAGAAGAGGAGCAGAGGAGGATTGAGGAACAGAAATTACTACGCATGCAGTTTGAACAAAAAGAAATCGATGCAGCATTACAGAAGGTATAAACTACAAAATCATATTCTCCAGTTGAGTCATTTAACTTAGCTTCTAATTACCACTGTGGGCAACACTACCAGATACAAAAGGAATAGTTTACTTCTTTTAGCAGGTGCTAGGAATTGCTGAAATAATAAAAAATTGCTTTTGGTGTTTGCACATACTCTACATGGAATCAAAGAACAGTTTGGGTTGACGGGACCTTAAAATCATCTAGTTCTGACTCCCCTGATGTAGGCAAGGACACCTCCCAGTAGTTCAGGCTGCTCAAAGCTCCATCCAACCTGAACACTTGCAGTAGAGTACTTAACATAGTCTGAAAATGGAATTGACATTCATGCCTGTATTTTACACCAACATTCCAGCATTCTCATTAAAATGCATTTTACTGCCGGTGGCAGTGGAATTTCCTCTTCTCAGAAACACAGTAATGTGTAATCAAACATGTGTCACTATCAGTCATAGTGCTATTACCACTTTAATGTTTTAAATCAACTTATTTTAAAACAGAAAAGGGAAGAGGAAGAAGAAGAAGAGGGAAGCATTATTAATGGTTCTACTTGTGAAGATGAGGATCAAGCTCGATCTGGAGCTCCCTGGTTCAAGAAGTCACTGAAAAACACATCAGTTGTTGACGGCGAGCCAGTGAGATTTACAGTTAAAATTACTGGAGAACCAAAACCTGAAGTTACATGGTGGTTTGAAGGGGAAATGTTGCAGGACTCTGAGGACTATCAATATATTGAAAGAGGAGAAACCTACTGCCTTTACTTGCCAGAAACCTTCCCAGAAGATGAAGGGGAATATATGTGTAAAGCAGTCAACAACAGAGGCTCAGCTGCTAGCACCTGTATTCTCACCATTGAAAGTAAGAGCTAGCATTTTAATTTGCCTATATCTCATATAGTCTTCTGGCATCTTTCCTGTTACGCAAATCTAACTTCCTGTCTCTCTTAACCCTTTTTCTGTTTTCTAGCTGATGACTACTAATGCTCTACTTTAGCTGGAATCTTTCTTCCCCTCAACTTTCTTACTGCATCATCTCTTTCTCTGATGGGGCCAACTAAAGAAAGCAAGGATGTGCATTAATTTGTCATTCCTGCATCAGATGAGAATATACCTTTCAAATTGTGAGAATTCCCTACTCAATGCAAAAACTAGTATCAAAGGCTAAAAATTAAAAAATCAACGTATGAAAGATCAACTGAAGGAAAAAAGCTGAATTACCATAGTGCTCCAGCATTTGAAGACCAACTCTTGCATAACAATAAAGCTGAATACAGGATCTGGAACTTGTGTAGTAGTGTAAACCTATTGGTGTATCCTGCATGAGCACTGAATATTTAAGCTGTTTTACCTTATCCCAGAGGCACTGAACTGGCAAAGAAAATACTTACTGATGATTTTCAAAAACCCAAGTGTACTATTTTTAAAGAATAAAAGATGACATAACTGCTCACCATTGTTTCAAGCAGCACAACGTCTTTTGTTTTAAAATGGGCTTGCATTGAAAATGTTCTGCTCCAATCAACCTATGCAACCGATAATCTCAAATAAAAACAATCTCCTTTAGGTTTGTAGTAGTCTTCAAAGTACTTGCTTGTAAAACTTGTGATTTTTTTCATTGATTAAATGACACAGAAAGAGGTGCTGACATCTATGATTGGCTCGTATTTGAAGCTGGTAAAAAAAAAAGCCTTAAGAAGAATATTTTCATGAAGTGCCTATTTTCTCAATCTTAATACAGTAAGTTTATTGCCAGTTCTCTAAACATTGTTTTCTTAAGGCTGCTGTACTGCTTTTCTCTAAGACTTCCTGACATCAACATTCATGTCACCCGGCTAACACCCATCTGAACAATTGAGATGAAGCTTCAGGAGTAACTTTACAAAAAAAAGGTCACATTTTAAAGTACTCGTGTATAGGCCTTGACATAAAGGCAAGGTAAGCTGCAGGAAATTAAATTTATGCAGTCATTTCAACAAGAATTCTCCTGTGGCTGAATCTGACTTGCAGCAGGTAACTGTACAAAGAAAGCACTCTTTGACCTCATTAAAAAATGGTAATGAGCTGCATGGTGTTTTGAATAACCACATAAACATTTTACTTCCATTTTTTGTGGGTGATGTTCATTCACAGAAGTACAGTTCCTACAATAATTTTGCTCTGAAGCTGTTACTTCAAACTAACAAAGGCAGGGATAGGAGCATAAAAAAGACAAAAGCATTGCTATTATTATTCATCAGTTTACATTTATTGAGAAAAACCATACAAAAACCATTATACAGTTAATGTGTACCCATATTACATACAATGTCAATGCAAGCTCAAAACCACATTTTTGTAAAGCATTCAATTTACCTCAAGTCCAAGCTGCATCTCCCTAAGACACTGTTCCCATCACAGTTGCCTTTTAAAGCCAATCTTCTGTTTACACACGGGTAGTTTCTGCAGAGAACACTTTTCTCAGGACGAAAAGGCATTTCACATGCACGCAAGAGAAATATTTGTGCATACACAAGAGTTTCATAAGCTATTACTAGGGAAGAGGGAATCCTGTCAATTGTATGCTTTCTGAAAAGCCCAGTCCTCCCTTCCTCCCCCCACTTCCGGAAAAAAAGCAAAATGGAAAAGCTTTTAGCATGCAATGGAAAACTTAAGAATTACTTTGGAAAAGAAACGGGGAGAAACAGTTTCTACCATCCAATAACATATCACTAGTATAAAGATGAAATACTTCAAGATAGGCTGTGCAAGTGAACTGTGATCCTGTCTGCCTGACAAGTGAAACAGATGACTTATAATTAAGCCACACTAAAGAGCATCCACCCGGTATTTTATTCAGTGTCCTAATAAAGTACAGGCTGCAGAAAGTGATCCGAAAATTCTTTTCCTACTTGGAACATTATGCTTGCTTTTCAATCTTTTCTTACTATTCACATTCATTGTGGGATGCTAAGCAGTGATGGGTGAGGTAAGAAGGAAACATTTCAAGACACCTTTTGGACAAGTTCATTCAATTTCTAAACAAGTCCAGTTATCTTTTTGGCTACTGGGGTAACTCCAATAATCTACTGTTGTCCCAGGAACTCTGAGTTTGGAGACAAGAGTTGAAAAAGAAAAGGAACACTATGCTCTGCACAAACCAGCATGCTACCTGTAAGCCCTGCAGTGAGAAAAAGCTGGAAACCAATACACCTCAAATGCTACACAGAAGAACATCTCACCTTCCACACACTAGCAACATCCCAATACACTGGCTTTTTCTTCACTATCTCCTCCCACAGGCTAAATTAGCAACTGAAAGACTGTTCAAGATATTTCAGGAATAACAGGTGAAGGAAAAAGTACCATGTAAGAAGTGGACAAATGACTCACCCCCACACTAAATCCACAGTATCAAAATCCAAATGGTACACACCTACCCTCTTCTCACGTCAAAAATGAAGTTACATGTTAAGCTACACATGAAATACTAAGTAGCTTGAGAAACTGAAGCACAACTATTAATTCAGTTCAAAAATTAGCTTGACTGTTTAGAAGAATATAAAGTAAAATAGATGGTTTATATTATTAAATCACAGTTTAAAAAACTTTAACAGATTATGGAACATTAATGGTCAAACAAAGAATACTTTAAAGAATGAAAAGTGATCAAAACAAAAATTATACCCTGTATCATTATGTATGGGATACATTTCAAATCTGTTATGCTTTTGCCAATTTTACCTTCTACATGGAGCCCTTCTATGGTCCATGCTCATCGGCTCACCAATGGCATACACTCAAAGGATTCCTCTTTACTGGTAGTAACTATCTCAGGACCTGATTCTATGAGCTATGATTTGGTGCTTGCAGCATCTTCAGCACTGTGTGTGAAAATGAAGGCAGTATTTTTGAATATTTTTCTTTGATGTACAGATAAGCAGGACTTTTGAAAGAGGAGCAGCACATTTTAGAACCAGAATAATGAACAAAAACCCAAACAGATGCTGCTTTATGTTAAGCTAAAAAAACCAACAACAAAAGCTGAGAATAAAAACCTGTACCAGACCATCTGCAAGACATTTAACATTTTATACTATCAAAATATTCAGCAATTCAGTTAAAAATATCAAGAAACAGGATACACTGACTGCTATAGCAATAAAATATTATTTGCTGTACTGTTAACTGGTGCTCATGCTTTTTCAGTTAAAACAATTATCTCACACTCCAAAATCTCTTTTCCTACCATGTCAAGTATGAATAAGCAAACTCCACTAACACACTATAACTGTAAGACAAGTTATGAAGTTCAGTGATAACAACAAGAAGTCATTCTTTATATTCAGGTCTTACAGATTAAGTGGGAATAGTGCCCTCTTATTAGAAAAACATTTGTGAAGGCTGTTGACATTTCTAACCAAAGCAATTCCTGCACATTTTAAAGGTTTTGATTCTTTAATTGCAATAATTATCTATTTGGGTAAAATAACAAAAATTACTTATTCTGATCAAGTTCAATTACTGCAATCTAATAATATTTTCTAAAAAAAAAAAAAAAAAAAAAAAAGAAAAAGGAAAAAAGAAAAAATACATATTGACCTAGAAATATAAACAGTTGTTTAAAAACTTAAGATTTTCCACTCAGATGGGACCGTGAGTAACAATGCATTTGGGGAAGCAGCAGATTGCTTTTCAATACACAACCACAAAGATCTCACAGGGACAACATTAATGTACTGAAATATATTAATTTATATACTTCCTTAGGTTGTGCTTACCTGTTGCTTTTTTGCAGCAGAACCTAAGGTGGAAGGTCTGGGAAGGCACTGTGAAGTATAAATAATTGCACTGTTTGCAATTAATAAAGATTTTATACCTTAAATGAATCAAAATCAACAGCCTCCATTTTGTGAATGATAAAGAATCCAGTGAATTTAATTTTGCTCAGTTTAGTACATAATAAATGCACCATTCTGCAAGGTTATCTACAAAATACCATGCAAAATACCTGAACTACTAAACTTAATACCCTACACTAAAGATAGCAATACTGTCCTAGCCTTCTTCAAGCTACCAGCAAATTCCTAGCTTTAAAAGGGATAAAAATAATTCCTTCTATTTCTACAGCACAATACATACATTGCTGATTACCTGAAAAAACTACTTCAGTTTTCAAGCCTTAACTTTTACTTCTCTGTGCAGCCACCCTAAAAAAATTTATTCTCAAAGCAACAACATGGTGTTCCAAAAATTAAAGCAATTAACAGTTACAGAATTATATTAAAACATAACTACATCACTACATATCCGCAAACTATCTGGAGACAAAGACAACTCTGTCTAACAAGTGGTTCCAAAGACTTCAATGTTAGGATATGCATACTTTAAAAACACTGAATGACAGCTGTCTCACAAGTACTAATGAAAGAAACTCTTACTCAGATAAACAGAAACATGATTTTCTTCAGCTATTGCTAAAAGTTTCAGAAATACTTACCCACAAAACTCAGATTATGTGTATGTATAAATATAAGCAAACCTATGTTTCTGAATTAAGAAGCAATTATGATTTCCTAAGATACCAGCACTGTATTCCAACATAATATCACACAAGTACAGCATTTGCATTATGTGGAACATTGACAAAAAGATACTGTTGCAGTTCATCAATTTGTCATTCTGATGTACTTACAGTGCAATGCTCCTTGAAGGAACAATCAAGGATGATACACAGCACAGTCCTCCTCACCCCTATAGAGCTAGTTCTATACTGGCTGGATCAAACCTGCACTTCAACAGACAATGGCAAGACAGACTGTAGTGCATGTAGTCTAATATATGCAAAGAGCCAATAAATATGCAAAGAGCAAACATATGATTTCAAGAGAATCAGCTTTTTAGTATGAGCATTAGAGCAATAAGAAGTTTCAAGTATATATAAAAAAATAATCAGTTGAATCAAATACTTGAATATTTACAAAAAGAGAAGTTATCTGCTCTGCAGGAAGTTCTCAACCACTCCCATCACTCAAACAAAACAGCGTTTTAAGGACAGATGCAATTTTTGTAACTACTATGCATTACCACATTGACTTTTCTACACTGAATTTTGAAGTGGACTACTTTAAACTGAAGGCTTTAGCACATTACACTTAAAATAAGTTTTATAACTAGTCTGAAAAAATCTGTAAAATAGTTATGCAGGAACAGTTTTGAAATATTCAATTAAAAACAAAAGTTATCTGTTATAGCAGCTGCACAGGTCTGAAACAGTGGTCATGTATAAAAGGAAATTTCACTGTTAATGCAATGGAAGTATGCCAAAAGATCATCTTCTTAAACACATGCAGTTTTAATCAAGTAGAAAGAAAATTAAGGTATCAAGATTACTGGTGCTAGGCAGCAAAATACAATGAATGAAAGAGATCCTCCATCTACAGCTATTCTGCAAGAGGGGAAAAACATGCTAATGACAAGTTTTTAAACTCAACAAGGTTTATGGGGGGGGGGGAAAAAACCCAACTCATTTGTGTAGAGGTACCTTGATTCAGCGTTGCAAATCAATCCTATAATTAATACTGCATATACCCACATATCCAACTTACCGACACAGGAGGTTTCATATTATTTATTGTAAAGCACAAAACAGGCATTTTAAAAGTGATAAAGTATACATTGAAAAAGTACATTTATATCACAAAGCATTGACCACATAATTGCAAATACATTTGCTGGAATGTGTACATCTACACTAATACTAAAAACAAACCATTTTTTCATTTCTACACAGAAATATTACCTCCTATCAGTAGTGATAGATATTTTGTACATTTTCAAAAACACTATTTTTTTAACCAAATTTAAGATCTTCATCAAGGCGTCTGCATCCATACATTTAACAAAGGTTTTTTCCCCCACACAATGAAGCAAATACTGTATTGTCCACTTCTTATTATTGGCCCTGTGCAGAAGAGATACATAAGAGATACACAAAAAGTTAAAGAAAATCCTTTAAATCGAGCTAACTCAGGAGTGAAGCCTTTAAGAAAGAAAAATTGGTTAATGTAAATGGTGGTGGCTTCTTGCATGGTTTTCAAAACCCTGGGAGGAGAAAGTTTTTCTTCTTTTTTTTATAAAAAAAACCAATCACCAAACATATGGATAGATACAGAACTCAAGTTATCCGGTAAGCAAAGTCATCTACTCATTATTCTCATAGCTATTTTGCTAGAAAAAAAGATGCATATCCCAAAGGAACAAAGCAGGAGACATGCAAAAAAATATCTACAACCACTGAGACAGAAGCCAGCCAAAAACCACTTTAGGACTGTACCTGTGGTGCTGGAGGATGCTGTGGCATTCCCTGTGGACTTGTCTGAGCATAGTACGCTGCCTGCTGCCTGTAGTACTCAGCCCACGCTGCGCTGTAATCTGGCTGCCCGCCCGGAGGAGCCCCAGCAGGGGCAGGAACAGCTTGACCTGCAAGTAATTAGAATTACACAGCTTCGTTGTTGCAATAGGAATGAGAAATTTTCAAGCTCTCAGCACCTAACAGACATCACCTAGCAATATTCCCTCAAGGCTCTGAATAAACTTGTGGCTGCTTTTTCCTGCCTAAACACTCGTTCTATTACTTTAATGTAATGATTCCCATGTAAATCAAAATCGAGGAACTGTAAGGACAGCTTTTTCAGCCTCTTGATTCATTATCAAGAATCATGTTTAAAGCCTGCTGACCTAAACAACAGTAGCATTTAAATACACACCAAGAGGCAAAACTTTTTGTAATCCACCTAGACTAATTTTACCTTATTTTACAGACTGCATTCAATAGCTCAGCAGATGCTAATTCGCACACTTCCCCAATTCTGGCATCCTTCATTCAATTACAAAGTTATTGCAGGTTGCATTTTTCAAGAAGTGCAATAATTTTTGTAAACATTTACTCCACTACAGAATACAGTCCTGAAACTTGCTTCCACACTTTGTGGAAGTTCCAACCCTCTAGAAACAAGAGCATGTACATACATACACTCTCTCAGACAGTTAAGAATTACGGCTCCTTTCAATAGAATCAACTGACAGACTAAAATCCCAGTGACACACTGATACACAGGTACTCTTTGCATACTAAAAAACCAAGCAAAACAATAAAAGAAAATTACAGCCAACCTTTCAGTTGTGCTGTTCTTCCACAGGAGATCTGTCACAGACATCTTTACTTCCTTTTTCCTCCAACTTCCAAAACACCAATACACCCCTCTTAGTACCACTAATCTTTACAATTTCTGAGAGGCGTTTTTGCAGTTACCACTACAAAATGTACAAGACTCCAAGTAAAGCAACACTCTATGCTCTACCTAAACATCTGTCCACACACACTTGCAGGCATCCAGACAGAAGGGTTTTATACACAGTGCTTTATTTCAAGATTCCTGAACTTCCAAACCAGAACTTTTATTACTGTGTTATGATACTTTTGATTTACATTCTTAATGTGTTATTTTTCAAATCAAAGTTCTACAGTGAGAATTAGGATACTAACAAAGAAACCACTACTTCTGCAAGTTTTTTCTAAGATACTAGAAAAAAAAATCCCAAACCAAATAAAAACAGATCACCACATCACCCCACAGGAAAAAAAACCCAAGCAAAATGCAAGCCTGCACTCTGTACAATTCCATGTGCACCCAACTGTCTATTCTGTTATGAACAGAAAGGGGCAGCTCCCACATGATGAGGGCTTCAAGTTTTCTATCCTACCTGAAACCACCTCACCTTTTATTTGAATACAAGACCACTGAGCAACTTTCTGAGGAACATGAGTATCAAAAATTCTAATGAAGTGTTTTCCAGAGTATCAGACAGAAGGCTGGCTTTGTTTGGTTTTTTTTTTTAAATACTTAAACAAAGGAGATTCACAAGAAGAATCCTAGCTATTCACACAACTCCTACACATGTGTAGTCTTCTAATCCTCTCAAAAACATCAAGTGTGAGTAGAGAATGTGAGTGTTTGGCAAAGCATGATCCTGAAAACCATCAAAATACAACCTTCCATTTTCCAACTCTCCTTAAAACGTAGCTTTTTCCACTTACACTGCAGGTAGGCTCTGAAAGTCTATCCATCTTTTATTTTGGTTTATACAGTAATGGAATTTCTAGAAGATCTTAAATTTCTTCAAATCTTTAGAGCTGTTATCACATTTTACAACTTGTAATGTACCACAACTTAAAATTTACACTGATCAATTATTTTAACAAAAACTACCTCTAATATGGATACAAATTATCCCAGGATACACTCTTCCCAATTTCACCATTACTTTGAGATAATAACTGTACTTATAAATTGTCATCAGCACAACTGAATGTCAAAGATAAGGGATTTTTTGTGCATTATGACCCAAGAAGCTTTGGACATTCAGCCAACTATGTCAAGGCAGTACTGAAATTCAAATAAATCAAATAAAGGAAATTTAACATCTACTCAAGGATGTCAAACTGGACTTCTGTCCTGATGGGTATTTTAGGTGCACTGTTTCCTTCAAGCACTGCGAGTACTTCTGAACCTACACATGACTTCAGCAGTTTAGTCCAAGCTTCCCTTCAGTGTACAAGCTGCACTAAGCAGCACCTGCTCGTTAATATCCACATTCAACCAGAACACTTCTGGGTAATCCTGATCAACTCCATACAAAGGAAATATAAGAAACACAGAAAATCTCCCCTTTAAGGTGGGCTGAGAAAGGAAACACCAGCAGATTTTACAGTTCAACATTATCAAGGGTGATTCTAGTAAGAGCAAACTGTCTTGTTTCTTCTTTCCCACTACAATAATGAAGAATCTTTTAAAAACGCTCCTATTTCATTATGGAATCGTTTAACTGTATGCCAAGCCCACAATATATGGGAATGACTTTAAATGATAAATGAAAAACTTCTGATAGTCACATATAGATCATTTACTAATGATCATGACTCCATGTTTAAAGGGAACTGTTATCCATGAGAGACTTTCTGGAGTATTTGCTACTCAAAGCAGTAGGCACTGAAACAAGGTTCTGAAAAAGGAGACGGACTTTGCCACTGTATTTCTGAGTAGGAAAACAGGTTAATATTCAAGTCACTGTTCAGTGAAAAATACAGTGAAGTGTTCTCTATGATTAGCAGAGTCATATCACACCAGTAGGAAGCCACTTTGAAAACACTCGTATTGTTTGGATGGGTATATTCTGGAGTGTTACAAAATTTTTGGATCACTCATTCTTAACTAAGTATGAGAAAATCCAAAACACCAACTGCAGTATCACTGGCAAGTACTTCTGCTTCCCACAAGGATTATCAAAATAGTTTTTTTTTCAGCAGCAAATTAGAACTGACTGGGCTCAGCAAGTCTGAACTTCAGTTCAGCTCTCCCTAACAATGTTTGGTGAAATCATCTGTGTTGTGAAAAACCTGAGTTGTCAAAGAGCAAGAGACTTGTAATTCCCCTCCTTCACCACAAGTTAATTGAGACAGTAGAGTACGACAGGGAGCACAAATGGTACTGGAAAGCCTGGAGACCACAAGAACTTGCTGTTGGACAGCCTTCCTGTCCATCAGGTCTTCTATTGACCTTCTACTGTTAATGAGGTGGGGAAAAACAGCACCATTTAGCATTATGTCAACTCCAGCTGAATTCCTCTTTTCTAAATGGCTTTAAAGAGAAATGGTATCTACCACATCACGATTCTGCAGCAAAACATTCTCATGATTTACAGGTAAATTATGTAGGTCCAGCCATCAAGAGGTCTCCTTCAGGCAAAGAACTCAATCTGAACTAGAAAAAGGAATTAAGATGAGAACTGCCCTTGTGTTTTTCCTCTTATTTGACTGCCTTGGCATTTTTTACATTTTGCATTTCAAGAGCAACTATTTTTTATTTCCCAATGTGTTTTTTGGCTCACACTCCTCTTTGGAATTGCTCCCATAAACTCTATTCCAACACCTTTTAACTCCCTATTAATCTGTGCAAGAATAGTGCAACCCAGACTTTCTTCGCTTTCCAAGTCAGCAAATTAGAAAGATTGCAGAGCGCCTACCAACAAATTACATTATTTTAAAAAAAAGTGAGAGCCACCCACAAGTCTGCATTTCAGAATGTGAGCCAAACTAAGAGAGACAGTAAATTGAAAAGAAATAGCTGAATGAACCAGGAAGAAGAAAAATGGGAAGGCCTATCAACTTAGAAATTACATGCTTGGGAGTTGTAATTTTCTTAGTCTGATACACAGTTGTTGAACTAAATACTCATTATATATTTTCTGTAGAATTCATCACTTATACTGCACCAAAATAAAAAGTAAAGGTAGTTATGTCTTGGCAAATAATTATCAATACAGTGGAAGGTCGGTAAGAGGAATTATGCATGTTATTGATCTTAAATCTGAATGCTTTTAATATTCCATGAGAAAACTGAGTGCAGTTGGGATGGCAGAACAGCCACCAAACCCTCCTCTGCAAACAAAGATACATCCCAGACCAGCTGCTACTGTATGTCTAGTCACAGCTACCTGGGAAAGCACTGGCATTCCTAAGCCCACTGGTGCTCAGTGTCCAGCCCTCCATGTCCTGCAGTATCCAGGGCAGGACACCACGGGCAGAACACAACCATGATTTAAAAGGTAATGACACCTTCTGTCAGTGCATAAAAACCACATATTCTTTCCTTACACACAAAACAATGAAATAATCAAGTTAACCAGCACATTAATTTCATTTTTATAAAAAAAGCTACCAACAACATACAATCATATAATCTACGTTTAAACACAGCTCGAGTGCTGCAAAGCAAATACTACTTTAAAAAAGGCACAGTATAAATGAAAGCTAATTATGATGCTTTAGTGTAAGTAACCTGAAACACAGAAAGCAAAGTATAAGAAAAAAAAAATCATATGTAATCCAAAGAGAATTGGGAAATAACTACCAAACGAGAAAAACAGCTTCATAAAGTAGATCAAAGTGAACCTCAAAACTTAGGAAATGTACTTTAAAATACTCAGATTGAAACATCTAAAAGATGCTCTCTCCCTATGATCAAAGACATCTCATTAAGTCTGAAGTATTTTTGTAAAGCTGATTACTAGCCTGAGTACCCTGAAATGCCTAAAAACACAAAATTTAAAGTCTGTTTTTCAGCAGCATTTGGTCATAAGACACATGACTGTGCATTTTCAATTTTTTGGGGGTAAAAGTCCCCATCTCATCCAACAAAATATACAAATCTCCTAAAACATTCAACTGTGAATGTGGAACAGAAAAAACAACAGAAAAACCCGTACACTTACCCATTTTTTTGTAGTACTCCTCCCAGGCCTTGGTATAGTCAACCTGCCCTGCTGGTGCTGGATTTGGCTGATCTCCTGAATTACATCAAAAACAGTTAAACTAAAATTACTGGAGTTTGTTTCACACATAATCCAAATAATCAACTGAAATTTTCAGTAACAGTCCCACATGACATGACTCAAATTTGACACTACAAACCTTTGTGGTACAAGCTACTACAATTAGAAACTACTAGTAAACAAGACGTGTTTTCAAGATTCAGGAAGTGCATGCCACTAGCAATACAAAATACCAAAATTCAAGTGGTAAGCCTCAGCCAGGCACAAAAATTAAAATAACAAAACTAAATTCCACAACTGTAATTGTGCTAAACCCATGGGAAGTGATGCAACCATTTAAGCAAATGACAATCAACAGCTTGGCTCATTACATTTTTATTTATGACTGCTCCATGTAGCCATTAAGTCAGCCCACATTGCAGCAAAATTCTCTTTGGAGTACATTCCAAGATAAATACATCGCCCTTGTTACCGCTGAAATTAGGAAAAGCAATATTGAAGGGTATAAGCAAGTTTTCCAAGAAAACCAGCTGTTTAAAATAAATCTACCTGACACAGGAGGACAACAGTAAAAAATAATGGGGTATTTACACGTCCAGCAATGAGAAATGTGTCCATTCACTCAGTACCTACCTTGTCCATTGGTTTGGGTTGTAGCTGGTCCACCAGGAGGAGCTGCAGGTGGTGGCTGTGCTTGCTGCTGATAATAGTGAGCATAATAAGCTGCCCATGCTGCTGAATTGGGATCTGTACCTGGCTTACCTATGAAAACAGAACATAAGCATTTATAATAGCACTACTATGAACAGAATGCTGTCCTCAATTAATCCTGCCCTAGGCATTCTTATTTTCCTCCAAGGAAAAATCCATCTAAGCAAAATATCCATTTACATCCTTTAAGTATTTTTTTCTTTCTAGCATAAACTTTTGATCAGGTTTCAGAACAATGTACTGTACAAAGTGTACTTTCATAGAGCTGGTGAGATAAAATAATTTTACAACCTTTACTACTACAATGCCACTTATTAATCTTAAATGTGGTAAACAGAAACAGATTTTTCAAGTTTACTTAAACAGTCACGTCAATAAATGGCAGCAGCAATGAATCATTCTAGCACCAAACGATTTCAGTGGTTTTACTTTTGTTAGAACCTCACGCTAATGACACTGGCATCGGTGGAGGAGGCATGCCAAATACATATTTCTGAAACAGAAGAATACAAGACTTACTAGGTATTTGCAATGCTTGTCAGTTAAACTTTAAGGTAACAGTAAAACAGAGAAACACACAGCATTTTAAGAACCTGAATCCCCAGACAGGGCTATTAAGCATCACTGTTTACTTACAGCTTTTTAGTATAAAAAATAATAGAAACAGTTGCATCTTCTGCATCTATCTCCATGGTTCCTTATTTTTATCTACATCTAGGTAGGCAAATGATGCTGCTTCCTAGGGTTTTATTTCTCTGTTTCTCACATTTAGCCTTTAGGAATGGCTTATTCTTGCTGAATCACAGATTGATTACATTACAAGATTGGTAATCCACAATACCTGAAAATCTACTATTAGAGAACATAATATGTTTTACACAACCAGCATATATTTGCAAACAGTATTTGCAGTCTTAAAAAATAAAAGTATCTGCAAAGAAACTCAGCCAAGTGAGGAGAATTTCACAAAAGGACATGGACACAACCGATACTTTAGAGTAACTATACATGGGAATGGAAATACAATCCTCCCTAAACATGAAACAGGTAAGGCAGTGAGTAATGGAAGATGAAGAATTACCCTGAAAAAGGCATTCAAGAAGAAACCCAGAGCAACAAATGAATGCTAAATGAAATCCTGCGACAAAAGTCAAATGTAACCAAATGCACACCGAAAAAAATGTTAACACATTACTTTCTGTTTTAAATTGCACTGCTTCCATCAACAATAGTGGAGTTAAACTAACACTTCCTATACTTTAAGGTTACCTGCAAATATCAAATATGCCATTGCTCAATTCCTCCCCCTCCTTCTCCTTAGCTACTTCTCTAGAGTAGAACACAGAGCTGGATTCATTAAATTTCCAAAGAAATTTGACTGTAGTAACTAGCTCCACTTCCACATGACAAGGGCAAGCACGGTTCTGGAAAAAGCACCTCTGAAACCCATTTGTTACACTGGAATGAGTAACTAAGTGAAAACTGTAGAAAAATCATTCAAAGAAATGCTAGTCAAAAGAAGCACCAACTCCACATATGAGAACTTCATTACATTTTTAAGAAAAATATTTATCAAAAAAACAGTTACAGAATCATCAAGATGACATCAAGGGAACATTTGCCATTTTTTCTTACACCGCCCTTATGTAGACAAGTAACTTCAGAAGAATAAAAAAGGTGGTGTGAAACAGGCTGTAACTTTTCAGCAGTGGTTTTGCATTAAATATTTTTGCTATGCTGAGTCTAAGTCACTTTGAGCCATTCTACTTCTAAATGAAGTCAGCAGGCATTTTAAATACTGAACTGAGTACATGCAGAGCTACCTTCTGCAGAAGTTTGGGAACTAAAACCAGCAACAGCTCTTTGTAAAGACGTAACATGACACATACATGGAGTCCCCTTCTCCACTAATGGAACCTGTGCCAGAAACAGTAGCTATCATAAAATATCTTTGATAACAAAAATATAATTGAGATCTTTTGGCTCAAATTCTGAGGAAACTCCACCTCAAACAAATGAGGTACCACAAACTCAAGCATCTAGCCTTACCATGCCTTCTGTGGCTGATGTTCCATTTCCCCATATCCTCTAGTCCAACCAAAGGATGTAAACTTAAAGGAAAGCAGGATACTACAACTTTGGAAGTTGTAATTAAGTAAGAACTCCCAATCTCGACAAAGATAAACATAAATAGAAAAAACAAATTCTACAAAGATAGGTTTCAGAAGAAAACACAAAACTATTATAAGCTAAAGCTCAAAATACACAACTCTACCCAGTTTTACTGCATTAACAGCAATTCACCAAGGTTTTAACCCTCAAAAGGGACTCAACAAAATACATTGGCGTATCAGAATCTTAAAAGTAATTGTAATAGAAAAAACCTAGAAATATCATAGCATTAACTGCAAAACGACAAATTGGTAAAGACTGTTTAAAATAAAATACAAGTCATTTACTCTTAAAGACAAGACATCCTTATTACAGAACTTTATGCAAAAGCATTGATTTTAAGAAAAACTGAACTGCACAAAATCAGTGAACCAAGACTTGCAAAAAGTATCATAAATAGTGATGCAGTATCAATAACATTTGTAAAAAAACATACTCCAACTATAACAATTAAATTTCAACAATTCACAAGCCACATGGAAGTGCAAAACATAACTAAACTGGCAATCAGTGGAAAAAAAAAAAGCCAGAAAAACAGGAGCTTTTCAGCTTTAGGAGTGTAACACAAGTGAACTGTACAATGCATATACTTTCTAAGGACGGAATGGATGTACTTGAAATATTCCCACACTACAGTACAGCTGTGCATTTCTTACCTGGGTCTGGTGGGTTTGGTGGCTGCCAGTGTGGATAAGCATTTCCCCATCCCTGTGGAGCATATGGAGCTGGAGGACCACTATAAAAGATCATACACATACAGTGAAAGGCTGTCCCGGGGTCACCCCACACAGAAGAAAGTCAGCTGAAGGAATACTTACTGAGGTGCAGGACCAGGAGGGCCTGGGTTATAAGGAGCTGGATTATATGGTCCCATGGGAGCACCAGGACCTGGTGGTCCAGGAGGTCCATGCGGGCCAGGAACAACACCATGGGGACCATGGGGAACAGGTGGACCCAATGGATTCACTGGACCCTGTAACAAGGGTGAGACAGAGATGAAAATATACCTTGAGGTTCTCCATTTTTCAGCATTTTAAAAGCATTTATCTGAACACTCAAAGAACGTCTAAAAGGTTTGACTGGTTTTAGAGACAGTTCCCTTCAGAAAACAGGCTATTTGAAGTTTGATTAGGCTTGGAGGTAGTTAAAGGCAATTGTGGCAGTAATAGCAACTAAAAACCTGCATTTATTTCAGTTCCTTCTCGAGGAAGTGAAGGATGTTACAAAAAACCTACAGATTTTTCACAAGTTGCACTAAACTCCCTACACTCTAACAAGACTTACAGTTCTAAAATAAAACAATACATCTAAATCTGACTAACTAAACCCGCTTCTAAGATCAGGCACAAAAAGCCTCTAGTAAATTTGATAAAATGCACACAAATGCAAACAAAAGCGCTGTGAAACTGAAGGCGTAACTTCAATTAGAACTTTACCCAAACATACTGGGACTGAAAAACAATACACACAATTTAGTATCATTGACATCTTTGAACTTAACAATGTTTTAATATACACAAAATTGGCATTTTCAAGAGGACACCGTTAGATGTTGAAGAGATTAATTGTTTCCATTTCAAGATTTCCTTATACTACTTTAAATCCAGATGACCATTATTATCAATTTATCATGTGATTAAGTTAATCTGGGATGCGAGAGGAAAGAGAAATCGCCACAAAGGACACTTGCTTTCAGCTCTGTTTAGCTCTAATAGTAAACAAAAAAGCAGTTAGACACTCACTCCAATCTTTTCTTCTATAAGTTGTCGTGCATAATCTATTTGTTGGGGTGTTCCACGGATAGTAAACATCTTCATGTTTGGATCTGCATTAGGTGGAGGATTTCTCTGAAGTTCTATCCTAGCACCAGACTGTTGGCTTATACTTTTAATAGTTTCACCACCTACAATGCAATACAGAGTTTTTATGATGCGCATCAAAGCAAAAAATACTGATCCACATCAGAGAAAGTCAACTGCATGGAAGCCAAGAAGACACGAAAAGGCACCTATTCTTATGAGCTGTTCAAGAACATTCCAACAATTCAAATAAAACCTCTTCAACGTAGCATAGAGCTTTAATGGCAATAAATAAGTAAAGTTTTTTTTAAAGGCTATAAAAATGTTACTCAGGAACAGCAGCAAAGTATTCCTACAATCTTGTATGTGTTTTTTATTTATGTAAACATCTAATATTAGACATTAGTAACATCTGGCACACATAGTTACCCGTAAATTTAAACTTATAACCCAACCCCCCTATAAAAGGGGCAAGGAAGCCCAAATGACAAAGAAGCCCCACAGAGGCTGACAAGGTAACTGGCTCCTTCTCTTACAGGATCCAGAGAAATTATGTGTACCATTAGTATATACAAAGTCTTCAAAACAGGGGAAATTGGGCAATAAAACTTTTTTAAAAAAATCATAGAACCACAAAATATTCTGACTTGTAAGGGACCCACAAGGATCATGGATTCCAACTCTAAAGTAAAAGATCTGTACAGGGATTGAACATACAACCTCAGCATTATTAGCATCAGGCTCATCACACACCTCTGTAGCATGGTATTTGTCCAAACAGAGCTGAGTGATTTTTAAAGTAACATACAATATACATAAATAAGATATATTGCCTTTTCCAATGATTAATCCAGTTTTGCCAGTAGGGACAATAAAATTGAACTCCTGTAATCCACCAGGAGGCCCCATGTTCCAGTTGCCTTGGCCTCTACCCCTTCCTCGACCACCAGGTCCTGGTCCACCAGGGTTACCAGCCTAAAAAGAAGCAGCAACAAATGAGCATGTTCTGTAAAATTATTGCAAACAAGTTACATGACATAATTGTTAAGAAAAAACTGATTCACTACTCAATTTTGGTAGTTAAAGCAGTACCTTTTAAAGAAGACCTAAATTACATTCTAAAAAATATTCTGTACAATTCTGCACACAAAACATAAAGGAAGAAAGGATATAGAAGCAAGCTGAAATTTAACACATACAAAGATGTAATTTTTGTCGGCCTTCTGTAAATGCAGCAGTGGGGCTCATCTAACAACAAGCTTTTAAACACTGATTACAAGCAAAAGTAAGAGCATATTAGCTATTAAGACAAAACAGAAGCAGCAGCTCTGAAACCAGCCACATCAAGAAATGCCATGACTTTGAATCAGTATGGTCACTTGCAAAACTGTAACTGTAAAAGTAAACATTCATATTTCAGACCAGACTTTGGAGTAGGTTCAAATGGCACAACTAAATTATTTTCTCTAGTTACACACACTTTTTGAAAACTTTGGGTCTTTCCAAAAGGTGGGCAGGAGATTTTAAACACTGAACAACATTACCCAACCTGAACACTGCGAAGGAGATCTGTAATAATTTCTGCAGCATGCTGACATCTGTCAGGAGGCCCTGTGATCTGGGCTATTCTATCTGGAGTTGTTCCATCATCTGGAATAAAAATGAAATATTCCAGTATATGCAATTCAGTAAATTCACATTTAAGTCACAAAAACTTATGAATGTGTTACAAACCTGGCTTGAACTGGATCCTAACACCAGCATCGTTCTGGATCTTTTTAATCATCTCTCCATTTCTTCCAATTACAATACCTACAGCAAATCGTGGTATTGGAACCTAAAAAAAAAACCCAAACAAGACATGTTGATGACACAGATATTACTAAAAAATCCACATAATGATAGGGTTAGAGCTGTAAACTAGGGCAAGACCAATGCCACTGCAGGCTTTTTCAAGGATGGATTTTTTTATTATCAAGTCACAAGCCTAGCACATACTGGACTAAACCATTAAAAAGAAAGTGATCCTATGCTTTAGAAGTTCTCATAGTGGTAGCAATTCCAGTGGATTTTATGCTTTTCAGAATTAAAAAAAAAAAAAAAAGAAGAAAGAATTTATAAAGCAACTAAAATGCAGATTCTAGCAGATGAAGCTTTAAGCCTCTCCCTGATGAACAGTTACTAGCTTGTGACTTGCATTAATAGCTGACCTTAAGTAAGTTCTGTAAAGGCTGATTTTTCAATAATGTTGTAGTATATACTTGATCATAAAATTTACTTGCTTATTTGATAAAAAACTTCAGCTACTTGAAACTGTTCATAACTGCTGGCAATGTAAAGTGAATGCTGCACCTCATTTAGCGTCGTAAATTCAGCAATGATCAAGTAACATACTTACATGCCACAACCACTTTTGAGATCTGGTTAAAAGCTTTCAGTGGTATTACCCAACTTAACATTTTAAAGTTAACATCTCAAAATACAGTGAACAAGTTTTTCAACCATGCTTACGTCTATCCCTTCATTTCCTCCTATTCTTGACCCATATTCGTTGCGCACCTCTCTAAAGCCACCTTGATCACGAATTAACTCCAGCACCATTTCCTTGGCTTGCTAAAAGAAGAACAAATGTTTGTTTAGGTACTGCAACATCTGAATGGATTTTTAAATGCTCTCAATTGTGAGGCACTCCTTACCTGAACTTTATAAGGATCTCCAGTTATCCTAAGGGGCTTGTCTGCACCAGTGTTCTGTGGACCATCTTGAATCATGACCATTTTGACACCTGCCCGCTCCTATTTGACAAAAGGGAGGTCAATACTCACTCAAATCCAGATTCAGTACCATCATATTTAAATGATGATACATATATACCTGTAATTGTTTAATTGTCTCTCCACCTTTCCCAATAACTAATCCTGCTTTACTTGCTGGAATC